>NC_083743.1:18649281-19014281 GCF_033458585.1 Syngnathus typhle
TCATACAGACAACATAAATGACAGACTCAAGACCTGTATAGTTAAATCATGTGAAGTTAGTCCCCAAAACCAAACAAGCCCTTCTAACTTAAGTGTTCCAGTCAGTTCTGGATGTCTCATCAGGTCCTATAACAGCAACTTTATGGATGTAGTGGAGCGTCATTCAGCATGACATTTTAGCCGTTTAGCTGTTGAGGATGTGTGGAACTATAGCCGTAATATAATCAGCCTCCATAATGTCCGTAACCAAAAGTATGATCTGAAAACATAAGACAACCTTCGATCCATACGGAGGGCCCCACAAGTAGCAATATTTCAGAAATCTAATATGTGTGTGTGAATGATTGCCTCGGTTGGAATAACCAAGACAAGCTTAGAGCCAAACGGAAGGCTCCACAATTAGCCATATTTCAGAAATCGGTTATTATGTGTGTGTGAATGATTGGCTTGGTTGGAATAACCAAGACAACCTTAGAGCCTTACGGAGGGCCCCACAAGTAGGCATATTTCAGAATTCTGTTATTATCTGCGTGTGACTGATATGCTTGGTTGGACCCCCATGGACGCATGTTTCAACAATCCATCTGTAGGTGTGTGTGCCACTGGTTCGTTTGGGCTCCATGAAGAGAACCTCTAAAACCGTGTGATCCAATGGTTGGCTGAATGCTGTTTAAGGTACCTTCTGACTAAAGAACAGCTTTCCAACTAAAAGCTGTAAACTAAGAGAACAAGAAAAGGTCTACAAGGTTTATTTCTTACAACAAAGTCTAACTGAATGTTACCTGTAGGCTGGCATGTTGTTTGATGCTATCATCAGGGTAAGAGTCCTGCAAACTTCTGTCTGGTTCAAGCTGCCCACCATCAACCGGAGCCTGAGAGCCTGTCACCTGGAATTGAAACCACAAATAACTTACCAACATTATACAGACACCACAAATGACAGACTCAAGACCTGTGTAGTTAAATCATGTGAAGTTAGTCCCCAAAACCAAACAAGCCCTTCTAACTAAAGTGTTCCAGTCAGTTCTGGAAGTCTCATCAGGTCCTATAACAGCATCTTTATGGATGTAGTGGAGCATCATTCAGCGTGACACTTTAGCCGTTTAGCTGCTGAGGATGTGTGGAACTATAGCTGCAATATAATCAGCCTCCATAATGTCCGTAACCAAAAGTATGATGTAAAAACACAAGACAACCTTCGATCCATACGGAGGGCCCCACAAGTAGCCATATTTCAAAAATCTATTATGTGTGTGTGAATGATTGCCTCGGTTGGAATAACCAAGACAAGCTTAGAGCCATACGGAGGGCCCCACAAGTAGGCATATTTCAGAAATCTGTTATTATGTGTGTGTGAATGATTGGCTTGGTTGGACTTCACATGGAAGCATGTTTCAACAATCCCATTTATAGGTGTGTGTGCCACTGGTTCGTTTAGGCTCCATGAGGAGAACCACTAAAACCGTTTGATCCAATGGTTGGCTGCATGCTGTTTAAGGTACCTTCTGACTAAAGAACAGCTTTCAAACTAAAAGCTGTAAACTAAGAGAACAAGAAAAGGTCTACAAGGTTTATTTCTTACAACAAAGTCTAACTGAATGTTACCTGTAGGCTGACATGTTGTTCGATGCTATCATCAGAGTAAGAGTCCAGCAAACATCTGTCTGGTTCAAGCTGCCCACCGTCAACCGGAGCCTGAGAGCCTGTCACCTGGAATTGAAACCACAAATAACTTACCAACATCATACAGACACCACAAATGACAGACTCAAGACTTGTATAGTTAAATCATGTGAAGTTAGTCCCCCAAACCAAACAAGCCCTTCTAACTAAAGTGTTCCAGTCAGTTCTGGAAGTCTCATCAGGTCCTATAACAGCATCTTTATGGATGTAGTGGAGCATCAGTCAACGTGACACTTTAGCCGTTCAGCTGCTAAGGATGTGTGGAACTATAGCTGCAATATAAACAGCCTCTATAATGTCCGTAACCAAAAGTATGATGTAAAAACATAAGACAACCTTCGATCCATACGGAGGGCCCCACAAGTAGCCATATTTCAAAGATCTATTATGTGTGTGTGAATGATTGCCTCAGTTGGAATAACCAAGACAAGCTTAGAGCCATACGGAGGGCCCCACAAGTAGCCATATTTCAGAAATCTGTTATTATGTGTGTGTGAATGATTGGTTTGGTTGGACTTCACATGGAAGCATGTTTCAACAATCCCATCTATAGGTGTGTGTGCCACCGGAGCCTGAGAGTAATTCAAGTAAAAGAGACAAATATCTTCCTTTTTTTTTCATAACAAATTAATATTCCAACTTGCATACTTGATCTTAATGACTTACTTCTTCATGCCATGGCCATTTAGAATCACCATAGTTGTAATCGATTTCAGTTCCCATTTCTATGTTTTTGATGGCAAAAAGGCACAAATGGGGCTCATCATTTACTATTATTTTTTTCATGGTGCAGTTTGGAGACTTGTGGTTGTCATTCAGTAATCTTCCAAGAGAGCCATCCTCTGTTGATGCATCAATACTAGGAAAGAAAAAAAAGAAATCAAACATTTTGTATAATATAACAAGTCTTTTAGTAAGATAAAAGTTAGCTTACTGAAATAAAAACCTGCAACATTTCAAAAGAAAATTTGTGAGGGAAACAAAACGTCATAGCACTAATTAGAAAAAATGTTAAGGTCACAATCCTGATGTGTTTTTGAAATATTTCTTCTGAGTGACTCACTAATTTAGGGTATTTTATTTCCGTCTCTTTCTAGAGTTCATAATTCTTGTATAGAAAATATTTGGATATACATACCACCAGTAATGATTCTGCCATTCAAAGTCAAAGAGAAAAGTACTCTCCTTTTCAGAGTACTTGCTTGTTTGGCATTTTTCTACTGACAGAAGTTGACCCCTGTATTCTAAGATGAAATCTCCTTGTTCAGAGGGCTGAGTAGCAAACACGTCTCTTCCTGCAAGGACATTTTATATAAAACCATTGGTTATGAAAAAATATTTATTTTAGATACACCTTTAACCAAATAATTGTGGTGTTATCTTACAATTTTAATACTAAGTTATTGCTTAGAAAGAGAAATACAACCACCAATCTGAATTTGATTGTTTTTTGTGTCATTTTCTAAAAGAAATAAATCAATACTTAGGATAAATGGTCTAAAAATGAGTTTATTACCTTTTTGATCATCAATAAATCTTTCTACTAGTCCAGGTTTGTCCTTTGATGACTGAATGTAAAAGGTTGCTTCATCAGCAGGCTTTTTTCTTGCTTTCCTTTTGGACATTTCTGGCTCTAAAAAATAATTCAAAACAGGGCAGAGAGAACTTTAACAAGCACTCTAAATTAATTGTAAAAGATTTGTTATCATCCACTGTATAAAACCTGAGGGAATAAGCCTGGCCTAATAACAGAACAAGAATGATTAAACAAAGAATATTTTTCTATAATCTTTTTAAGAAAATAATGATATATTAATGAACATGTTTGTCGGTTTGAAGCTGAGCTTTGTTATTTTAACTAGTCACAGTTCCAACCAGATCCAAAAAAGGACTGAAACAGCCCTTTCCCTTTGAAAAGTGAACGTAGCATAGCGATTAGCGCTAGCTAATTAGCTAATTTCTGGATAGTTCTATGTGCGTCAGAATACTTGTGTTATTTAAAGACAGCATTCTTACATGATAGTGTGGTGAATTCTCTTCGATGGTCAGCTGGTCTTCCAAACAAGATGGTGAAAAAGTGGTTGGCTTGGGGAAGGAAAACTTCAGTCACACATGGTTGATTGGGGAAAGATTTTATTCAACCGATGTCAGAGAGAAGTGTCTCGCGCCCTAGCCAAAATGTCGAGTCCCTTTGTCTACTCTCGCCCTAAACCTTATACTCTTGCGCTTCCCTCCACGCGGGAGCGCGCACATGGGGCTGTTGGCTGACCTATGACCGCGCTGCCTGCCTCCCTACCGCTCCATGGTGGTATCTTAGCAGTTGTTAATGGAAGCCAGATGTGTCTGGCGCCAATGAGTCTACCTTCCTGGACCAAGCCCCTAACAATCCCACACGAACCTGACCCGAACATGCCCCGGTCACACTTAGGCTTACTAGTGAGATAAACATTGCATGATACCAGAATAAAAATTCACCACATTCCCCCCTGACGGGGCACAACAAGTGCAACAACTCGACACGAAATGACATCGGTACATCCAAAAACCTTCCCCCAACCATTTTATGGTTTTCGTCTACAATTTGGACCTATTTGTCTCATCCTAAATCATGCCAAGGCATCAGAGCTGTGGACTCGGTCGGATTTTTGCACCGAGTCCAAGTCCGAGTCCGGCCTCTTGACCACGAGTCCGAGTCTGAGTCCGAGTCCGGCTGTCCATTTTATCTGTTAATTCATGTGACTGCTTAGTCTTTATTCAAGGCTAATTTAGATCAAAATCTAAATAATTACAACAGTTTTGTGATGGCTTTTTGGTTTATTAAACATATAAACAAAATACAATAAACAGATACTTTCAAGTTTCAATTCAACGACTTGAGTTTGTTCTTAGGAACAAAATCGCCTCAACCAAGTGAGCCTTCATTGTGCCGCGCTGATCAGACATGATGAACCTGAGCCCGGAAAACAGGCGCTCTACGCTGACTTGGCTGATTGGCATTGCTGTTAGTGTCCAAGTCGCTGCCTTGAGGCCGGACGGATAACGATCAGCTGTAACAAATGGGCTCTTTTTCAATCGACCAAGTGCCAACATTGCCCCAATGTCTTCATCTATGTCGGTTGGCGAGGTGGCGGCCGACAAACGCTGGCGGCGCTCAATGCTGAAGTTGTTTTTCAAACTCATCCTCCTCCGTCGATGTGGAGCAATCAACCTCGGCCTCCATCGACGGCTCTTCCAGGTGGTGGTGGGTACGAGACCGGATTCGCCTCACAACGGCACGGAGGCCATTCTTGGCGCGCTCCATCTGCTCTTCGCTGAGGAGAATGCGGTAACGCACATCGACGAAGACGGCTGCCAGAAAAAAATCATTGTCGAAGAGCTTGTCCTCTCGTTGCTCCATTGAATTGGCGATTGGTGAAGCCAGAGGGGGCTGCTTGCGCAACGCTGCCTTCAAGGCCGACCACTCCTTGAGAAAGCTGCCGGGGGTGATTGAGGCCGACTGGAGCTTGACCGTGACATCGTATGGCATCTTGAGGATCGTGGCCAAGGTCTCAAGCTTCCAAGTCCTGGACATGCTCTCGTAGATGAAGGAGCCGTTTTGTCATGAGGTAGGTGCTTCCCCAACGGGTGGGCACATCGACGACAGGGAGAAGACCTCCTCGACGACGGAGGACAGCAAGCAGATTGGGGGTCCGCAGTCTCTTCACCACCCGTCGGACTTTATCCAGTAGTTTCATGACATGCTCCGCCTTCAATCCGTCACGAATTGCCAGTTGCAGCGTGTGAATAGCACAGCGCATGTGATGAATCATTCGAAAATCGGCATCCTGAATCCCAGCGAACTTCTCAAGCTGGACCTCGTCATCCAGATTGACGCCCCCCTCGTCCTCATCCATTGATGCCCATGTAGTTCCGCATGAGCCTGGTGGCGGCGTCTGCCTTGATGAATACGCATTCCTGGCTCAGCTCCGACTTGATTTCCTCCTTCAACCTGTCGGCCTCGGCCACCACCATGTGGCGGATCTGATCTCTGTCTAGGCTGACAGAGAGCTATTAGCAGCAGGCCCTAGCAGTGTCCGCATAGCCGACTGCTGGAATGTTATGAGCGAGAGGCCATCATGAACAATCAGAGAAATGACCGCCTTTTGAAACTCCTCACGGTCCACCATGTATTGGATCGTCTTGCGCGTCACTTTCGCTGTCACAAACCTGAGAAAAAAATAAAATCATTAGTGAAATGGCCAAAGTAATAATGTATCTGACGATCTGCAATTTTCGTTTTGAGTTTTGATCGATACATTTTTCATCATTTGTAAAGATGTAAAAAAACATTTCAGACTATACTTACTTCATCATCGATGTCTGAGCCATCTGCGATGGACCAGGCGTCGCTGTCGTTTTTGGCTTTTTGTTCTCCTCTTCCACCTTTGGACAGATTTGAGTTTGAATTCAGGAATTTTTGTTATGTTCGACTATAGTAATCTCAACACAGTATTATACCGGAAATCAATTGTAATCCACTTATCAAAAGCTTACCTTCGCGAATGCCTCTGGGTGCTTCCTCTTGAGATGGCGCTTCAGGTTGGCCTGCTGATTTGCGCCAGCAGAACCCATCGATAAACAAGCATTACATGTATCGTTTACGATGCACACGACCTTCTCTTCTTGCACATCAAAATACGTCCACACATGACTCTTTCTGGATGCCATGATTATCCGAGGGACAAAATAGCATGCAGAACGAACGCAACTGCTTTCACACTGGCTGGTTCGGCTTATATAGGTTCCCTTGCTGAGAGCGCGGACGTAAAAGTGAGGCGACGTTCCAATTGGACGTCGGATCGCTAACATTTACCCTGCCTGTTGGAATAATTTAAGTAAAGCCTTTTCATTTACCTGTTATGACTTTCCTGTTATTTAAATTCTTCCACTTTAGTGACAGAGATGTCTTTTGTTCCCTGTCAGCCATCTGTCTCCGAGTCCTTACTGTCCTTTTGTTATGTGTGTGTTTTTGTTCCTGTAAGAGGCTTTCACCAACAATGAGCAGAGCATATTTGCATAGGCGAAGTGTTCTGATTTGGTCCATAGATTGTTGTTGGTCAGAACTGTTTTTCTTTGTCAAGCGTTATATACAGTTTGAAGTAGTTGCGTAAAAGTTATCCCATATTTACTCAATGTTTGTTTAAGTGTTTAGGACAAGTTACTTATTGTTATTGTGTGTTAATTTACTAAGTAGATAAAGTCTAGCAAAGGTTTAGTTGCATTGTTCCACAGGTAAGCTGCAATTCAAGTTATCTTTTTGAATTTATCTACACTGTTTTTGCCATTATTCACATGTCCTGAGTGTTGTTAGTCACCTACCGTTTTTTTCCGTGTATAGTGCGCAATATTTTACTAATTTATTGTCCTAAAATCTGGGGTGCGTATTATACATGGGTACAAAGAAAAAAATTTTTAATTTTTTTTTTTTTTTATTTATTTTTATTTTACTTATTTTTTTTTTAAATAAAGTCATGGTACAACAAAACCAACAACAGGACTGACCGACAAAGTCGTGGAACAAAAAGACAGGGTGACATTACCAAAGACAGGAACAGAATGACAGTAACACATGCAATGATCCAACGGTGAGCGAGGGGCAGACAGGACTTAAATACAAAACACGTTACATCGATTGAGGTGACACAGGAAGAGCGGGGTGACACGAACAGAAACTATGGCAACCTAGACACATAGCAAAACTGGGGACGAGACATGACAAATCTCCCCCGAAATAAAACTCACCTTTCTTCTTGTTTGTTGTCAATCGTGCATCGCATTCAGCCATCCTGCCCAACACACTTAGTAAAATTCATAATTGACGACACATCGTTTGATGCGATGGTGCAATCCTCGATGGTGTGTTATTGTCAAATATTGTTTGTTTTTTAATCTCCATCGCGGACCGGACGTCATACGGAGGCCGCCATTACAGATGCGCAGAACGGTTGCGCAAGACACGTCAGCTATATAAAGAGCGAGAGTTCAGTTCTCCACCTATTAGTTTCAATTCACAGTTTAATTAGCAGTTTCAATCAGCAAATAACAAAATGCGTATTACAGGTAATATTTTATTTCACAACACTTTGCCTTGTTCCTTTCGTCTCTGCTGTTCATTTCAAACACGCTCCATACGACCGCAATGCTCTTGTATCAGACGCTCGCTCGATCACCTGCTAGTTTGCCGTCTGTCACAATGTACCCTACACAAATCCGAAACATTTGTTGCGGCTCCGAGTCACGACGAGGGGCAAGTTTTGGTTTCCAAGGGTGTTTTTATTCCTCTTCAACGTCTCTCCCATACAGAGCCGCCGTGTGCGCACGGAGCGCGGTGGTGCGCTTAGGGGCAGTCGGAGAAATCAACGCCAACAAAAAAAATGACATCCAGCCTAGTTAAGACCATACCAAAGACTTTAAAAATGGGACCCATTGCCTCCCTGCGTGTGTGACGATCTTTGGGACTTAAAAAAAAAAAAAAAAAAAAAATTCATAAACATTGTATTATACATGGGTACAAGCTTTTTTCCAGCATCAGCATGCCATTGTTAGGGGTGCGTACTATACATGGGGGCGCACTATACACGGAAAAAAACGGTAAATGTTGAACAGAGGGTGTGTTTTTACCGAAGTCAAATTCCTTGTTTGACATGCTCAAACATGGCGAATAAAAACTCTTGAATCTCTTATCTGATCTCACTCGCGGACAAGTCAGCCAACAATGGGAGACGAACAGCTGGTTGAGTGCTAATTTACACCACACTGCATTCTTTAGCTAATCAGCATTGCTACAGACACAATCTCCCCTCCCTTTAGTGTAGCAACGCCTCTGTAACCGTAGCAGAGCTGTGGACAGTATTCCTACGCGCATTCTCAGCAGCATGATGAAAATAAAATTGAACGTATTTTTTTTATTGTCGGACTCAGTGGACTCGGTCAAAATCAGCACCGAGTCCAAGTCCGAGTCCGGCAAAAATGACCGAGTCCGACCGAGTCCGAGTCCCCGAGTCCGAACCGAGTCCACAGCCCTGCAAGGCATGCTACTTAAGGTTACATTAACTAGGAAAGCTCAACCTAATTTAATAGCAAATTCCTCCCTGACAGCAATCTGAGGCCTCTCAGGAACCACATTTGACCAAGATCGAATCCCCCAACCCCATTAACTGATTGACGCCGTCCGCACACTCCCCTTCGGTAATATATCACCAACGCCATCAATTTGGAGAGGAAAAGTTTGCTGTGGCCCGTTAGAAGCCCCAAAAAGTTGCCGGACCGCCGTCGAAAACCCCCCGCCAATCTAATGACGAGGAAAAAGAGGGAGGCCCATTCTACACCCCCGGAGGCGCCTCTCACCTGACGGGAGCCAGGTGAAGGGAGCTCCGGCACACATCACATTTCACAAAGCGTAGCATGAGCCCTAAACACAGCAACAAACGGAACCACGACCTTCAAATACAATCGGTCAAAATATAATGTCGAATAGTAAACATGCCACGGGGTAAGCAAACGAGGTAACATAACAAAGCAAATAACATGGCAAAAAAAAAAAACAACAACAACAAGGTAACACAGTGAGGTATACACAAACAAGCCATCAAAGCATGCAACAAAGTAACGCCCCACACACCCCCAGTGTTGCCCCACCCCTTGCGTGTGCGAGTGCGTGCATCAGCAATGTCCAGTCCACCGGGGCCTCCTCGTCGAGGAGCACCGGTCGGCGCTGCCCAGGGCCCGCTGTCCATGAAACGTCCCCAAGTCCATTCCACCGTCCTTAGCATCCCTAGAAAGGCCCCGGTCAGCGTCCAAGCGTCCTGCAACGAACGAGAACTACTGCCAGCATTGAGTGATGATAATGACATAAAATGCAAGGCACACCTGCAACATTGGTAAAAGGAACACGGCAATGTCGATCACGGACCGGACGGCCTCTCCATCCCCCCACCCGGACATCGTCCGGGCAACACTGTAGGGCAAACCACATAACAATGAAGAAAAGCAAAACAAAAACACAATCATGCAATCCCATATGAAAAAATAAGCAAAGTCTAAGCTAAAACACCTGGCAAACCGGGCGACCCCATTGTATAATGGTTCATTTCTTCCTCTTTTTTTTTTTTTTTTTTTGTTCCTTCATTTCTCTAAAACCGGTACCTATCATTTACCAGCACCTCCTCCACAAAACCCCGACCCACCCCGCGTCCAACCGGGATCAACGGCATCTGGGTTTGGTCCCCCGGCATCACCACGCCGAACCACCGCAACATCATGGCCTTCGCGCACGTCAATATCACTGTGCAAAAGCAAAACATTACACACAATGATATCCCCAGCGCCCCCAACAACTGAACCAGTACCGCCCCCATAGGCCCCACCCTGTCCTACAGCCAGCCCATAGCCGACCAGCCGGCGCCCTCAGAAGGCCCAAAAGAGTCCCGGATAGTTCTGAGCGCGTCAATGACACTGGTAATATTGTCCGTGTTATCAGGGATTAAAGTGTAACAGGCGTCATCCGACAAATTCAGGGACACGCACAACCCCCCTTGCCGGGCCAGGATATAATCCAAGGCCATGTCGTGTTTAAGCAGGGTCAAGCGATGGCTCTTCTGGGTAAGCGACAACTGCCTGAAGCTCTTGATTGTCTCGTTTGCAAAACCTTGGAGAGTATATGTAATGTTATCGATATGATCCGCCAAAAACGTAACCCCGTACCAGGGGAAAATCCCGAGTCCCCACTTCTCCCCCAGGCTAATCCTCCAGTGGTACGCCTCTGTAGTGTGAAACGCCGCCATCTCCCTTTTAGCCCGACTCGGGACATGACCGAAAACGCTACCTTGGGGCCTGTGGCCCTTCCTAATCGGCATCACCTCGAAAGGGAGTCTCAAGGTCGCCAGATAGCAGCAACCCCCCCCATCCGTAAGGCAAAAACAAATAGGCCCTAGACCCGCATACGTCTCTAAGATTACCTATGGTGGCATTACCAGGTACTGTACGATTCTCCATCCTCACAGTAACGACGCGTGGCGTGCCCGGCAACGCGAAGGTCACGGGAAGGACGGCCCCTCTCTCTCCCCCCTTCTGCACCGGGAATTGCATGAAGTAGGCCTTGCAGTCTGCCACCCCCATAGCCACCCCGGGTCCCCCGTGCGACACAGAACAAAAACAAGTGGGCACCCCTACCGATGGCACCTCTATTGACTCTGGCACCCCCACCCGGATATCATCATGCACGGCAAGCAAATCTAGATAGGGGCGTTCACTTATCCACGCACACTCTCCCGTGGACTCGAAAACCTTCCTAACCTGAGCATCGGTCTCGGGCGCTTTCCACGATTGCTCATACACCAACCAAAGCAGCAACCGGAGCTGACAGTTGTCGGACACTGGCACAGGGACGGTCTGAAAAACCGCCTGTAGTGTACTAGGCGTCTTGACCAGGACTAGACATGGCCCACTCATCGTCTTGGAGGACTTAATTGAATGCGCCGTCAGTTGGTACCACATATTTTTCCTCGCCCATTCGTCGACCCCCGATAATGCCGAGGCCTCAAACCCATAAGCCCTCCATGCAGCCGCTCGTCGCGCCACACTACGCAAGTTATCTCGCCCCTCCGTCGGGGACCAATCCAACTCTGCGAACGCTGGGTCAGTTGGCCTCGCCACGTCAGGCAACGGCCCCTCGGCCTCCACCGTCGTCACAATGCCGTCCGAGACGCCCGACTGGATTACAACGGTACCGTCATTTGTTAACAGGGGCGCGGCGACGTTCTTGGTCGCGACCGCTAACCCCTTCTCGGCAAGCCCAGCGATCGAGCTTCCTGGGTGCCATTTAGCACCCGGCTTTTTCTCTCCCAACTTCACGAAATTAATGCGTATCGCCTTGCCGTGCTCCTCCGAGCGGCCCGCTTCTTCCCCCTCCATTTAAAACAGGTGCATTTATACTGTCCGAAATCAGTGCCGCCAATTTTGGTCATGTACAACGCGCAATCCCCCAACACCTCGAACCGTTTATTTGTATTCAGAAACAGTACATCATCCGCAAATGTTCGGCCCGCCAATGCAAGTACGCTACCCGCATTGTCCTCCCATTGGGCGGTGCGTGTGCACCGAGACCCCTTCTCCTTGGGGCACCTGCACGGCAGCGTGATGGCGCCTCCCACCACCCCTTCAACACTGCTCCACGTAACGTTTCGGTCGGACTCTGCGGCGGACTGGACGTCTGCCGCTTTGTTCCGCCGGACGACCTTGTCCACCGAGGGGGCCCCGTCCAGCCGCACTTGACTCGGTCGTACCGCACTGTGGGGCGTCGCTCCCGGCTGCATTGGGTGCGTCGCCAAGATGGATGCAGTTGAACTGTTGGCCTTCCCGGGCATTGGTTGTGTTGACCCTGGCCCCGCTAGGCACAGGAGCTGCAGGCCCAACAGCATCCACATCTTGGTCATGCCTGTCGACCTCCCGATGCTGGTCCTCTGGTGATTCTCGTTCTGGTAGTCGTTCTGGGTTGTCGCAGGAGCAACTCACTCCTCTGGGTTCTTCGTCCTTGGGTACCTTGACGCAGTGTGTCAGGTGGTACCACGTTGGCGACCCTTTGACTTGCACCGCCGTCCCTGTACAGCGCACAACTTCAAATGGCCCCTGCTGTCTTTCGTTGAACCACTTTCGGCGAAACACTTTCACGTACACCTTGTCCCCTGTCTGAACTGCGTCTTTAGTGTTCGCTTCGAGTCTCTCTTGCACTTCTTCTTGTTTTTGCCTGTTGACAACATAGGTGGAAATGTTCCTATGTACCGTGGTTAGGTGTTTGACATAGGCCTTCATTTCGTTCTCCAAAATTGACAGGCTTGGGCCTTTGCCACTGGTGCGCAGACACGGTGACGGCATGCGTCTCCCGGTCACCAACTCGTGAGGAGTCAAGTGCAAGTCGCGAAGTGCACTTGACCTGCATACCATTAGTGCCAGTGGCAAGGCAGCTATCCAATTCAAGCCCGTATGTTGGCAAATTTTGGAAATTCTGTTTTTTAGAACGCCGTTCATTTTCTCGCAAATGCCTTGGCTTTGTGGGTGATATACGGCCCCTAGCCTGCGCTGGTGAGCTGACGGATGTCTTCACGGACATCTTTAACACTTCCCTGCAGCAGGCCATCGTCCCGTCGTGTTTCAAAGCTGCCACCATCGTACCTGTGCCGAAGAAACCCGCTCTGTCCTGCTTCAATGACTACCGCCCCATGGCACTTACGACCATCATCATGAAGTGCTTTGAGCGGCTTGTCATGGAGCACATCCGATCCGTTCTCCCCCCCACCATTGACCCCTTCCAGTTCGCGTACCGAGCCAAACGGTCTTCTGAGGATGCCATCTGCTCTGCCCTCCACTCGGCCCTCACCCACCTGGAGAGGAGGGACTCGTATGTGAGATTGCTGTTTGTGGACTTCAGTTCTGCCTTCAACACCATTGTGCCACAACGCCTCATCAGCAAACTTGACGCGCTGGGCCTCAGTACCTACCTCTGCAACTGGCTACTGGACTTCCTCAGTCAGAGGCCACAGGTAGTACGTGTTGGCGACAAAATCTCCGCCAGCATCACGCTGAGCACGGGGCCCCCCCAAGGCTGCGTGCTCAGTCCGCTGCTCTTCACCCTCCTGACGCATGACTGCACTGCAACCTACAGCGACAACCGTATAGAGAAGTTTGCTGACGACACGACTCTGGTGGGTCTCATCACCAAGGGAGACGAGACTCAATACAGGCTGGAGGTTGACCTTCTGACCACGTGGTGCAGGGACAACAACCTCCTGCTGAACGTCAACAAGACCAAGGAGATTGTTGTGGACTTCCGGAAGGGTCGCACCCAACACCTGCCGCTGACCATCGACGGTGCTGTGGTGGAGAGAGTGAGCAGCGCCAAGTTCCTGGGGGTGCACATCAGTGAGGATCTTTCCTGGTCCACCAACACCGCATCACTGGCAAAGAAAGCCCAGCGCCGCCTGTACTTCCTGCGGAAACTCAGGCGAGCGAGCGCTCCTCCGGCCGTCATGACTGCATTTTACCGCGGCACCATTGAGAGCGTCCTCTCCAGCTGTATTGCTGTTTGGGGTGGCGGCTGCACTGACTACAACTTGAAGGCCCTGCAGCGCATAGTGAACACGGCTGGTAAGATTGCTGGTGCTTCGCTCCCCTCCTTGAAGGACATTTACACCTCCCATCTCACCCGCAAGGCGACCACGATTGTGAGTGATGTGAGTCACCCCGCTCACTCCTTGTTCGAGCTTCTGCCCTCTGGGAAGAGGTACAGAAGCCTGCGCTCCCGCACCACCAGACTCTCAAACAGCTTCATACTCCAGGCTGTTAGGATCCTGAACTCGCTCCCCCATTCTGCGTAGCGTCCTGTACTTTTACTGTCTGTACTGTCTGTATGCACACTGGCTCTTATTTGTTGTGTTATCTGTTTATTTATTATTTGTTATTACTCTTATTATTTATTGTTTGTGCCTTTTTGTTTATGATGTTTTTTACTTTTGCGCTATGCTTGCTGGCTCCGTTTTGCTCCTCTTATTTATTGTGTTATCTGTTTATTTTTTATTTATTCATCACTCTTACTATTGATTGTTTGAATTTTTGCCTTCTTGTTTTTATATTGTGTCGCGTACTTGTATGTCTATCGTGTTACGTGTCTCGTCACCGTGGGATAGAGAAAAACGTAATTTCGGTCTCTTTGTTTGTTGTGACGTGGAGAGATTGACAATAAAGCTGACTTTGACTTTGACTTGACTTTGACTCCCAATTTTTGAAGAATTAGCTTGACCGTTTTATCCACAAACTCTTTTCCGTTGTCCGACGAAATCCTATCCGGAAGCCCCCATCGGCAGATGACTTCGCGGCACAGAAACTTGGCAACAGACTGAGCATCTTTTCGTTTAGTCGGACACGCCTCCGGCCATCTGGAAAACCGGTCTACGACCACTAACATGTATCTTTTCCCCTCGACCGATTGGATCATGTCGACAAAATCCACCACCAGTTCCCTCATGGGGCTATTTGGAGTCGGGATGTAACCCGTGGGGGTAGCTACCCCTCGCCTCACGTTGTTTTTTAAGCAGATTACACATTTCCCGATGACATGATCGATTTGTTTGAGCAAATATGGCGCCCAAAAGCCATATTCTGCTGTTATTTTTCGCTTCACCTCCCCCCTTGACACGTGGGCTAGCCCATGTGCCTCTTGTATTAGCAGGCCTAACAAATCTGGCGGGGCCACCACCAAGCCCTCGTGGTTTCTCCACACCCCGTCTGAGTCCCGGCACGCCCCCCTTGACACCCACAAATGTTTGTCGATCGGACTAACTGCCTCTTGCATCAGGGTCACATCACGGAGCGTGACCTTGTCCTCAAGGTCAACCTCGTGCGTGACCAGCAAGGTTTTGTCGGTCCGATCACCCTTTGTTATAGCCCTGGCCGCTTCATCTGCCAGTCTATTACCTTGTGTGACTCTAGACCAGTGCTTCTCAATTATTTTCTGTTACGCCCCCCCCTAGCAAGAAGAAAACTATTCGCGCCCCCCCTCCCCACCGTGACTATCCTAACTTGTCTTGTAAGTCGTAAAATGTTGCACTGTCGCAAACGTGACAGAAGTAACAATGAGAGCGCCACTGCCCCCTGCTGTAGTAAACGCGCAATTACACTTTATTCTAGTACTGCCAAAAAAAAAGCCTGTTCCCCAGGGTCACACGCGCCCCCCCAGGAATAGCACCGCGCCCCCCAAGGGGGGCGCGCCCCACTATTTGAGAAGCACTGCTCTAGACGCATGTGACTTGTGGGCAGCACACTTTGCGATGGCTATCTCGCTAGGCCTCATCATCGCATCTAGCAGCTTCAATATCTGAGCATGATGTTGTATGGGAGAACCGTCGGTCTTTTTAAACCCCCGATTTCTCCACACCGCACCGAACAAGTGGCACACACTATGCGTGTATGCTGAGTCTGTGTAGATTGTGACTCTTTTTCCCTCCGCGAGCAAGCACGCCTCTGTTAACCCCACCAATTCAGCAAGTTGCGCTGACGCCGGCTGTGGTATGACTTCGGCCTTAATTGTCACAGATTCTGCTCCGTGCGGTTGGATAACCGCGTAGCCCGCGCACAAAGCCTCCCCGACTCGATAACAAGAGCCGTCCGTCCAGAGTTCTAAATCCGCCTCCCCCAGGGGGATGGCTTGTAAATCTGACCGCAATCTGGAAAACCTTTCCGCCTCATGTACGCAATCATGGGGCTCACCGTCCTCTGAAGTTGGCAAAAAGTCAGCTGGGTTTACTGCAGTACACCTTGCCAGAGTGACATCCTCTTGCTCCAAGAGCCTGTAATAGTCTCTGAGTCGGGACTCTGTCAAGGTGTACTTCCTATGATTCAGAAGAGTCCGAAAGCTATGATGAGTGAGAATGGTCACAGGATAGCCCATCGTGACGGAGGAGGCTTTATCATACATTAAATAGACTCCCACCATCGTTTGATAACAGGGTGGCAGTCCCATCTCCACCTCGGAATAAGCTGTTGAGTAGTAGGCTACAGGTTGGGGTCCGGACCCGGTCCCTGTAGGCTGGCAGAGGACTGCACACGCAAACCTACCCCCCGCCGAGGTGGACGTGAATAAGACAAAATTCTTTGAGTAATCCGGTAAAGCCAAAGCCGGAGCCTCCTGCAATCTCGCTTTGATGGTTTCAAATGCTATGTGGCCATCCTGTGTCCAATCTAGCACTGCGTGGAGTTCATTATTGCCTATGTCTTTGATCATGGCCCTCAGAGGCCCCACTAATTTAGCGTATTCCTCCACCCAGGAGCCTGAATAACCCGCGATGCCCAGAAACGTTAACATCTGCCTGACAGTTCTGGGCTTCGGGGCCGTTCTTATAGCCTCCAAATGGCCATCCAAAATACGTCTCAATGCGCGCAATATTTTCTGGCCCAAATAGTCCACCTGCAATTGGCAGTATTGGAGTTTTTTCTGTGACACCTTGTGGCCCTTCTCCGCGAGAATTTGCAACATTTTGATTGAATCTTTGTGACACGTCTTGACGTCTGATGCACAGACAATAATGTCATCCACATATTGAATGACGGTGCTCTGCACCTGTCGTTCCAACCCTTCAAGATCATCTCTTAGCACTTTGTTGAACACATGGGGGCTATGTTTATAGCCCATCGGAAGTCTCTGGTACTGATAGAACTGACCCTTGAATGTAAAACCAAAAAGTCCTTGCGATTCGCGGCTGAGTGGGACGCTGAAAAATGCGCCACACAAGTCCACCACCGTGAAGCATTCCGCGTCAGGTGGAATTTGTGTCAGCAAGGTGTGTGGGTCTGGTACATCGGCCACCCTATCAACCACCACCTCGTTCACCGCCCGGAGATCATGTACCAGCCGGTGGGAATTGTCTGGCTTTTTCAGCGGCAATATTGGCGTGTTGCTAAGAGGCGTTTGTGTAATTGTCAACATACTTTTCTGGTTCTTCTATATCAAACAAATTTGTTTTAGGTTCATTTACCTGACATGTTTCGGCGGAATCTTCCGCCTTCATCAGACTCTGATGAAGGCGGAAGATTCCGCCGAAACATGTCAGGTAAATGAACCTAAAACAAATTTGTTTGATATAGAAGAACCAGAGAAGTAATTGAAAAAGAAAAAACAAGATGAACCTAGTACAACTAATTGTCAACATGTTTGCCACAAGCAGTCCTTCAATCTGTGTCTCAATCCCCCGCACTGCTTCCTCCTTCAGTGGGTACTGTGTTTTCCACGGAGGCTTGCAGCCAGGTCGAAGGTCCACTCTCACTGGTTGCGCTGACTTTACAAGTCCAATGTCCGTACTATGGCGTGACCACACATGCTCGGGCACCTGTTGTAGCATCTCCTCTTGGAGACGGTCCGCTGCCACACTGAGGACGGATTCGTGCGACAGCTGCACCGTTTGAGGTCGCCCGTATCCTTGTGCTGAAATCATGATCTTCATAAATCGGCTCTCATCACTCGCCCACAGAGCATGGTTCTCCTTTAGTGGGACAAATTTGAGTGCCTCCGCCTCCAACATCATCTCTCCCACATTTTGCTGTTCACAGTCCTCCGACACCATCAAGGTCACGTGGGGGACGCTGTCCTTGACTTTGAATTCCTTGTTGAGGTATCCGTCATTGTGCATCTTCATGGCCACTCCCTGTGGTCCCAGGATGATGCAAGCTCCGTTTAGTTGCACTTCGCGGGGTTGTTGCTGCAACCACTCTTCCGCTTGGGCCTGTGTTGAGTCTTTGGAGTACTGGAGCGTGCAGTGATACGGATATTCGGGGACCCTTGCTCCGTAGGTGTTGGCATAAATGAACATTTCCCATTTCCTGAAAGGTTTCAACAGGTCATTGCTGATGTCACCGATCCAGAACACTGTAGGCGTACTTTCTCTGAGTTTTGACTGCATCAGCACCTTATGGCATGTCTCGTGTGAGGCCTCGACCACACAACCATCAGGAGAACACTTTATGGTGCAGTTCAATCTGCACAGGGTGTCTCTGCCCAGGAGGGCAATGGGGGTACGGTCCGATACCAAAACTGGTATGTTTATTGTTTGATCTTTCCAGCAGAGCTTTACTGGTCTTGTGGAAGGGATCAGCTGTTTTATACCCTCGAACCCTATTGTCCTTACGAAATGACCGGACATGGGGAGATGAATAGCGTCTTCGGGCTGGACGCAAGTGAAAGCCGCTCCGCTGTCAACCATCGCTGTCAACGGTTGATTGTTTACTTTCACTGTTATTGTTGGCTCTCGTTCCGGACCTGACACTACCAGCTGACATCCGCCCCTCTGGGCCCACCGGGCACCTCTAGAATCCAGGTTCCGGGCCCCCGAAAGGGTTCACCGGGCCCTGGGGTTTCGGGGGATGGCTGCTGGACTCTCCTCCAAAGCCTCCTCTTGTGGGCATGCTGCAGTCGCGAGCCCAGTGTCCTACTTGGCCACAATTATAACAAGCGTCAGACCTCTGTCCCGGGCCCCCTGTGGGTTTTGACTTTCCTGCCTTTCCCCTGGCTCCACGCCCCCTGGTGCCCCAGGACTGCATTTGGTTGTGGTGCTAGACTGACGGGCACTGCCATGGCCACCTGCGGTGGTTGGCCAGCGGGCTGCGGGGGCTGCAATAAGATCTGTTGGGGTGGGGCTTGTCCCATGACCATCTGCTTTTTCTCCTTTTTACTGTCCGCGAGTTGCACCTGGTTCAATCTTCTCACCACCTCCTGATCCTGTTCTTTTTGAGCCAGCTCTTTCCTCCTGAACCATTCAACTTGATGCGCAATGTGATCGGTGAACACATTAATGGCCATGCTCCCCAGCCCCACAACTTCGGACAATTTGCTCCTCACCGGCAGGGGCAGACCCATGTGGATCTTCCCTCGCAAGATAGATTTCTCCATTTGGGTCGTGTCGGGGTCATTCCCTGTGACATGCCTCCAAGTCTGATAAGCTCCTGCCACGTACGAGCGGGGGTTCTCTGTAGGTCCCAGGGGCTCGAGTACAATATTGTCCGGATTCACATTGGTCGGGTACGCTGCCTTCAGTGCTCCCCACATCTGGCCCCGGACTGCCGCAAACAGTTCAGAGTCATTCGCTGCCGTTGTGGCAAAGCGTTTAGGTCCTGCCTTCCCCAAGACGTCCCTCATGGCATGAACTCCTACGACATTGGCCAATAGCCTCTTAATGTCTCCTATTGCAAACTGAGTTCCCACCATACATTCCTCCAACTTGGAGATCCATGGGTGCGCTCCGTCTTGGATGGTAGGCAACTTCTCGAGGACAGCTGACATATCCGAGCTTTGCCATGGCTTGTATTCCAGTTGTTGTCCCCTCACCATCACTGGCAGAATTGTGGTTGCTCGGGTCGATCCTTGTTCCCGGCCAAACGGTGTCCCTGGCATTTTGGACGGCACTTTTTTCAACTCAAGCTTGGCCACCTCTAACTTTTGCAACTGTTCCTCTAGATCCTCCTGCTGTCTTGGTTCTACGCTCCATTCTAACTCCTCCAAGCATTGTTCTTTTCTGGCTTCAATGCTCCTTAAAGCGCTCCATGGCAACTGGGGTGGAGCGTAAAGTAGGCACAGGGCATTCATCTCCCCAGCTGTCCTCGCAGCTTCCGCTCTCCGTACTGCTTACATCTGTCATTGCTCTTGTCTTTTTCCCTGGGGTGCGTCCTTTTTTCTCCGCTCTTCTCAACATGCTTTTGATTACGGGTTCGTAGCCCCCCTCTGCTCCTTCTGTGTCACTCTGGCTATCATCCTGTAGCTCCCTCTTGGTGGGCCCTTGTCTCCCCTCTGTCGCATGTCGAGTTTTATTCCTCTTATGGGTCAGGCTAGGACGCATAACAATGGTGGTCCTAGCTCTTCCGGTTTCGGCGATGCCCTTGTCTTCGGTCTCCAACTGATAGCTACCTTCTTGGTTAACTATCGGGAGTTGCGGATAGACATTACGTTTATCACTCACATCGTACGGTGGGGGACTCTTAACCAGGGCCACATGTGAGAAAGGTGTATTAACTTTTTCCATTAGCTTCCTAGCTTCTTCCACATTCTTCAGTACATCAGCTGTGATTCCCTCTTTTTTCTGTTTAAGATCCTGATCCAATTTTTGTCCCTGTTTGTCAAATATTTTCAACAATCCCAATTCCAATTCCTTTTTTTCCTTTCTCTTTTCCCCTTTTTTCCCTTTTTTGACTCCTGCTTTGTATGTCAATACGAGTACACGTATAATCTCAATTACCGTTTTTTTCCGTGTATAGTGCGCAAAATTTTACTAATTTATTGTCCTAAAATCCGGGGTGCGCATTATACATGGGTACAAAAAAAAAAAAAAAAAAAAAAAAATATTTTTTTTAATTTTTTTTTTTTTTTTTTTTAAGTCCCAATGATCGTCACACACGCAGGGAGGCAATGGGTCCCATTTTTATAGTCTTTGGTATGGTCTTAACTAGGCTGGATGTAATTTTTTTTGTTGGCGTTGATTTCTCCGACTGCCCGTAAACGCACCACCGCGCTTCGTGCGCGCACGGGACAGCAAACGAGCAGGTGATCGAGCAAGCGTCTGATACGAGAGCATTGCGGTCGCATGGAGCGTGTTTGAAGTGAACAGCAGAGAAGAAAGGCAAAGTGTTGTGAAATAAAATGCACAGAACGGATGCGCAAGACACGTCAGCTATATAAAGAGCGAGAGTTGTTTTCTTCCTATTAGTTTCAATTCACAGTTTAATTAGCAGTTTCAATCAGCAAATAACAAAATGCGTATTACAGGTAATATTTTATTTCACAACACTTTGCCTTGTTCCTTTGGTCTCTGCTGTTCATCCTAAAACACAAAGGCGCTCTTTAAGCAATGCGACAGTGAGCGCCCGGCGCGCTGCGGTTGCGCGACCGCACCAAATTAAGCTCCCTGCGCAGTGCGCACTGAGGTCCACTTAAATTTTAGAAAGTACATCAGGACTTTAAAAATATCTTCTAAATTTCAGCGACGGCTCTGTCACAATAATCGGCCAGCCCGGTGCAGTTGGGCGGTCGGCGGCGCGCTACGGTTGAGCGTTCTCTCGCACGCTCTCTCTCTCACTTTCTCTCGCACGCTCTCTCTCTCGCTTTCTCTCGCTCTCGCACACACGCAAACCGGATATCATACGGAGGCCGCCATTACAGATGCGCAGAACGGATGAGCAAGACACGTCAGCTATATAAAGAGCGAGAGTTCAGTTCTCTACCTAAATCCGTATTACAGGTAATATTTTATTTCACAACACTTTGCCTTGTTCCTTTCTTCTCTGCTGTTCACTTCAAACACGCTCCATGCGCACGGAGCGCGGTGGTGCGTTTACGGGCAGTCGGAGAAATCAACGCCAACAAAAAAAATTACATCCAGCCTAGTTAAGACTATACCAAAGACTATAAAAATGGGACCCATTGCCTCCCTGCGTGTGTGACGATCATTGGGACTTAAAAAAAAAAAAAAAAATTAAAATTTTTTTAAAAAAAATTCATAAAAATTCGGTGCGTATTATACATGGGTACAAGCTTTTTTCCAGTATCAGCATGCCATTTTTAGGGGTGCGTACTATACATGGGGGCGCACTATACACGGAAAAAAATGGTACTTCCCGGTTAAAAGTCCCTTCCACCGGCCAAGGCCTCTCAATGTCAGGCCATCTCTTGCTCCATTTGTTCGAAATTTCTTTAACCCCTTTGATAAGCGGGTTATTTTTCACCACAACCTCTATGGGGGTCACTGTTGGACTGGTAAGGCTCCTGTCCCCCATGTTTTTTTTTTTTTTTCTTTTTTAGAAAACAATCAAGCACCAGAGGTCACAAAACACATAAGACAATGCAATCAGATTTTGCCAACTTCAGATGTTTCTCACGACCGTTATACAAGTATGTTGGTCCGATATGTGTTTGGTTCCGTATAGGTATGACCCCCCAATCCCCTGTGCTGAGATTAAGATTCGAGATGTCACCTGTTTGAAAACAACCTTACATCAGTTTATGTCGATCAGTCTGTTGTCAAGCCCGCTATGTAATACCTTGTTCCCGAGTGAGAGTAACACACAAGAGTTTGTGGACAAAATCACACTGGCCTTAAGAATTTGGGGGCGGCGCTCCACGAAGCTTTTCCTCAGACGACCTGGGAGTTCCGTCCGTGTCTCTTTGTCCTCTGGGAGGAGACGTGTGCGTCCACCGTCTCGTATTCGTTATGCAAACAGGAGAAATAGAAATCTTGTTCAAGTTAACGTAATCACTCACTTTCTCATCAGTTGCCAGATGGACTAGGGCCGCTAGCTGCCCTCAACAGGCTCTCTCTTAATTTACGAGCGAACCCCCCTTTCCTCACTTTCTCCCCCCACCTATCGGTCTTGGGCCGAATGTGTAGCGTCCTGCCATAAATCACTGCTACCACGGCCCAACTCTTTTCTTAAGACACACAGGTACACATACATTAGTATTTTAATGAGTATTTCAAGCATGTCTCTCTCTTGCCTATTGCAAACTGTTAAACATTAGTGCCAGTGATGTTTCAGTTTCAATCATGCACGTTCGCTGTTGATCATGCACCCTTTGCTCATCAAGATTTTATCTCCCCTCGTCATGTCTCATTTCTCATCGACATTGACCTCTACCGAGGGGGACCCAGCCCCGCCTTTGCGGGCTCCTCGGCACAGCGCCCCCGGACAAGGGGGGGGTCAGCGTATCAATGTTGACGCCACGGTCTGGCCAGGCCCGCGCGTCTCGCCGGCCCCCACCTTTGCCGATATAGCACCGTTCCGCGCCTTGGAGCACCCAGGGCCCCCTCCTTTCTTGAACATTCTCTGATGCATGCCGTCTTCCTTCCCCCATGCGTGTGCACATAAACGCACACACACCGAGCGCGCACACAACCGCACGTGCACACACCTATCCGCGCGCACGCACGCTCGCTCAATACACACAGCGCGCACGCAGAGCTCACACACTCACACGCATCCGCACGCACGCGCACCCCATACACCAAGCGCGCACACAGCTCAGACGAACGACGACAACTGACAGAAACTTTACAGACATTACGCACAAACATAGAACACAGACAAAGGGATTCGAATCCATCTCTCATGTAGCTTCTCACTAACCGCTTCCATGCGGTTTGGCCATTCTGTGGCTTTTTACCGTGCACAGGTGCACTTACAAACATGCCCTTTGCACTTCTTGTCTTTGTTTCTCCTAAGAGCGCTTTGCATTTCCCCTTATACTGCAGATTTTTAACTTCAGTGTGCACACCAATTACTTTGCTTACATGGTATACCAAAATTAAACCTCCTGAGGCCTCTTTTTCCACGTTTTCCAATTTCTATCGGCTGCGCACTCCTCCGCTCTGCCAATTGCGGTCTGCTGCAAGCCGTAAATTTTATCAGACTTTGACAGGAGTGTGTGCTATTACAGTGCGCCTCGCCAATCGGAATCGGACCGTGACGACTTGGGTACGACCGCAGCGCACCAGTTCGCCCCGGTAAGTTGCCCGAAGAGTATCTCTCTAAGAGGCTAACGCACCAGCTGTCAGCCGGGGGAACCTCCAACCCGCACAAACTCCTAATCTGATCAGTGCTCAAATAACGTGGTCTGCGCGCATCATTGTCTTCGGCACCCTGGTCCCAGACCCAGCCGGTAATTTTCCCACATTCGTTCACACAGTTACGGATGCCAAGGCTGCGCACTCCTCCGCTCTGCCAATCGCGGTCTGCAGCAAGCCTCCCTTTTTCGTGCGACCCTTATAGAGACAAATGCCCCCACCGGACCTCTCAACGACCACATTGGGTGTGATCTCAACGTCCCAGCACGACCCCGGGAATTGTGCCTCCGGTGGCTTGGTGGTGCCCGTCTCTTGTCGCACACAGTGTTCAATCGTACCCGTGTTTTCGCCTCAATCACACAGCTAAAATTACCATCCTCCATCGGATCTGTCGCCAAAATAAAGTCCACGTTTTATGGGACTTTCTATTATTCTTCTCTCGTGACAGACGATCAGCGATGTCCCAGACATCCTGTCCTGTTACACGTGCCCTCTCTCGGAGCATTTTCTTTCTCATTCATCATTCACACCAGACATGTCACTCACACTGTTGTGCACATTCCCCATTAAGTTTTATGCTATTTTTTTTCCATTTTTATTTGCCTTTTTTCTTTTTTTTTGTCTTTTTTTATTGAACATTTTCATTTTTCTATTGGGGCTACTCCCCCCTTTCAAAATCCACATCTCGTCGACATCCAGCTAGGGGAGACAAATCCCCCCCCCCCTTTTTGCCAGCCACTGGCACACCAGGCCCGTTAACTGTCCCGCTTAGGAGCCACTCCATCCCCCCCACACCAGGCACGAGCACATTGCGATACTGTGAGTAAAAGCTTCTCACCTCAAACTCAGCCTGCCGGCCGGACGCTCAATACTCGCACCCAGGCGGGCGAGGGCTCCCCGAAGGACAAGAGAACTGTTCGTGACGCCAAAATTGTGGTAAATTCTCTTCGATGGTCAGCTGGTCTTCCAAACAAGATGGTGAAAAAGTGGCTGGCTTGGGGAAGGAAGACTTCAGTCACACATGGCTGATTGGGGAAATATTTTATTCAACCGATGTCAGAGAGAAGTGTCTCGCGCCCTAGCCAAGATGTCGAGTCCCTTTGTCTACTCTCGCCCTAAACCTTATACTCTTGCGCTTCCCTCCACGCGGGAGCGCGCACATGGGGCTGTTGGCTGACCTATGACCGCGCTGCCTGCCTCCCTACCTCTGCATGGTGGTATCTTAGCAGTTGTTAATGGAAGCCAGATGTGTCTGGCGCCAATGAGTCTACCTTCCTGGACCAAGCCCCAAACAATCCCACACAAACCTGACCCGAACATGCCCCGGTCACACTTAGGCTTACTAGTGAGATAAACATTGCATGATACCAGAATAAAAATGCACCAGAATAGAAAACCACGAGACATACAGAAGACATGCAGATATATCATAACACTGATCTTTAACACGTGTTTCACCGTGTTTGGCGAGTTTTGAAGCGGTTTTGGCAACTAGGCCAGAGTGCGATTAGCACACCATTTGCACATCGAAATTTCGTTTAATTTCAAACATCATCCCGAATAGAACACGGAGCAATTATACATTCTGTCGTTCTCTTTTACACCATTGTTTTTAAAACCACTGCAAGCTAAGATGAATGACAAGTTAAAAAGCCGGACTTTTTGAGGGAAAAACGTTACGCCATCCGAGTGACAATATACTCTAACCTAAGCCATAATCTTTGCATATAAACCCCTTGGGGTCTGGATTTAAGGCATTTCTACATCAGTTTCTTGTACTTAGTATTTACATGCAGTTGATTTACTCACCGTGTATGTTGTGTTACGATAGGAGCAGCGTGTCGTCAAGGAGCAGTCAGCCTGGCGCCGTCACACGTTATGAAGCCGGTTTTAGCAGCATGAAGCTAACCACACGTTATGGAGTGCTGTTAAGCCGTTAGCCGCACGAAGCTAACACATGCAATACCATGCAATTTACCGAAGTCAAATTCCTTGTTTGGCACGCTCAAACATGGCGAATAAAAACCTCTTGAATCTTGAATCTTATTTTTATGTTTAGAACATGAAAAATGCACGAGACATTTTTTTAAATAAGCTTAAAAGAATGAACGTATTTTTATAAAGCAAAAAAGTGTAATGAATATTAAATAACATGTAGATAAATTGCAATTGTAATGCAGGAATTTTATGTTTACACTATTTTAGTTGCTACGGTTACTAAAATAATAATTACCTGGTTTAAATCTACAGGAAATACCATTTTATTTTCTTAATCACAACTTGGATCACGAGGTGCCCTGATTGGTTGAATCATACACACTTCCTGTAGTGTGTATACTTGCAATACCACTTGCCACGGTCGGGGGGCCGCTACTGAGCACACACACTTCACACACATTTCTCAAAATTGCTACCGTGAGGGGCAAGTGAAAAAAATGCATGAGGCATGTTTTTAGAGCATTTCAAGCTGTTTTAGAGTGGTTTCCCGAGTGGGGTCCATGATTTTGGGCCCCACAACGACACAGGGCCCCGCTTTGTTGGTTGCCTTCGGACGCCCCATAGTAATAAAAAGTGCACACACACTAAATTACATATAATATTCAAACTGAGCTTAAGCCTATCACTGACTTTACGAAAGAGGGACCCAGAATTAAGACTCAAATGAAAATTTACTTTAACTCAGTATGTTGGACTATTTACATCATATGAATAAATAATATATACCGTGTTTTTCCATGCATAGTGTGCCCCCATGCATAATACGCACCCTAAAGATGTCATGTCGATGCTGGAAAAAGGCCTGTACCCATGTATAATATGCACCCAGATATTGACTCTTAAGTCCGTAAACGTAAAATTATTTCAGAAAAAAGATCATCTTTGGGAACAACTGGATGTTATTCTGCCGGACAGTATCACTGCGCATGCGTTAGCAAACTCGATCGCAAATGTTTCGGATTTGTGTAGGGTACATTGTGAGAGCAAAGGAGCAGGTGATCGAGCAAGCGTCTGATACGAGAGCATTATCTTCGTATGGAGCGTGTTTGAAGTGAACAGCAGAGAAGAAAGGAACAAAGCAAAGTGTTGTGAAATAAAATATTGTACAGACTGGAAATAAAAGATTTCAAGTTTTATTTCGAGGGAGATTTGTCATGTCTCGTCCCCAGTTTTGCTATGTGTCTAGGTTGCCATAGTTTCTGTTCACGTCGCCCCTCCCTTCCTGTGTCACCTCAATCAACGTGTTTTGTATTTAAGTCATGTCTGCCCCTCACTCACCGTCGGATCATTTCATGTGTTACTGTCATGATGTCTGTTTGGTTTCTGTTCCTGTCTTTGGTAATGTCACCCTTTGTCGGTCAGTCCTGTTGTTGGTTTTGTTGTACCATGATTTTCTTAAAAAATAAAATAAAATAAAAACAATTAAAAAAAATTGTACCCATGTTTAATGCGCACCCCAGATTTTAGGACAATAAATTTGTTAAATTTTGCGCATTATACACGGAAAAAAACGGTATGTGTCTTTCATAATTGAATAGTATTTTCTTTAAACAGCATTTATTTTGGATATAAGTATTCATAATAAATTCATAAACCCCTCCGTGAGTCATCACCTTATTGTGGTGGAGGGGTTTGCATGCCCCTATGATACTAGGAGCTATGTTGTCTGAGGCTTCATGCCCCTGGTAGGGTCACCCGTGGCAAAAGGGTCCTAAGTGAGGGGCCAGACAAAGCACGGCTCAGAATAAAATATATGGACCTAGTTTTCTCTCGCCCGGACGCAGGTCACAATTGTGTCTTGACTGTGACCAACTGTACAATGTATAAGAAAAAAAATGAAAATACCTTTGACTACATTTATATGTCAGATGCTTGCCTGAAAGATAAGTTATCTGTTCTTATCTATGCATTAAATAAACAGCAATAAGTTCAAACAGTCTGATGAATGCTTAAATGTTTCTACACACGCCATCAATGTAGGCATACGTGTTGACAAGCATCCAGGGTGTCTTAGACTCCAGGAGTGAATGTAACTAGTGGAAACAGCAAGGTTGGATGTTCACCTACCTAGCAGCGTTCTGCCTAATGACTGGTGGTAATGAGTGATTGCTGCAAAGCGACCTTGGCGGTCTGATCCCTGGCTGCAGAAGCTGTCACCTCTCTGGCTGGAAAAGAGCCCAAGCTGGTGTGTGTCAGGCAGAAAAGTTCCGACTAGACATAGTCGGACTTGCCTCCACACATAGTTCGGCCTCTGGTACAAGCCCTCTCGAGAGGGGCTGGACTCCCACCTCTGTCAGAGCTTTTTCCACGTCCCAGGGGAGGCGGGGCACATTGAGTCCGAGTCCGTGCCTCCATTGTTGAGGCAGCCGACTGGAGCTGTGGCCGTAAGGTGGTCGGTGCCTGTCGTGGCGGCAATCCCCGAACCCGCTGGTGGACACCGGCGGGAAAGGATGCCGTCAAGCTGAAGAAGGAGTCCTATCGGGCCGTTTTGGCCTGTGGGACTCCAAAGGCAGCTGACAGTTACCGGATGGGCATGGGAACGCGGCTTCGGCGGTTGTCGAGGCAAAGACCCGGGCGTGGGAGGAGTTTGGCGAGGCCATGGAGAATAACTTCTGGAAGGCTTCGAGGAAATTCTGGTCCACAGTGGAGATGGCGTGCTGCTGGCCTCGACTCGGGACGTCGTGAGTCGGTGGTGAGAATACTTCGAAGACCTCAATTCCCCCGAGGCGCCTTCTATTACGGAAGCAGGGCCTGGAGACTCCAATCTCTAGGGTTGAAGTCACTGAGGCAGTTAAAAAACTCCTTGAGGGCAAGGCCCCAGGGGTGGATGAGATCCGCCCGGTGTTGTGGACATCGGGGACGGTGCCTCTGGATTGGCAGACTGGGGTGGTGGCTCCCCTCTTTAAGAAGGGGGACCGGAGGGTGTGTTCCAATTACAGCCTCTCTGGTAAGGTCTATTCAGGGGTGCTGGAGAGGACGGTCCGTCGGGAGGTCGAACCTCGGATTCAGGAGGAGCAGTGTGGGTTTCATCCTGGCCGTGGAACAGCGGACCAGCTCTACACCCGCGGCAGAATCCTCGAGGGGGCATGGGAGTTCGCTCGACCAGTCCACATGTGTTTTGTGGACTTGGAGAAAGCGTTCGACCGTATCCCTCCGGAAGTTCTGTGGAGGGTGCTTCGGGAATACGGGTGCCGAACCAACTGCTAAGGGCGGTTGGGTCCCTGTATCACTGATGCCAGAGTTTGGTCCGCATTTCCGGCAGTAAGTCGGATTTGTTCCCAGTGAGGGTTAAACTCTGCCAAGGCTGCCCTTTGTCAAAGTCAAAGTCTGCTTTATTGTCAACGTCTTCACATGCCGAGACACACAAAGAGATCGAAATTACGTTTTCTCTATCCCACGGTGACAAGACATAATACACGATAGACATACAAGTAAACAACGCAATATAAAAAACAAGAAGGCACAAACAATAAATAAGAGATTCTGTTCATAAATTTTGTGGACAGAATCTCTAAGCGCAGCCGAGGCGTTGAGGGTGTCCGGTTTGGAGACCTCAACATTGCATCTCTGCTTTTTGCAGACGACGTGGTGCTGTTGGCTTCTTCAAGCCGTGATCTCCAGCTCTCACTGGAGCGTTTCGTAGCCGAGTGTGAAGCGGTCGGGATGAGGGTCAGCATCTCCAAATCCGAGTCCATGGTCGGAAAAGGCTGGAATGCCCTCTCCGGATCGGGGATGAGATCCTGCCCCAAGTGGAGGAGTTCAAGTATCTTGGGGTCTTGTTGTTAGTGAGGGCAGGATGGAGCGCAAGATTGGTGCAGCGTCGGCTGTAATGCGGACTCTGTACTGGTCCGTCGTGGTGAAGAGAGAGCTGAGCCAAAAGGCAACGCTCTCAATTTACCGGTCGTCCTACGCTCCTACCCTCACCTATGGTCATTAGCTATGGGTAGTGACCGAAAGAACGACATCCCGGATACAAGCGGCCAAAATTAGTTTCTTCCGCAGGGTGTCCGGGCTCTCCCTTAGAGATAAGGTGAGAAACTCGGTCATCCGGGAGAGACTCGGAGTAGAGCTGCTGCTCCTCCATGTTGAGAGGAGCCAGATGAAGTTGCTTGGGCATCTCATCAGGATGCCTCCTGGACGCCTTCCTGAGGAGGTGTTCCGGGCATGTCCCACCGGTAGGATACCCCATGGATGACCCAGGACGCGCTGGAGAGACTATGTCTCTCAGCTGGCCTTGGAACGCCTTGGGATCCCTCGGGATGAGCTGGATGAAGTGGCTGGGGAGAGGGAAGTCTGGGAGTCCCTCCTAAAGCTGCTGCCCCCGCGACCTGACCCCGGAGAAGCGGAAGAAGATGGATGGAAATTCCTAATTCACATCTCAAATTTCATAATTTCAGTATATTTTATTGTAATTTGTAATTTCACCTCTGTTCTGTCTGTCTACTTTTTAGTGGACAACAAAATAAGAGCATGAAACAATTGTGTCTTGACCAACTGTACAATGTATAAGAAAACAAATGAAAATACCTTTGACTACATTTATATGTCAGATGCTTGGCTGCAAGATAAGTTATCTGTTCTTATCTATGCATTAAACAAACAGCAATAAGGTCAAACAGTCTGATGAATGCTTAAATGTTTCTACACACGCCATCAATGTAGGCATATGTGTTGACAAGCATCCAGGGTGTCTTAGACTCCAGGAGTGAATGTAACTAGTGTAAACAGCAAGGTTGGAAGTTCACCTACCTAGCACCGTTCTGCCTAATGACTGGTGGTAGTGATTGCTGCTGAGCATTTAGTTGCACAAATGAGTATAAAAATTGTCACAGAATTCCTTAGCAGCTGACTGCTCTGTAGATCACAGCAGAAGATGCTGGCAAGTATCCATCCATCCGTTATCTGTACCGCTTGTCCCCACGTGGGTCGCGGGCGTGCTGGAGCCTCTCGCAGCCATCATCGGGCAGTAGGCAGGGGACACCTTGAACTGGGTGCCATCCACTCGTAGGGACACAGAGACAAACAACCATTCACACTCATACTCACACCTCTGGGCAATTTGAAGTGTTCAATTGGCCTACCAAGCATGCTTTTGAGATGTGGGGGAAACCGGAGGACCCGCAGAAAACCCACAAAGGCATGTGGAGAACATGCAAACTCCACACAGGGAGGGCCGGAGGTGGAATCAAACTCGCACCCTCTGAACTATCAGTCGGACATCCAAACCAATGCTCCAATGTGCCGCCCTAATCCATCCGTCCGTCTATCCATCCATTTTCTGTACCGCTTTTTCTCCACGGGGGTCGCGGGCGTGCTGGAGGCTATCCAAGCCGTCGTCGGGCAGTAGGAGGGGGACACCCTGAACCGGTCGCCAGCCAATCGCAGGGCACACGGAGACAAACAACCAACCGGACTCGCACTCACACCTAGAGGCAATTTGAAAGGCTCAATCAGCCTACCATGCATGTTTTTGAAATGTGGGAGCAAACCAGAGTGCCTGGATTAAACCCACGCGGGCATGGGGAGGTGGAATCGAACCTGCACCCTCCTAACTGTGAGGCGGACGTGCTAACCAGCGCGTCACCATGTTGTTGTATTTACCACTCTCTAAAATTGTTTGCCCCCTATTGTGTGTATTTACTAGGGGTGTAACGATACATCGATACACATCGATTAATCGATATTATGCTCTACGATTTATTGGCATCGATGCTAAAGGTAAACATCGATTTATATCGCCGTGTTTGACCTCGGACATTAGACGCGACTTTATTTTGAAATCCAGTTCATTGTTGCTTGCTTCCTCTTCCGGGAGCAGGGAGCAGGGAGCAGTGCGCGGCGTTGTTGTGTTGTGAGCAGAGCAGGCACGTGAAAGGGGAGTCGACAACTAGTACGCGGCTCCTGGGCAGGTGCTATGGCTAGTGTCCAAAAAGACGAGGAAATTTGCTCCCCTTTAGGCTTCAAGTCATTCGTTTGGAAGCACTTTGGATTCCAAAGAAAAGATGGCTCAACGGACAAGACACGTGCAGTTTGTAAATCCTGCCATGCGGTGATCAAATATTCAGGGAGCACAAATCTCGCCGCACATTTAAAGAAAAAACACGACATCAAAGTTAAGTGTTAAAGTAAGCAATTTGTATACTACAATACTCTTGTCATTTCCTAAATAAAGAGTTTGCAGTACCTTGTTGATTTTGCGTATGAATTGTTATAAATCAGGATATTGTTCTATATTTTTTATTAAAAAAAAAAAATCGATCGTAGAGCACTATATCGCGATATATCGTGATTGAATCGCAGCAGGCTTTAAGATATCGGCAAATATCGTATCGAAGTTCTTTATATCGATATTATATCGTATCGTGACAAAACCCGCGATTTACACCCCTAGTATTTACCGCTCCAAAATGTTTTTTTACAATGAAAGCTGGCGATGACTGTCTGAATGAAGCTTGGAGGCTTGTAAAAAATGTATATTAACAAAGTACAGTGATTGTTAAATGTTTACTTTATTGTTTCTAAAAACATTCTGGAAAGAATAAACACATACAATTCAAGCTGCATTTGCTACAGTATCTATTTGTTGACCCGAGGCTATGACTTATCTGTTAGAGAAAGGTGAGCTTTTTGTCTGGATCTTGACAACCTGATCTTGTTTCTTACATGCTCTCCTGCAACATTAGTATCTTCTCTGCCCGGTAACCCTATCTTTGTTGCGTCGATTGCAACCACGCACTTTTCATCCAACGGAGAAACTTGGGCAAGCTCAGATCCAAAAAGATTCTGTGGGTGCAGGGTTTGACGCTCTGCTCCAAAAATGATCTGCGATGGAGATTCAATCTCAGCTCCTTTATGGGTATCAGCTTCTCCTGCTTCTGCTTTAAAAAGTTCAGGTGTAAAAAAGACAGTCTTGTCCTCTTTGTTTTCATCTGTTTTGTTTGTTAAAGTCAATTTACTACTGGTGTTTGAATGGGATGTCAGTGTTTTCCATTTCCTCTTTTTGAATTCACTGGATTTAACTGCAGCTGATAATTCAAGGACTGAGTCCTCTGACTTCTTTTGCAGAGAGAGAATTTGTTGTCGCTCTACAAAGGCAAAAAAAAAAAAGTTTTTAAATGCTCTCAATTTTCGAACAGGTTTTTTTTGAAAATAATTACCTGAGGTTAGAAGGGCAGGTGGCGGATGTAAAAGTGGCGCTGAAAAATGATCGTATGTCACCCTTTGCCATTCTACAACAAAGACGACAAAGTTAGCATTTTTACATCTCATCTTTAAACAATATACTATTAAGAGATAAATGGAAACTAAATAAGTACACAGCACACTTGTGTCAAAATGAAATCAAACATCAAAGAATAAAACATTTCCTGTTAGCAAGTGGCATACATGACCAATACATTGAAAAAGAAGTTTGTCGCTGTCTTCAGATCTATCACTGTCATCAAATGTGAGCAATTATGACCGGACTGGATTATGTGAGTATTGTTCCAGTAGATTTTTTTAAGTAGACACTATGCCAAATTCTAAAGTTAATTCCAAATGGCTGACTTATTAAGTATCACATATGGCTGCAAAACCCTTTTTTAGGTCTTTTAGGGCTGTGACATGTATAGATCTTGGTGAAACGTACAAACAAATGCTCCGCAAATTTTTTTTTATGGGGAATCACTTTTTTTTTTTTAAATCACATTTGGCTGGCAACCGATTCAGGGTCTCCCCCGCCTACTGCCCAATGACCGCTCGGGTAGGCTCCAGCACGCCTGCGACCCCCGTGGGGACAAAGCGGTACAGAAAATGGATGGATGGATAATTCATGACATATTGATGATTATATCAAGCCTGATGTATGTGCAAAGTTTAATGACTTTCCCTGCATGTTTATATCCTCAAATTGAGGGTTTTTTCCTTGGGAAGGTCTGTTTCTACGACAACAATCTTTGCCAAACACTCAAACTTAAGCATGATGAAAGCCTTAACACTTTTCTGAGAAAAGTAGTGATAAGATTGACCCGCTAAGACAAAAACATCAAGGAATAAAACATTTCCTGTAACTAGGAGGTGGCGCTACATCTAAGTTAAAAAATAGGTTCAAAGTCAAGTCAAAGTCTGCTTTATTGTCAATTTCTTCACATCCCAAGACATACAAAGAAATCGAAATTATGTTCCCAATATCCCATGGTGACAATACATAGTACACAATATACATACACGTAAACAACACAAAAAAATAAAAACAATATGGCACAAACAATGAATAAATAAGAGTGATGAATAAATAATAAATAAATAACATAATAAATAAGAGGAGCAAAAAGCGTCGAAAGCGGTGTGCGAGGAGGCTGAAGAGGGGCAAACGCGGGGGCGTCCGGGCCAGGCTGGCGGCCAACCCTGCTCGCCCGTGCCTTCCATTCTTCTGGCGAATGTTCGATCGCTGGACAACAAAATGGATTACATTCGCTTGCTGCGATCTACAAACCGGACAGTGCGGGACTGCTGTGTGCTCGTGTTCACGGAGACTTGGTTGACTGTCAACATTCCGGACTCTGCTGTATTATGTATGTGATGCGCATTGTCACATGTTCCCCGATACAACACGTAGCACCAAGGCGGAAGTAATCTGGGGAGAGGACGCTGGCGCTGCTTGTTCGCCGCTTCTCCACCAGAATTAGTTTAGTTTTAGTGTTTTTATTTATTTATTTTTTAGCCATTATTAAGTTTAGTTTTTAGCTTCTAGTTTTAGTGTGCAGTGCGCCTGGACCGCGGCGAACCTCCACAGAGCCGGCTACCTACTACGGCGCGCCCACCCCACCACTCCCCGCCAAGGCATCCTGGCTAGGCTAGCCAATGGCTAACACTCAAGTTCAGTGTTCTCCAACCGGCACTATATTAACTTACTCCATCCCCCGCTTGCTGGAGCTGAGTAATCACACCATTCCAGGGTGTGTCTCAGTCATCAAACAACTTGGACTTCTCCGCAGACCACGTTACATCCACAGAAGCACCCGTCGTAACTTTGTTTTCTCCCAACCCGTCCATAACAGTGTACCATCCATCTGCTCCTCCTGCGCCCGACACCCCGTCGCAAGTAAAACACGTCATCAGATACCTGGCGCACTTGGATCTTATCTTAGCAACCATGCGGGGCTGCAGTACTCCAGGTGGCCTGGAAAACATGGTGCGGACTCTACTCCTACACGGAGCGGACTCCGACACAAGACGGACACCGGGTCGCCGGGAAAACACGGAGTGTTATTTTCTCCACTACGGAACGGACACCAACACGGAGTGGATCTTACTCCAACCCAGAGTGGATTGCACTGCATGCGGCACAGAAAACGTGGAGTGGATTTCTCTCTACTTCGCCCCCTACCTAAACACAGCCCCACAGCCACAATCAAAATGGATCTCCTCAACATCCAAGCACTCACCCGTAAATCATCATTTATTCACGACCTCATCCTGGACAAAGGCCTAGACATAATGTGCCTGACTGAGACCTGGCAACCACCTGATGTCTATCAATCCCTCAATGAAGCCTGTCCCTCTGGTTATAGATACATAACTAAACCTCGCAGCATTGGCCGTGGCGGTGGCCTGGCTGTACTCCACCGTCTTGATCTAGAGCTGTCCCCCCTCCCTCTACCTGATCACTCCTCATTCGAATCCCTTGCATTCAAATGTAAACCTCCATATCCCATCACAGTTTTACTTATTTACCGCCCTCCTAAACCAAACTCCTCTTTCATTCCAGAACTACACGATCTACTCACTACCCTCTGTACCTCCACTTCCTCTAATCTAATCATACTGGGTGATGTTAACATCCACGTCGACACCCCCTCCAGCCCCCCTGCCTCTGACCTGTTGCAACTATTGGACTGTTTACACCTCACCCAATATGTAAATGTCCCCACACATGACAAAGGGCATACACTTGACCTTGTCATCTCCTCATCGGCAATAAGCAACCTGCAAGTTCTCGAGGTCGGTGTGTCTGACCACAAACTTATTCAAATGGAACTTCCTTTCCCACGCCCCCACTCCAAACCCAAGCGGCAAATCTCATTCAGAAATTTCAAAAACATCAATCAAGACACTATAGCACAGGACCTCCAGTTTCTCTCCTCCTCCTCTGCAACCTTTACATCAGTCAGCAAGGCAGTGGACCATTACAATAACTCTTTGGCCAAACTTCTAAGTATCCATGCCCCCCAAAAAACCAAAACAGTCACTTTTTCACACTCAGCCCCCTGGTACACCAGTGAGCTGCGTCTGTTGAAGTCAACTGGGCGCATCCTGGAGCGTCGTCTTAAAGCCTCAGGACTGACCGTGCACAAACAGGCCTACAAAGAACACCAGAAGGCCTACTCAAAAGCCCTTGGGACTGCACGTGCCCAGTTCTATTCCAATATCATAAACAATACCCCTGGAAACTCAAAACAACTCTTTTCAACCATCAACCACTTTCTCAAACCACCTCACACCACTCCAACAGAATCCTCAGAGGTAGTGTGCAATAACTTTATGACCTTTTTTACCGCTAAGGTTAACAACATCCGCACCCAGCTCCTCTCCTCTTCTGGCCCCACCACTTCACCTCCTCCCCCCTTCCTTCCACCCGGGACAGTCCAGCCTCTCCGCTGCTTCTCTCCTATCTTGCAGTCGGAGGTAGAGGACATCATCAAAAAGATGAAACCCTCCACATGTGCCCTGGACCCTTTCCCCACAGCCCTCATTAAACAACAAACCTCAGCCATTAGTCCCCTAATAACCAATGTCATCAACCTCTCACTCCAGTCTGGCTCTGTACCCCCTGCACTGAAGACTGCCATTATTAACCCCCTGCTCAAAAAACCCTCGCTTGACCCGGACAACCTTGCCAACTACAGACCAATATCTAAACTCCCGTTCCTCTCCAAGGTTCTGGAAAAAGTGGTAGCTGCCCAACTTCACACTCACCTTACCCGCAATAACATCGCTGAGAAATTTCAATCCGGGTTCCGCTCTGGCCACAGCACTGAAACAGCACTTGTTAGGGTCACCAACGACCTTCTCATGGCTGCCGATGCAGGCTCCCCGTCACTTCTCATCCTGTTGGATCTGTCCGCTGCATTTGACACTGTCCACCACAATATCCTCCTTAACCAGCTTCACTCCACTGGATTCTCTGGCACTGCTCTAACCTGGCTTCAGTCCTACCTCTCAAACCGGACCGAGTACGTTTCCCTGGGGGGGAAAAAATCCGACACTCACACTGTCACCTCCGGTGTCCCCCAGGGATCTGTACTCGGTCCTACCCTCTTCACTCTCTACATACTACCCCTCGGCAATATAATCAGGAAGTTCGGCATCTCATTTCATTGCTATGCGGACGACACCCAGCTATACCTCAAACTTGACCCCCCGCCCTCCATAACCCAGCCTTCTCCATCTCCCTCATCCATCCTCTCCCTGTGTCTGGAGGAGATAAAGGCGTGGATGAATCTCAGCTTCCTGCAAGTTAACAGTGACAAAACCCAAGCCATGTTAATTGGCACTCCCCATCAGATCCATACCTGCCCAATAACAAGCATCTTATTCGCCGGTCTCACTATTCCCCTCTCAGCCACTGTCACCAACCTGGGTGTGAAACTGGACCCTCAACTCAACCTTGAGTCACACATAAAACACATCTGCAAAACCTCCTTCTTCCACCTCAGAAATATCTCCAAACTCCGCCCCACACTTACCCTGACGGATGCTGAGAAACTTGTCCACGCCTTTGTCTCCTCAAGGATAGACTATTGTAACGCACTCCTCATCGGGATCCCTAGCAAGAGCCTCCAGAGGCTTCAGTACATTCAAAACAGCGCTGCTAGGATCCTGATGGGGGTGCGGAAAAGCAATCACATCACACCCATCCTCCGTTCTCTGCACTGGCTCCCCATCAAATTCCGAATTGATTATAAGATCGCCCTCCTCACTCACCATTGTATCCTTGGACATGCTCCCCCATACCTCAAAGAACTCCTTGCCCCAAAACCTGCCACCCGAAGCCTCCGCTCATCCAATTCACACCTTCTCCACGTTCCTAAAACCAAGCTGCGCACCATGGGCGACCGAGCCTTCTGCTATACAGCCCCTACACTGTGGAACTCCCTCCCCGACCACCTAAGAGCACCCCAATCCACTGACTCTTTCAAAACTGGACTTAAAACTCACCTTTTTACCTTAGCATTTCCGTAATTTTTCCTCATATCTTGGTTGTCGTCCAGTTGTTCTAAACTTGTCCTTGTTTTGTTTTCTTGTTTTTTATCTGCCATGTAGCACTTTGAGATTCCCCCAAATGTAAAGTGCGTTATAAATATAATTTATTATTATTATTATTATTATTGCTGTACATCTGGAGCGGCTGGCGTGCTATTGGGCGGACCGGGCCATTGTACAAGGGGGGAAATCTCGAGGAGGTGGAATATGCGTCTACATCCGTGACGAATGGTGCCGGGACCCTGTAGTGGTATGCAAGCACTGCTCGCCACTGGCGGAGTTCGTGATCATTAAGTGCCGTCCTTTTTACCTGCCAAGGGAATTTACCGCGATTCTGCTCGTCGCGGTTTACATCCCGCCTTCCAACATCGAAGGCGACAGGATCGCGGCTCTTAGTGAACTGTACCAGGCTGTCAGTGAACAAGAGACAGCGCACCCTGACGGTTTCACCATCTTCGCTGGGGATTTTAATCATGCTAACCTGAAGTCTGTTTTTCCGAGGCTTCACCAGCATGTTAATTTTCCTACGCGTGGCGACAGCTTCCTGGACCTGGTCTACTCTTCGCATAAAGGAGCTTTCAAAGCCGCCCCCCTCCCCCATCTTGGACTTTCTGACCATATCACTGTTATGCTTTTGCCCGCATACAGACAAATGGTGAGAGCGTCCAGGCCAGTTCGCAAGCAGGTACGGGTGTGGCCTGAGGGTGCCTCTGATGCACTGCGTGACTGCTTTGGCTCTACTGACTGGGACATGTTTAGGAGGGCTGCCACTTGCGACGATCGGACAGACATTGAGGAGTATACTGACTCTGTTTCCTTCTACATCAGGAAGTGCATTGATGATGTGACTCACTCAAAATCCATCGTCACTCGGGCTAACCAGAAGCCATGGCTGACGGGGGCTGTCTTCAGGCTGCTGAGGGCCAGGGACAAAGCCTTTAGAGCGGGGGATGAGGCTGGCTTGAGGACTGCGAGGGCTGACCTGTCCCGGGGCATCAAAGATGCAAAGAGGGCGTTCTCGTGCAGAATTACCGCCCACTTCAAGGACAGCAGGGACGCACGGAGCCTTTGGCAGGGCATTCAGACCATCACGGATTACAAGCCCGCGCCGCAGAGCTGTGAGGGCGACGTCCGTCTGCTCAATGACCTCAACCGCTTCTTTGCTCGCTTCGACGCTCAGAACAGCACTTGCCCGCTGAAGGCCACTTCCCCTTCACACGAGCTGCCCCTGTGCCTCTCCGCCGACAGCGTGAGGAGGGCGCTTGCCGCTATCAACATCCGTAAGGCGGCGGGCCCTGACAACATCCCGGGTCGAGCGCTGAAGGACTGCGCTGGTGAGCTGACGGATGTCTTCACAGACATCTTTAACACTTCCCTGCAGCAGGCCATCGTCCCTTCATGTTTCAAAGCTGCCACCATCGTACCTGTGCCGAAGAAACCCGCTCCGTCCTGCTTCAATGACTACCGCCCCGTGGCACTTACGCCCATCATCATAAAGTGCTTTGAGCGGCTTGCCATGGAGCACATCCGATCCGTTCTCTCCACCACCATTGACCCCTTCCAGTTTGCGTACTGAGCCAAACGGTCCTCTGAGGATGCCATCTGCTCTGCCCTCCACTCAGCCCTCACCCACCTGGAGAGAAGGGACTCGTATGTGAGATTGCTGTTTGTGGACTTCAGTTCTGCTTTCAACACCATTGTGCCACAACGCCTCATCAGCAAACTTGACACGCTGGGCCTCAGTACCTACCTCTGCAACTGGCTACTGGACTTCCTCTGTCAGAGGCCACAGGTGGTACGTGTTGGCGACAAAATCTCCGCCAGCATCACGCTGAGCACGGGGGCCCCCCAAGGCTGCGTGCTCAGTCCGCTGCTCTTCACCCTCCTGACGCATGACTGCACTGCAACCTACAGGCGTGTGGCGGCGTGGACTTCCAGCCACGGAGGTGGAAGCGAGATCCATAGAATAGGACCGGGCGTGCGTAAAAGCCATGTCCGAGCCCCATCCACCGTGCCCGGACAGTCACCCGGCCAAGCGTCGGCCCCAGACTTCTATCCACGGAGGTGAAAGAGACATCCGTCGAGTAGGATCGGGCGTGCGTAATAGCCATAATAGTTTTTCAAACCTTCTGTGTCACTCCAAATCCTTAAATCCTTCAAACTCTTCATCCTCCTTGTCACTTAGAAACAAAGCCGCTAATGATGCCGGTAGTACGTGGGGCCCTTATTTATCTTCGTCAACCCGTGATCAATCTTTGTCCTTTTTGTAAACAACCGCCGCGCCACGCCGCGTTGCGCTGCTGACGTCACTTGAAATTTAAATTACAGTAATCCCTTGCTACTTCGCGGTTCGTTTCAAAGTCAAAAAGTCAAAGTCAAAGTCAGCTTTATTGTCAATCTCTCCACATGTCACAACACACAAAGAGACCGAAATTACGTTTTTCTCTATCCCACGGTGACGAGACACATAACACGATAGACATACAAGTACGCGACACAATATAAAAACAAGAAGGCAAAAATTCAAACAATCAATAGTAAGAGTGATGAATAAATAAACAGATAACACAATAAATAAGAGGAGCAAAACGGAGCCAGCAAGCATAGCGCAAAAGTAAAAAACATCATAAACAAAAAGGCACAAACAATAAATAATAAGAGTAATAACAAATAATAAATAAACAGATAACACAACAAATGAGAGCCAGTGTGCATACAGACAGTACAGACAGTAAAAGTACAGGACGCTACGCAGAACGGGGGAGCGAGTTCAGGATCCTAACAGCCTGGAGTATGAAGCTGTTTAAGAGTCTGGTGGTGCGGGAGCGCAGGCTTCTGTACCTCTTCCAAGAGGGCAGAAGCTCGAACAAAGAGTGAGCGGGGTCACTCACATCACTCACAATCGTGGTCGCCTTGCGGGTGAGATGGGAGGTGTAAATGTCCTTCAAGGAGGGGAGCGAAGCACCAGCCATCTTACCAGCCGTGTTCACTATGCGCTGCAGGGCCTTCAAGTTGTAGTCAGTGCAGCCGCCACCCCAAACAGCAATACAGCTGGAGAGGACGCTCTCAATGGTGCCGCGGTAAAATGCAGTCATGACGGCCGGAGGAGCGCTCGCTCGCCTGAGTTTTCGCAGGAAGTACAGGCGGCGCTGGGCTTTCTCTGCCAGTGATGCGGTGTTGGTGGACCAGGAGAGATCCTCACTGATGTGCACCCCCAGGAACTTGGCGCTGCTCACTCTCTCCACCACAGCACCGTCGATGGTCAGCGGCAGGTGTTGGGTGTGACCCTTCCGGAAGTCCACAACAATCTCCTTGGTCTTGTCGACGTTTATCGTGGTTTCACTTTTTTTTTGTGAAAATCTTTGAAAAAAAACATAAGTCGCTCCTGATTATAAGTCGCCCCCCCCACCCAAACTATGAAAAGAAAAAAGCTACTTATAGTCCAAAAAATACGGTATATCTTCTCCAATTTTTACATAATTGATGACAGTCCAGGCCTGTCAACATCCACAAACTCGATTGCAGTGGTCGCACCACCTACTGGGTGCAGAAAATGTTTTCTTCTTTTTTGTTTTTTCCTGCTAGTGGGTCAACCACTAGCACCGTTTTCCATTTTCCATCATTTTCCGCACCATATGGCGCAGACTCCATTCTGGGGGCTTTTAATCCACACATAGGATGCGCCGCATTATAGGGTGCATGCAAGCCATGATTTACAGTAAAAATTATTCTACTACTTAGAGATGCACCGATCCGATATCTGGATCGGATATCGGCCCCGATATCAACAAAATAGATGGATCGGGTATCGGGGGATGCAGCCGATCTGTGAGCCGATACTTTCCTTAATCTATTGGGACGCGGGCTACGTCATAAGTCGTGTGCACGTGTGCCGCATGCCACGAGAGTTTTCTAAACAAACGCAAACATGGAGCGAACGTTCGCTTCTCTTCCCCGGGTTGCTAAGCGGACGTCAAACCCTGCGCGTTCGCTTCTCTTCGGGTTGCTAATGGGACGTCAAAGGCTGCGCGTTCGCTTCTCTCCCGAATGGGGGGGGGGGAGGCTAATCGGATGTCAAACGATGCGTGTTCGCTTCTCTTCCGGGGGGGTGTTAATGGGACGTCAAACGCTTTGTGTGGCGGGCTCCATCTAGTGTGGAAACTGAGAAGCTGAGCTCAAGCTTCTTGTGCGGGCCATATTCAATTATGTTTTCAGAATTTGCTGCGGGCCAATAAAAACTGGACCGTTAGTTTGGACACCCCTAATTTAGAGCAAAGAACTGTGTAGTCTGCCTGATGCCACGGCATCGGTATCGAAACTGAAAAAGTCGGATCGGTGCATCTCTACTACTACTTAATCATGTACTGTATTGTAATCACATTGTTAATCAATATTATTACGCAAATCCATCAAAGTCTTCATCCTCTGTATTAAAGTTAAACAGTTGGGCAAGTTCACCATTAAACATGACCGGTTTCTTCTTGTCATTGTCATGTTATGTTTTGGCAATGATCCCAGCTTTCCAGAAAGCTTGAGTTGTGCCTTGTAAGCATGTCTCTCTCTGTTGATACCATTTTAGAGGGTCCTAATGCTGTTTGCTTTGCACAAACGAAAGTATTTATTTATCAATGGTGGCGGAGGGTCTTATTGCCGTAATTGTCGGACTATAAGTCGCGTTTTTTTTATAGTTTGGGTGGGGGGGCGACTTATACTCAGGAGCGACATATATGTTTTTTTTATGTTTTAAGATTTTCAAAAAAAAAAGTGAAACCGCGATAAACGAACCGCAATGTAGCAAGGGATTACTGTAATTTGAATTTCAAGTGACGACAGCAGCGCAACGTCGCGTCAGCAGCAGCTCGTCGAGTCAATCTTTGTCCTTTATGTAAAGAACCGCCGCGCTGCTGACGCAGGGTTGCGCTGCCTCGTCGTTATTCCATAGATCTACTATATAACTATATTGTAGCGTTAACAAAGTTCAAGGAAAGACGTGGGTTTGGTAAACGGCTCTATTTAACGAAAGAAATTTACAGGCGTGTGGCGGCGTGGACTTCCAGCCACGGAAGTGGAAGAGAGCTCCATAGAATAGGACTGGGCGTGCGTAAAAGCCATGACCGAGCCCCATCCACCGTCCTCGGACAGCCACCCGGCTGAGCGCCGGCCCTGGACTTCCAGCCACGGAAGTGGAAGAGAGATCCATAGAATAGGACCGGGCGTGGGTAAAAGCCATGACCGAGCCCCATCCACCGTCCTCGGACAGCCACCCGGCCGAGCGCCCTACTTCAATCCACGGAAGTGAAAGAGACCTTCGTCGAGTGACGCGCGACCGCGACGTCGCGTCAGCAGCGCGGCGGTTGTTTACATAAAGGACAATGATTGACTTGTCCAGGGACGGTGGATGGGGCTCGGACAATGCTTTTACGCACGCCCGGTCCTACTCTACCGAGCTGTCTTTCACCTCCGTGGATGGAAGTCGAGGGCCGGCGCTCAGCCGGGTGGCTGTCCGAGGACGGTGCATGGGGCTTGGTCATGGCTTTTACGCACGCCCGGTCCTATTCTATGGAGCTCGATGTTGACAAAGGACGAGGAATTTGGTCGATGGATTTAATGATTTAGAGTTTGGTAACATTATTGCTTATATAATAGTTATTTGATATATAATTTATATATCGTTATATGGGCCTGTGGAATATTTTGAACTGCAAGAGCCGTCAGCGGCGCGCACGCATTGTTGACAAAGGACGATTGATGGATTTAATGAATTGGAGTGACGCATATGGTTTTATTAACGCGTTATTTATGTAATAGTTTTTTGAATAACTCAGAATTTTACGTCAGGGCCGTTCTCAGCTCTTAGTTTGTGTTTATGTCACGTTAGCATACCTATCGTTTAGCCTGTTGTTGCTCGTTCATGACTGTTCTTGGTGTTGGATTTTGTGGAATAAATTGCCTCCAAAATGCGACTTACACTCCGGAGCGACTTATATATGTTTTTTCTTCGCTTTTTTGGGCATTTTATGGCTGGTGCGACTTATACTCCGGTGCGACTTTTAGTCCGAAAATTACGGTACGTACAGTCTTCTGATTGGTTTTCCGCCCCGATCTACGTAAACCATAATGTCCTCTGATTGGTTCATTGGGTCTACATATCACACAAAACAATTTTACAGATTTGGGAATTCGGTCCACACAAAAGGTGCACCTTATTAAAAGTCGCACCTTTGTTTTTGAAAAAGATTTAAGGCTTTTAAGAGCGCCTTATGGTGCGGAAAATAAAGTACCGTATTTTTCGGGCTATAAGTCGCGTTTTTTTCCATAGTTTGGGTGGGGGGGCAACTTATACTCATGAGCGACTTATATGTGTAATTATTCACACATTTTTACTTGCTCATTAACACATTACTTCCTTATTAGGGGTGTAAATCGCGGGTTTTGTCACGATACGATATAATATCGATACAAAGAACTACGATACGATATTTGCCGATATCTTAAAGCCTGCTGCGATTCATTCACGGTATATCGCGATATAGTGCTCTACGATCGATATATTTTTTTTAAATAAAAAATATAGAACAACTTGATTTATAACAATTCATACGCAAAATCAACAAGGTACTGCAAACTCTTTATTTCGGAATTTACAAGAGTATTGTAGTATACAAAGTGCTTATCTTAACACTGAACTTTGATGTCGTGTTTTTTCTGCGGCGAGATTTGTGCTCCCTGAATATTTGATCACCGCATGGCAGGATTTACAAATTGCACGTGTCTTGTCCGTTGAGCCATCTTTTCTTTGGAATCCAAAGTGCTTCCAAACGAATGACTTGAAGCCTAAAGGGGAGCAAATTTCCTCGTCTTTTTGGACACTAGCCATAGCACCAGCCCAGGAGCCGCGTACTAGTTGTCGACTCCCCTTTCACGTGCAGCAATGCCGCGCACTGCTCCCTGCTCCCGGAAAGAGGAAACAAGCAACAATGAACTGGATTTCAAAATAAAGTCGTGTCTAATGTCCGAGGTCAAACACGGCGATATAAATCGATGTTTACGTTTCGCATTGATGCCAATAAATCGTAGAGCATTATATCGATTAATCGATGTGTATCGATGTATCGTTACACCCCTATTACTTACTAGTATAGTTGATCACTTCACACGTTATTTTCACTTTCAAACGCATGAGGGCGCACTATGGCTGTGGACTGATTGGAGCCTCACTGACAATGAGTTCCATTCACTGACTTCCGGAGTACGGAGATTTGGAGTGGCACAGATGGTTCGATAAACTTATTCACGATATAGTTATTTGATATATAGTTTATTTAGAGTAGCAACGTCTATGTTGTTAGACTTCAGTAGTTTCCGATTGTATAGCAAGGCCGTGAAGGCAGCAGGGGGAGACGGGAAGAGCCATCATCATCGCTTGCTGTGTTGGATTATATGTTGAGCTCTTGTTTTGTGAAATAAAGAGCCGGTTACCAAACCCACGTCTTGCCTGGTACTTTGGTAACGCTACAATAGTTTATAACTATATTGTACTCTCCAGGAGTATCAGGCGCAATCGGCGGCATACAAGGAGTCTGCACCGCAATCGGCGGCATACAGGGAGTCCCAGCCGCAATCATAATCAGCGGCATTCGGGGAGTCCGCGTGCAATCGGCTGCATTTGGGGAGTCCGCGCCGCAATCGGCGGCATACGTGGAGTCACAGCCGCAATTGACGGCATACGTGGAGTCCCAGCCGCAATCGGCGGCATATGGGGAGTGACTATAATATATATGTAGAACTGTGGAATAATTGGAGCCGCAACTGATGACGAGAATGACGTCAGCGGCGCATGGAGTTCCAGAGACAACAGCTGTTGTTGTTTTTTTGTTTTTTTTAAGTGACACAGAGGACGAAGATTTCACTTGATTTAATGAATTCGAGTGACACGGATGGTTCGATAAAATTGTTGTTCATATTATAGTTTGAGCTCTACATTGAATTCAACAAGAAGTTGGCCTTTTTCTTAAAAAAAAAAGGGTCACTTTTGGCCTTTTATTGAGGTCATGTTCATATTATAGTTTGAGCTCTACATTAAATTCAACAAGAAGTTGGCCTTTTTCTTAAAAAAAAAAGGGTCACTTTTGGCCTTTTATTGAGGTCATGTTCATATTATAGTTTGAGCTCTACATTAAATTCAACAAGAAGTTGGCCTTTTTCTTAAAAAAAAAAGGGTCACTTTTGGCCTTTTATTGAGGTCATATTTTATGGCTGTAACGTTTGATAATGTATTCATTTTCTGGAAAATCCAATTCCAATGTGCAAGTATCTCAACGTGCCAGTACCCCAATGTTGCCAGGGCAGCAAAGCTGTTTGAGTCGAGTTGTTTTTCTTTTTACAAACACAAATACTACATCTTTAAAAAATATTTTAAGAGAAATGCTAATAAGATAAGATTTTTTTCCACAACTTCCACAAATATGAGAATCTACGGGCGCTGAATTGTTGAACCCTTTCCTATGGGCTCAACACCTGTGGGAGGGGCCAAGGGGTCAAACTTATGATGAGCTGGGCGGTGCCCAAATGCAGGATATTTGTTGTTCCAATCCCGGGGTAGAGATACAAGTTCCAGGAACATGGAATATAACCTGTCTGGCAGGGAGGTATACTGAGCTGGTGTGCTGACTATTGTTTGTGCTTATGCAGAGCACCCACCCTTTTTGGAGTTCTTGGAGGAGTTCTAGAGAGCACCCACCCTTTTTGGAGTTCTTGGAAGTGTTCTAGAGAGCCCTTTCCCAGTTCAAAATCGTTCAGCTGGGAGATTTTAGTGCTCATGTGGGCAATGACAGTGAGACCTGGAAGGGCGTCAATAGGAGGAACTCTGATCTGAACCCAAGTGGTGTTCTGTTATTGGCCTGTGTCCCACATAGATTGTCCATAACTAACACTATGTTCGAGCATAATGGTGTCCATAGGTGCAATTGGCACAAGGAGACCCGAGGCCACAACTCAATGATCGACTTTGTAGTCGTGTCATCCAATTTGTGCGACAAGTTTAGAACACTCGGATGAAGAAAAGGGCGGCCCTATCAACTGATCACCACCTAGAGGTGTGTTGACTCCAATGATGGTGGAAGATACCGATCTGACCTCGCAGACCCTAACTTATTGTAAGGGTTTGCTGGGAATGTCTGGCAGAATCCCCTGTCAGAGTGGCTTTCAACTCGCATGTGAAAGGATGGACAGATGGATGGACGAACGGATGGAATATATATGCGGAGGCGGACTAATACACTTTTTGTAACGGTTAAATGTGTGTAAAATAATTCAGTTTACTCATTTTGCAAAACAAAATGTTTGTGCCAGACTAGCTTCCTGACCAACAGGAGACAGCATGTGAGGCTGGGGAGCATCACATCTGACACCCGGACCACCAATACTGGGGCCCCTCAGGGGTCATCCTCTCCCCACTGCTCTTCTCTCTCTACACCAACGATTTCTCCTCAGGTGACTCTCCTGTGAAGCTCCTGAGGTATGCAGACGACACCACTCTCATCGGACTGATCCAGGACGGTGATGAGACTGCGTACAGACAGGAGGTGGAGCGGCTGGTCCACTGGTGCAGCCAAAACCACCTGGAGCTTAACCCGCTCAACACCGTGGAGATGACAGTGGACTTCAGGCGAGACCCTTCACCACTTTCACCCCTCACTATCTGCAGTAATACTATTCTCTCCACAGACACCTTCAAGTTCCTGGGAACCACAATCTCTCGGGACCTGAAATGGACCGGCCACATAGAATCTGTCCGGAAGAAGGCCCAGCAGAGGCTGTACTTCCTGAGACAGCTCAAGAGGTTCAACCTGCCGTGGGAGCTGCTGAAGACCTTCTACACTGCCATCATCCAGTCTGTCCTCTGGACCTCCATCACTGTCTGGTTTGGATCGGCCTCCAAACAAGACAAGCACAGACTGCAACGGACAATCAGGACTGCAGAAAAGATAATTGGAATCAACCTCCCATCTATCGAAGACTTGTACCTGTCCAGGACCAGGAAACGTGCAAGTAACATCTCTACAGACCCTTCTCACTCAGGTTGCAGTCTGTTTGAACTACTTCCCTCCGGACGGCGTTAAAGTGCTCTGTACGCCAAAACCAGCAGACACAGAGACAGCCTCTTCCCCCAGGCTCTCACACCACTCTTAAGAGTCTCAGAGTCATTACTGTGCAATAACATCCTGCTCTCCACACCTTTCTTGAATTGTCTACACTGTTTGTACTATCTGCATCCATTGCAGTTTGGTCATCCTGGAAGAGGGACCCTCCCATCTGTGGTCTCTTCTCAAGGTTTCTCAATTCCCCTAGCTGGAGTTTTGAGTTTTTCCTTGCCCTCTTGGGAGTTTAAGATCAGGGGATGTTTGAGAATATTTGCTATTTTTCACATGTCCTGAGTGTTGTTAGTCACCTAAATGTTGAACAGAGGCTGTGATTTACCGAAGTCAGATTCCTTGTTTGGCACGCTCAAACATGGCGAATAAAAACTCTTGAATCTTGAACCTATAAACCAGGAATAGACAACATTTAAATTTGACTCACCTTGTTCACCACATCCAGTGTTAATTTGTGAGTGAGATGAAAAATCCACTGGTTTGGGTAAATCTTGTAATGCCTTAGTTATGGTTATGCTGTTTGGGAAGGAGATGGTTGAGTTCTGGCTGTCTGTGGGATAGCAACATTTCTGTAGTTCTTGAGAGAACTTAACAAGAGATTCCATGGCACTGGAGAAGGTGTCATAATGCTGGACTAGTTGGCGAACCCATTTGGACAGACCTAAGGCACATCAGAAAAACAAGTTATTTAGCAAATTACCATTTTAAGCCCCTATCCCACCAAAGAGTGAACATTTGTGTTTGTGAAGGTAGTGAATGTTGCGTTCATATCAGGGTTTTTTAAGGGTTTCAGTCGCCATGCATTCGCCGTACATTTGCCTGTTGCAAAGTACTTTTGAACATGTTCTTTGAGACAATGGGGGAAAAAAAAAACGACTTGCCGCATGACCCTAACCCCAAGACAGACTGGGTGTATTGACTTTTCCCATATTGCTTTACGGTTTAATTATAAATCTTTTTCCTTTATTTCATGTTCTAAAATAAGAAAATTCCTTTGTTTCACAAAGCATGAGCACGTGGGCGAGCAACTCGGCTCAGCCAAGCTACCATGTGTCCTTTATTTGTTTCTGGCTGGCCCAGCACTATGGAGAGCGCTCTGTGTCTACAATGACAGTGTCTACAATGACGGTGGTTTGCCTCGTTGAACGCGTGCGAGAATAAAAATGAACCAGCCTTGTCTCAATCTTTCCATTTTCCATCTTTATTTTTGGTTAAACATTTTGCCTATTTTGCGGCCCAGGTGACTGCAGAACCACTCCAGAACCCCTTTCAGGTCACCCATTCAAGAACAATCAGACCTGTAGATTTAGACAATAAACATCCACAATAAAGCTGCATTCGTTATTGTGTGTGTCTAAACCTCTAAATTCTTCAAAACTAACCCAATCTTTTTAACTGTAGCCGCCCTCTACTTAATGACTGATTTCATATTTTTCATTTATTCAAGCCTTCTTAAACTATAAGAAAGAAACAACGTGGTGCCCCAAGTCGCGGTTGCAGTTGCGCGGTCGTCGGCACGCTACGGATGCGCGGTCGTCGGTACGGTTGCGCGGTCGTTGGCACGGTACGGTTGCGCGTTCGTTGGTGCGCTGCAGTTGCGCGATGGGACAAAATTAAGCTCCCTGCGCACTGAGGTCAACTTAAATTTTGGAAAGTACATCAGGACTTTAAAAATATTTTCTAAATTTCAGCGATGGCTCGTCGCAATAATGCGACCAGCGCGGTGCAGTTGCGCGGTCGGCGGCGCGCTGCAGTTGCACGATTGGACAAAAATGCGCAAATGCAAAAATGCTTAAAAAAGGCGGGGGTTTTGTTTTGCTTGGAACGGATTATTTATTTTTCCATTATTTGTAATGGAAAAACATGATTCGGAATTCGAACGATTCACTTCTCGAACAGCCTTCTGGAACGGATTGTGGTCGAAAACCGAGGCTCTACTGTATTTATTTTATTATTTATTTCAATAACTAATAATGTTTCCGCAAGTCAGTTTGACTTTAAACATTTTACAAAAGTGTTTAAAAATACAAAAAATGTTTAAAAAAACAAAGTGTATAAAACTACAATAAAGGTTCATAAAAGTCATGTGCGGAGATATTGTATATATTTACTCTTATTTATTTTTCTTTATCTTCCTTTTTATTTAAATGAAAAATGTTTAGGAAAATCAGTTGGACTTTCAAATATTTACTCACGTGTTTAAGAATACAAAAACATTTAAAAGTACAATATATAGTGTTTAAAAATATAATAAAATGCAATAAATGTTCATAAAAGTCAGAACAATAGGATTATATGGACAGCTGTAAGTGTCTACATTTCACTTTTATTAATTTTGTTATTTTTGGTCTGGTTTTGTATATATTTTGTGTTAGGTTTGTACTTCATGAATTTTTGCACTTTCTTATTTTGGTGCTTTTTTTGTTTTCATTATATTTGGATGCATTTGTTTGGTTTGTATGCTTGTGAAGTCATTACATTATCATGTGGAAGGGGGCAAGAACTATAAGATTTTCTTTATACTGTTCCTTCGCAAGCATAGACGTGTAGATATGTGTTTGCTTGCTGGAGTTGAACTGTCTATTGACCAGAAAGCACATCAATGAGGGAGATAAATAGAAAAGAAGAAAAATCTAATCAAAGGGGGACTGTGCCGGTCGTGCACAGGTGTCCACAAGAGGTCACCTTTGTGACACTGGCTCTCTCCTCTGCCCAGTTACACAATCCACTCATGGTATAAGGCAGATCTGGGCAAAATACAGCCTGCGGGCCACACCCGGGCCTTTGTACGTCTCTGTCCGGCCCGCATGAAGCCAATCATAAATTACTGATTAATCTGATTACAACTTAATTTAAAAAAAATCAGTGTCAAATACAACTGTTCTGCTTTTATTTTGAAAGGTGTCACACTTCCGTGTAGCGTACGTGTAAAGGTAGCGTAAAGGTGAACAGTGCGAAGTAATGCTGCCCTCAAAATGTGTGCTGATGCTAAGAAAAGAAAAGTTGACAAGAAGTGCCGTGTTTTCAACAAGACAGACTGCCAAGTATTTCTTTACAGAAATGAAAGGTAAAGCCGTGTGCCTGATTTTAGGTACCGTAATTTTCGGACTATAAGTCGCGTTCTTTCTCATAGTTTGGGTGGGGGGCAACTTATACTCAGGAGCGACTTATATGTTGTTTTTTTCAAAAATTCTCAAAAATGTTTTTTTTTTTTATTTAACAAAACAAACTCACAGGCGTGTGGCGGCGTGGACTTCCAGCCACGGAAGTGGAAGAGAGCTCTATAGAATAGGACCGGGCGTGCGTAAAAGCCATGACCGAGCCCCATCCACCGTCCTTGGACAGCCACTCGGCTGAGCGCCGGCCCTCGACTTCCATCCACGGAGGTGAAAGACAGCTCGGTAGAGTAGGACCGGGCGTGCGTAAAAGCATTGTCCGAGCCCCATCCACCGTCCTCGGACAGCCACCTGGCCGAGCGCCGGCGCCCGACTTCAATCTACGGAAGTGAAGGAGAGCTCCGTCGAGTGACGCGCGACGTCGCGCTGCTGACGTCAGCAGGGCGACGCGATGTCGCAGTCGCGCGTCAGCAGCGCGACGTCACGTCAGCAGCGCGGCGGTTGTTTACATAAAGGACAAAGACCGACTCGTCCAATTGTACTGATTAATGATTTTTTATTTTATTTGACCTATACACCACAATTTCACTAATATAAATATAAACAGAATAATTGTATTCTTCTAATTACCAGTACCAGCTATTTAAAATAAGCAATTTAGTGCATTTTAGAATGGAAGAACATTTAGCAGGTTTAAGTTATTGTTGGTGTGGCCTTCTGACAACTCAGGTTTTTCATGTGGCCCCTTGTAAAAATGAATTGCCCACCCTTGGTATACGGGCTGGTCCCATGTGGAATATGACACTGGGCTAACCAAGACACAATCTGAGGATGCTGTCGTCACTGTTGTGGCAGAAAATTCAAATACAGGGCTGTACTTTAGAGTGACACCTCACACAAAGACAATGTCCAACGAAATCAACAACATGGTGTGTATGCAATTTTGAGAACTTTGAGATTGCATTTGTGTTTCATGTTGTGATGCATATCTGATTATGTCTGCACAATGCCTTACCTACATTAATCTATTGGAATATGAGCTATATGTATTTTAGAATTAAAATGTGCCGTCTTTCAGATTTACTCATGGTTGGTTGCTTGAAGATTGATTAGGTTTCAAAGCTAGATTTGTTATATGCCAAAACTGTGAGCCATTTTAACCCCTGTTCGAATTACACCTAGTATTGGGTTACAGAAACCTTCAGACTATCCCTGAGCTGGGGGCGTGTCTGGTTTGTCTAACGCAGGGGTGGGCAAACTTTTGGACTCGCGGGCCGAACTGGGTTCTAAATTTGGACCGGAGGGCCGGACAAGGAGCAGATGGACGTAGGCGTTGTGTGAAGTCATATAAGCGACCTGTAAAGGTCATTGCATAAAAGATCTTGGCCTTTAGTAGGTAGTAAAGCATGGATATTCCAAACAAGTTTTTTGAAAACAAATGCATTTATTAACAGCATTAAAAAAAAAAAATCACTAAAAATCTGCTATCAGTGATTCTCATAAAATACGACACTGTTATTATGAATAACAATCTCCATCACTTCAGTGCCTGCAGGTCAGATTAATGAAAGATGTTTATCTTATGAGATCACATCAAACGGCAAACATTCTGACCAAATATATCATCTTGAAGAATCGGTGAAAGCATACATCCAAATAAAGTAATCAAAACAGCAACACGGTGAGGGGTATCTGAAAATCAGAGCAGAGTTTTAACTCGCAAACACCTGGTAACAGAGGTGAGGAAACGGGAAACACCTCCTTAAAGTAAGCCTTAAGAACTTTACAGGTTAAGATTAGTCACAAATAGGTGGTGCATCAATGTCCTTGAGCATCCTGCATTGTTTGAAAATGAGAATGGTCGCTAGTTTCAATCCCTGCTATGTGTACAAATCATATTCAAAATGCATTTTTTTACAATAAACTTGAGAGCCTCCCGTTCATTTTCAGTGGGAACAGTGTTGTTGGTCTCCCTTTTTTGCTAGTGCGTCATAGTCTGGAGTAAAATTTGTTGTGGCAATTCTTAGGCGAGATCCGAGGTGTTGGTCCGTTTACCTTGATCTGTGACGGGTTGATGTTGATGTGGCTGAACGTCACGTCGCGTACGTCGAGCCAAATTGTCCACTCTTTTTTAACATTCGGCACTCACTTCTTTTTTTCGGGCCACTCATTTTAATGGAAGGATTCCAGGGGAAGGTTTGTGGGTGGCTTTAGCGCAAAACTGCATCTGAAAGCTCAGCGCGCGAATTATAAGAATGCTGTCGTCAAAGCTCACGCTCTAAATTCGGGACTGATACGAATAGAGCGAGAGTGCGCCAAGTCCGTACTACTGAGTACGTACACGCACTTGTGAGTGTGCACCGAGCTTTCTGACACGGCTTCCGGTAGTAAATGCGCAGGCGAGCGCTTCGCCATCTACTGGGAAAACGCAGTCATTGCAGGCAAAATGACCAAAAAAAAAAAGTTTAATAATACAATTTGTTCAGGGTTGGCGGGCCGGATTAAACGGTCCCGTGGGCCGGATGTGGCCCGCGGGCCGTAGTTTGCCCACCCCTGGTCTAACGTATAAAAGCAGAGGCCACTTCCTTTCTCGCTCTCTTCGCTGGTACCCTCCTCTGAACCCTCTTGTTCTTTGGACATTCTGTGCACCTGCGGCCCTGAGCATGACCTTTTACAACCCCTCCCTGATGGGGGGGGCTGGTTCCCTTGATTCACTGCGAGCATATGGGCAAGCGACTTGGCTCAGCTTCAACCAAGCTGCCATTATTTGTTTTTGGCTGGGCCAGCCCTGTGGATTGCACTCCACTTGTATATGAAGAGAGCAGCGATGGCTTGCCTCGGTGAATGCGTGTCAGAATCGTTCCGGTACACGCACAGGGCAGGAGGCTGCAACAGCCAAGAGATAAAAAACAAGCACGTGCTAAAGAGTTCCCGCTATCACGTGCTGTGCGAGAACAGGATAACAGCCAGGTGATAAGAATCAGCCTGGCAAATGCTGAAAAGCTCCCGTGACCACGTGCTGTGCGAGACCAGCCTTGTCTCAATTTTTTCATTTTCCATCTTTATTTTTAATTTTTCCATCAACCTTTGCTGCCAACTCCTGACTTTGTGGCCCGGCTGATTGCAGAGCCACTCCAGTACCGCTTTCAGCTCATTCATTCAAGAACACAATCTGTTGGGAAAAATATACTTTTTATCATTGGATTCTATGTATCTACTTATGTGTGCAAGATTTTCCGCAGTATGTGACAGTTTGGCCTCGTGATAATGACTTGGGAGCATATGGCTGGCTAAGGAACTCATGTCTGGAGTCACGAGTCGCACTATACAATAAGCCCCATAGTTAGCTATCCATGAACAGATCATGAGGTTGTCATGGGATGGCTGAAGCAGACAAACGTCTTATTTAAGTAGAAGTCATGAGAACGCCGCAGAGGTATCCATCCCATGCGCACTAAGACTACGTCTTTGTTAAGCTAAAGTCATGAGACAACCATACTGCTTCTGTTCGTAATAGTATCGCTGTTGTGCTGTGGTCATGAGATGTAATTGTGGAACGTCTTTCCTGTCTAAAGAAGCTATGCATTCATGTACAATTGCCCCATTGTTGTTCCTCAATAAAAGGCACGACCAAACTGAAGGAAGGGCGCGGATCTCAGCCACACTTGCTGTGTGTCTGATTTGCGCCCATCTGCGGATGATCGCTTGCCATCGAAGACATATCCTGCCTCTGTGAGATTCTTTTCAGATAAATGTTGTGAACCCAACATTTTGTGGGGGCTTGTCCGGGATTCCTGGAAATCTGCTCGCTGATCCGAGGAGTGTTGAAGACGCCAAATCCGTGCACGGCAGAGGTCACAGGACCCTGAAGGAAAGCCCTGGGGAGCGATGTTCATCCACCAGGCCGGCGAAGTCCAGTTCAGCACCTCTCGGCGGCGACGATTGACAGAATCTTCAAGCGAAATCTTTCAGAGATTCGGTGAGACCTGTTCGTTGGCTGCGTGGTTGGAGTATTCTAGTCCCCGGAAAAAAGGGTACCAGGGTAAGGACGGCGGAGTCCTTGTTGTGAATTCCAAGTGATAGGAATTTGGTCTACAGATGGAACTTGTAGACGTAAATACACCTCGTTGTGTTGAGAAAATTCCACGGTGTGAATGTGTGTGTGAATGGTAGCACGTATGTGCTGCATGTAATATAGTGGGAAGAAATAACGAATTTCTGTGGAAGCACAGGCAAGAATTCCTCACCAGGAAACTGGTCGAAGCAAGAATTACCACAGAAAGTTGTTATCCCACTAAAGAAACATTCCAGCTTTAGAAATCCCTAAGATTTTTAGTCCAACTAAATTCATTAAAATGGGGGGGCCGTCAAAGTGCTGACAATGTATAAGGTAATGAGAAGTATATATGTTAAATAAGTTACCAAACCTGAGGCAAGTGTCATTAAGAGCGATGAGGCCGCAAGTATGTTTGTCAGACAATGAAGCCACAGTGCGCGGGCGCACTGTTAAGCAGAGGAGCCTGAAGCAAAAAGCTCCTTCTGCTCCTATGCAAAACATGCATCTAAATTTAAAAGACCTGAAACCTTCCCCATATAATAGCAAAATATGTCATGGTCAGTCAATTAGAACTCCTGTACAAACAAGAAGCATGACGAGGGCTGTTAAATTTCCCCTAAGTATAAACGATGCTGATGTATGCGAATGATACAGGTGTCAAACCTTATTGAAAGATAAGGCCACTTATATGAAAATAAATAAATAAAAATAGTAAAACCAAAACATCAAATAGAGGAAGACGTTTGCGCAGCGCTGTTTGTTGATGTTGTTTGTGTACTGTGTCTTTATTGTGGGCCCTTGTCTTGTCCTTGTGTTCTCTGTGTGTTATGTGTTAAAATTATGAAATTGGCTAAAATAGTGTGCAACGAAATTTACTAGACTGGGGTCCATTCGATTTGCACCACGACACAAAAAGCAAAATGATTTTGAAACCAGAAAATGCAATTTCTGGAGAAATTGCGTGTGAAGGCGTAAAATATAAATAAATACATAGAGGATGCAACAGAATGATGTTAGAGCAGAATTGAATCAGTTGGAAAAATGTAGAAATTAGAAGTGAAAAAATTTATTTTGTGAAATTTTGCAGAAAATTTAATCAATCAATCTTTTATTGGCCAAGTTTGAGCATGCCATACAAAGGATTAATAATTGAACGTGTGTGTGTGTGTGTGTGTGTGCGTGTGCATGTGTGTGTGTGAGAAAGAGAAATGCAAATTAGCAGGAATGAATAACTGACAAGATACAGGTTGAATGGTTTACGTTGTTGGAAACTGCTATGGGAAAAGTAGTAGAACAACTTTGAAAAAAGAGTGATCTTGAGCAAATTTAATGCTAAGAAAAGAAAATAGGGTTTAATTCACAGTGGTTGACTGATTATCATGAATTGAATGGCTGGTTTTACGCTGTCATCTAAAAGTCAAGTTTTGGTCTACATTGATGATAATTGCTTTTGAAACAAAGGAAGCGTGGGGATGAGATTCCTTTCTCCTCATGCAGCATTTAGGCCAGAGAGGAAATGAAGTCAAGTAACAGAAGTTACGATGGGTAAAACCAGAAGTAAACTATCTTGGTTTACTCTCAGGGAAAGGGAGAGCAGTGCAATGAGGCAGGAAACAGGCTATATTAGACACACCACGACCTATCACAAAGAACAGCTTATGTCTTCCTTTCTGTAATTGCTGCAGAGCTTGGGCTCCACATTATGCTGAAATTGCTAAGCCACTGACCGGAGTGGCTCATGGACAGGGGGGGGATGAGTTGTTAGTTACCTTCGGTTTAGATTCTTTAGTGATTTTTTTTTTTAAAAGCATGTCCTGTTTGTGTGAAACATGATCCACACGGGAACCTAAAAGAAACTCTATGTGAAAATCACCCCCACTTCAGAAGGGTTAACACCTGTTGAAAACAAAGTGGAAAATGTGTTCAAGTTATATGTGCTGCTGCAATGGCAGTAGAATCGTCAGATGTTAACTTGTTCCATCCCACAGACCTGTTTGTACAACATGCTGTTGATGTGTTGTTACTTCAAAGTAAAATGAACATGCTGTCTCCAGCTAGACATTTGTCTTATACAGCTCTGTTATTGTCACAAATCATTGCACTGACCAGAGCATGTACTCTCGCAGATGGACAAGACCTACCGTTTCTTTCCGTGTATAGTGCGCAAAATTTAACTAATTTATTGTCCTAAAATCTGGGGTGCGCATTATACATGGGTACAAAAAAATTTGAATTTTTTTTTTTTTTTAAGTCCCAATGATCGTCACACACGCAGGGAGGCAATGGGTCCCATTTTTATAGTCTTTGGTATGGTCTTAACTAGGCTGGATGTAATTTTTTTTGTTGGCGTTGATTTCTCCGACTGCCCGTAAACGCACCACCGCGCTCCGTGCGCGCACGGGACAGCAAACGAGCAGGTGATCGAGCAAGCGTCTGATACGGGAGCATTGCGATCGCATGGAGCGTGTTTGAAGTGAACAGCAGAGAAGAAAGGAACAAGGCAAAGTGTTGTGAAATAAAATGCACAGAACAGATGCGCAAGACACGTCAGCTATATAAAGAGCGAGAGTTGTTTTCTTCCTATTAGTTTCAATTCACAGTTTAATTAGCAGTTTCAATCAGCAAATAACAAAATGCGTATTACAGGTAATATTTTATTTCACAACACTTTGCCTTGTTCCTTTGGTCTCTGTTGTTCATCCTAAAACACAAAGGCGCTCTTTAAGCAATGCGACAGTGAGCGCCCGGCGCGCTGCGGTTGCGCGACCGCACCAAATTAAGCTCCCTGCGCAGTGCGCACTGAGGTCCACTTAAATTTTAGAAAGTACATCAGGACCTTCTAAATTTCAGCGGCGGCTCTGTCACAATAATCGACCAGCGCGGTGCAGTTGGGCGGTCGGCGGCGCGCTACGGTTGAGCGTTCTCTCTCGCGCTCTCTCTCTCGCTCTCTATCGCTCTCGCACACACGCGCACACACGCACACGCGCACACACGCAAACCGGATATCATACGGAGGCCGCCATTACAGATGCGCAGAACGGATGCACAAGACACGTCAGCTATATAAAGAGCGAGAGTTCAGTTCTCTACCTAAATCCGTATTACAGGTAATATTTTATTTCACAACACTTTGCCTTGTTCCTTTCGTCTCTGCTGTTCACTTCAAACACGCTCCATGCGACCGCAATGCTCTCGTATCAGACGCTTGCTCGATCACCTGCTCGTTTGCTGTCCCGTGCGCGCACGGAGCGCGGTGGTGCGTTTACGGGCAGTCGGAGAAATCAACGCCAACAAAAAAAATTACATCCAGCCTAGTTAAGACCATACCAAAGACTATAAAAATGGGACCCAATGCCTCCCTGCGTGTGTGACGATCATTAGGACTTAAAAAAAAAAAAGAAATCATAAAAATTGGGTGCGTATTATACATGGGTACAGGCTTTTTTCAGCATGCCATTTTTAGGGTGCGTATTATACATGGGGGCGCACTATACACGGAAAAAAACGGTAATTGTATACACAGACAGCCAGTATGCATTTTCAACAGTTTTTTACGTTGCAAAACAATGGGAAAGGCGTGGAATGATAACTTCAACAGGAAAGCAAATAACACATGCACAACTTCAAATCCAGCTCCTCCAGGCAGTAATGTTGCCCACAAAGCTTCCAATTTGCAAATGTGAGGCACAGACACGAAGGAAAGACTTGGTATCACTAGGCAATGCCTTAGCAGACAAAATAGCAAAGGAAGCTGGTATAGGCAAATACGGAACCTCAGACCTATTTCTGAGATTGCCGTCAGAAAAGGAAGAACTAATAAATACACAGATCTATCATGATATGCCACATTTAGCCCCTAAACAAGAACAGAAAATGTGGATTGCTAAAGGTGCACATCTGACAAAGACTTATACGTTGTAAATAATAAGCTTGTTCTCCCTAAACCCCTTTTTAGAGCAGCTGCATGTTCGACACAAAGAAGTACTCGTGTCGAGAGGGGGGATGCAGGAGCTAATATCACAACACTTTACAACGTATGGTTTCAATTTGTACTCAAAACATTTTGTAGAGCGTGTGAAGTATGTATAAAAATAATCCACAAGGGAATGTAAGACCAAAAAGAGGAAAATTCCCAGAACCAACATATCCGTTCCAAATATTGCATATGGACTTCAGAGAACTAAACAGGTGTGGACTGTACAGAATATTGTTTAGTCCTAATCGATGGCTTTTCAAGGTGGACAGAAATAATCCCAGCAAAGAACGCAGATGCTATAACAGTAGCAAAGGCTATCTGCAAGACCATCATTCCCAGTTATGGCATCCCAGAGACCATTTACAGTGACAACGGACCACATTTTGTCAATTCAGTCATTAACAAAATGGCTGAACATTTGCAGATTACTTCATTGTTCCTTTCATCCATCGAGTACTGGCCTTGTTGAACGGACAAATGGAACAATCTAAAATAGATGAACCAAATGCATGGCAGAAACGGGAAGACCATGGCCCAAATGTCGAGATTTGGTAGAACTCTATATGAGGAGTATGCACTGTAGCAAGGGTTTAACCCCTTATGAGATCATTCATGGCACAGTATACAGGCTCCCTCTGTTCTCACACGATCAAGACACAGCCACAGAAGAGCTAATTCTAGCTGACTACATGATCAAAACCATGCAAACGGAAAACGTGTCAAATGCAAATTTACTGCCCTCCACTCCTTTATCTCCACAGGATGACTCAGCAAAACCAGGTGACTGGGTCTTCATCAAAGTAATCAAGCGAAAGACGTGGTCTTCACCCCGGTGGGAGGGACCATTCCAAGTCCTACTCGCCACACCCACAGCTGTGCAGTAAGACCCAGCTGGATACATCTCAGCCACTGTAAGCTGCAGAGAGTGCTTGGCTCCTAGGCCCCGGTCAGGGCGAAGTTTCCGGGTACAAAGGGGTTGTCAATTATAGTTTGGCATCAGTCCCAAACCGGTGAAGAATTAAGAACCCTGAGCATTTAGCTCCCTAGGGGTTCAGGTGGCTCTGTGGAACTGAACGGAAAATGGCACTCAGAGGAGTGCTTGTCTGTGCTGTGGCTGTAGCATGCTTGCCAATGACATGGAGTGTCCAGGGTCCCCAAGGGGAAAGTGGAACTTCCGCTCGAATAAAGAGAATGACGACCGACCTGTCGACAAAGTATATAAAGATAAACCCAGATGTACCCCATGCAGACAACATGTGGTACCAGTATGTATCCATGTTGGCCGAAACATACAATCAAACTGAATGTTATGTATGTTCCATAATGCCACGATGAAGTCAACAACCCGTCCTACATGCCCGACCCATGCCAGAGAAAAATGGATGGTGTTTCGCAATACTAAGGGCTTTTGGGTTTAATCCCATCAAAGGACTCAGACGGTCGGGTATTAATGAGGCACAACTAGCCGCCCAACCCTGTTACAACATCTTAAGGCCATTCACAATAGTGTCAAGAAGTTCTGCCGTCACACCCGCACCAGCGACTCTCGAAGTGAGTGAAACCATCTCACATCCCCTGTGCTTCCGACGAAGACGTGTTGATGGAATAAAGGTGGGAGATACAAAACGCTGCATCACCACCGCACTTCTAGAACATTCCAGCGAGACCTCGATGAATACCACAGTAGCAATCAGACAAATCCTAGCAGGATGCGAAAATCCCCACACCATTATCGAAGGGGGATGGTGGCTTTGTGGTCGCCGAGGCTACGCAGTCCTTCCAGGACAATGGGGTGGGACATGTGCCCCCGTATATGTGTCAGATCACACTGTGTTCCTCAGTCTGACACATTTTCAGGAACATCATCAGCAAAAGACACGTGCAGCTGTTGCTCCCACCTTCCGTCCCTACGACAGCGTCTGGGGCTCAGACGTACCAGATGAATACAAGCTTTGAAGCACAGGACAAAAGGTGGCACTCACACTCTTCCCACAGGCGGGTCTGGCTAAGACTATTCTCCGAATGGAAACTATGGACTACAGGTTGAAGACCTTTGCCAATTTTACTCTAGAGGCCCTTACAGGTAAAGCGAAATGTACTTTCAGCAGTTTGCAAACACATTTGATTAAGGCTGCGTTGGACACATATAATCATATCAATATAATTTCTAGTAGTAGTGTGGTCGCTTAATAAGTGGAAAGGAATGTGCAGACTACATGAATTTGTTTTCTTCAAAGTATTGTGGAACAGGATGTCCAGAAAGGGAGGATATCTCAAGGCCGATGGGGAACGCGAAAAACAACTCGTCTTTGTGGTCCAGACACCTGTGCTGAGCAGGGGAAAACCCAAACGAGGAGGAGATGACCATCAACCATTGACCAATCACCACACAATATTTTGCATGCTTGAATATTCATATTGTGTTTCTTTAAAACTGGGCAACCCGGAAGAATGTGTTGTCTCTGATGGTCACGAAAGCACATGAGTATTTTTTGGTGTTAAGGACCCGGGACCCAGGCGCCTGTATTAGCTTGCTTTGTCAGGATTAAACAATTGGCAAATTCGGCTTAATTGATCTACTGGTCTTCTCTTTGACAGAACGAACTCGCAAAATTGTTAGGTGCGACAATGTGTGGATTTGGACATAATTCCTGAGTGGAGTGTTGATCGCAATTTGGAGTCAGATCAATAACTAAATTCCGTATCCTAACAATTTCTTGGCGACCCCGACGTGATGTCAAGAGAAGGGTTATTGACAACTCGTGGTCTGTGTCCAAGTCATCGGACAGTTAGTCTGGGACAGCTGTCTCCCGGTCGGCGTACTGTTTGGGAATAAGAAATAAGCGCACAACGTTGAGCTGGTACGACGTCTCCTAAACCCTGAGCTCATCAATGATAAGGTAAGCAGGATACCTGTTACTATATGTCGAAATTCTGCAATTTGAAAGAGGAAATTTAAGAGGAGACTGTCGTTCAGATCAAACAAGGTGTGCAAGAAGTTAAGTTACATATACGATGAATATGTTTGGAATTTACGTGTGTATTAAGTTACATATACGGTGAATACGTTTGAAACTTACGTGTGTAACGTGTACGGTAAAGTCAGGGACTTGCGCGTACTAAGGATAGGTCAGGGACCTAGTGCTTCGTCGTGGCGGACAAGGGTGCAGTGACGATCGCATTCAAATAGCTGGGGTGCTTGTGAGATCCCCAAGGAGAAGTGAGGCCTCCTCAAAAAGTATCCGGTGGTAACAGTTCCTCCCGTGAGAGACCAGACCGCTAAAATATCCAAAATGTGCAACCAAATTGTGGGGAGTGTGTGTGTGATGAGAAGAATGAATGGAGTGAGATTGAGAGAAATGTATGCTGATGTGGAAGCGCAAATCGTGAGCTACATGAGAGATGGATTCAAATCCCTTTGTCTGTGTGTTCTGTGTATGTGCGTAATCTCTGTAAAAGTTTGTGTCAGTCTGTCATCGTTCGTCTGAGCTCTGTGCGAGCACTTTGTGTATTGGCGTGCGTGCGGATGTGTGTGTGTGTGAATGTGCGGTTGTGTGCGCGCTCAGTGTGCGTTTATGTGCACACCCTGCGTGGGTGCGGGCGTGTGAGGAGGAAGACGGGATGGATCAGAGAATGTTGAAGAAAGGAGGGGGCCCGTTCGGCTCCAAGGCGTGGAATGGCGCCATACCGGCGAGGGTGGGGACCAGCGGGACGCGCGGGCCTGGCCAGATTGTGACGTCAACATTGATACGCTGACCTCCCCCCCCCTCCCTCGTCCAGGGGCGCTGTGCCGAGGAGTCCGCAAAGGCGGGGGTGGGTCCCCCGGGAGAGGTCAATGTTGAGGAGAAGTGAGAGAAGAGAGGGGGGCTAACTTGTAAATAGTGAGGAGATAATTGCTCAATTGATGGGGGTTAATAATTATCCAAATTCTAGTCACATGTTTTGAGCGACCACAGCAACAACTTTGTATTTGCAGGCCATTAATTTAGTAGGTGATGACAGTGTCGAGATAAGTAGACTGGTTTATCAAAAAATGTGAGAGTGAAGGAGGTTTGATTTGTAATCTGGCATTTAGGTGCCACTTTTAAGAGTTGGTGCAGGAGCATAGATTCTTTTTGGTTGTTTGTAAAGATATATTTAACAGTTTATTTCAGTGCAGTAAGAATAAAGCAATTTTGAAAGACTTAAAATTAAAAGCAAAATTACATTTTAATTCTGACATATGCCAGCTAACATGAGGATGGCAAATAAATAAATGAATAAATACTAGCTCAAATGTGGCATGTGTTTTAAATTGGGCGATAAGACATTCACTTTTGAGCACTATCATTTAGCGCTGCTGACAACAATAACTTATGAGATGGTAAATCAAGGAGGAGTGTCATAGTTGGAACACAGGCGCTGTATGACCTATAGATTGAACAATAACATTCACGGCATATGTTGGTAGATTGTTAAATTATATTACAGTTTATTACAAAGGATTTTGGAACTTTATTTCATGATGAACACTGGAACGAGGATTTTAGCCGTGTTAATGGGTAGGGTGGATGGATTGCTCAGAAGAAAAAAAACGGCATTTGATAAGGGCGGCTTGATATTAAGATGATGAGTGTGCGCAACTGATGGGATACAAAAATGTTAATAGGAAGATTTGGGGTGTAAGGAACAAATACTACACAGGAAGACTGATAACACGAAGATAGTTTTGTTAAATTTGTGTCCCAGTGTGTTCTTCCTTAGCACGTGGCATGATTCCTGAACTGAGTCCTCTTACTCCACTGGCTGTCTCAAAATCAACAGAGGTCATGAGACACCTTTGACCTTTGGGAGATCAACAGGAGCTGTTGTCATGCTTGAAGGGGGCAAGCACAGCTCTTCACAGGACAAGAACTATACAGTTGGTGGAATACAAACAGTTGCAGATCAAAAAGAAAATGGACTGAAAGAACAAAGACAAGATGGACGCATTTGAGAGTGGCGGACGATCCAGCCCTGAATCATCATCATGAGAATCTAAGAGGAGAGGCTGCTAAAGACTTGCATGAGTCACATGAAGTCAAACAGGACACGTTGCTAAAGACTGCTGAAGCATTACAAAGTTGGTGGAGTGTGGGACAAAAGGGATGGAAGTGTGTTTGGGTGCTGGGGCAGACATATCTGAAGAGTTTTGATAAAAGAGGGAATAATAAGGCTGCTTATTGAAACAGGGATAACAACAAAATACATAGATATGGACAGTGAAGATGCACTAATAATAACAAATCATACGACAGCGTGATCAGAAACTTTGAAAAGTGGATATTGATCGATAGAAATTAAATTTATCAAAATGACAAAATTTAATTACACATCAACTGCGATTGATTTATAGGATGCATATTTGAGCTTGAAGGGGTGAGGGGCCATAAGAAAGTTGGAATTTTGGATAGTCAGCAAAATAGTAATACAGGGCACTACTTAATTAAAATGGATACAGTAGGGCTTTAAATAACAAATACAGTGACATGACCCTTGCGACAATTGATTTAAATGACACTTTATGATAGGCACTTAGGGTTAGGGTTAAAAATCCATCCATCCATTACTGGTGCGGCTTGTCCTTACGAGGGTCGCGGAGGATTAAAAATAATAACTAGAATTTGTCATTTCTGGAGAAATTGTGTGTGAAGGCGAAGAGGCTGAATAAAAATTGGGGAATGCTACAAGATTATGTTTAAATTTGGAACGTGTTGAATTGGTCAGAAAATGGATGAAAATATCAAAAGAATTTTGTAAAATCGGGCGTGAATTTTAAAGTGGGATATTTTGGAATAGGTAGGCATAAGATGAACAGTTAAAAAGTTGAAATAGGTTGGTTCAGTGAAAAAATAATAATTAGAAATTAGAAGGGAAAAAGCAAATTTTGCAAAATTGTACCGCAATGTTGAAAGTGAAAATGTGAAATTTTAATCTAGAAAGTGAATCAGATGAATTCGTAGAAGTACTTAAGCTGAAAAATGAATAAATAAATAAAAAAGAGGCAGAAGAATGCAGAAGAAGTTGAATAATGATAAAGTCAAGGCAAGTCAAGTTTATTTATATAGCCCACAAGCAAGTCTCAAAGGGCTTCAAATGTACAAAAATTGACAATTTAAAGTACAGGAACAATAAGTGTGAGGGCCACAATGATGATCATGACAGCAAAAATATTCCTAATTGGTTTTGATAGGTAGAAAGGGGGAGCGTGGAAGGTTTTCAAAATTTGTGATATAGCGTGACTCCATTATCAAAAGTAAGCATTTCTTTTTAATTTTAAGAATTGGCATCAACAAAAATGAGAACGATAATCTTCAAGGTGATAGCGTAAGTGGCAGGAGGAAGCTGTGTATATTGTTTTTAAACATTATTTTTGGTATCATTATTGTTTTTTAGGAGGGTCAGTTATGGTTGTGAGAAGACGACTGAGGGAACAAGGTAACAGTAAAAGGGAGTGCTCTATAAATTGTTGTTTTTTGCCAGAGGTAGTTATTGGAGGGATGAATTTAAACTGAAAGCAAAATAGAACTGTTTAGTGTAGGGGTGTCCAAACATTTTGCAAGGAGGGCCATGTTTAGTAACGTGAAGGGGCCCGGGTGCCAATATTTTTTTTCGCTTCTCTTCCGGGAGGGGGGGGGGGAAGGTTGCTAATGGGACGTCGAACGCTGCGCGCTCGCTTCTCTTCCAGGGGGGGGGGGTAATGGTAATCGGACGTCGAACGCTTTTCTTCCGGGGGGGTGCTAATGGGACGTCGAACGCTGCGCGCTCGCTCCTCTTCGGGGGGGCGGTTTCTAATGGGACGTCGACCGCTGCGCTTGATTTCATTTGTGTGGCGGGCTCCATCTAGTGTTGAAACTGAAAAGTGCAACAGAGTTGAGCTCAAGCTTCTTGTGCGGGCCATATTCAATTATGTTTTCAGAATTTGCTGCAGGCCAATAAAAACTGGCCCACGGGCCGCAGTTGGCCCGCGGGCCGTAGTTTGAACACCCCTGGTTTAGTGGAAGAAATTTGGGAATGTGGAAATATTACAGCTCAACACAAAGTGTCAAATAGTCTAAGTGTGAGATGTGAGCAAACTAAATGGGGAGTTAAACCATGTTCCAGCATTATGCATATTGGCAAGCGATAAGAGGACAGGAGACCAGACAATTAGATGTTAATTTTGGATTTAACATAAAGGGAAATTTTAATTGAGGAGAAAATTTTGCGTAGGGACGGTTCCTTTTTACAATTTAATATTGTATATTTTTATCTGTGTGTTGTGGAATGACAGTTTGTTTGTAATGGTGTATGAATGTCAAGTCTGTGCTTGTGGTGTGGTGTTTGTGTATTGTGAATGGTTGACATGATTCAAAGTTGGGGTGATGTGATCACAGCAGAGGATAACATTCCTCTCACCTGAAAAACATAAAGATACTACAGATTTGAAAAAGCACGATTGATCAGGACTAATTTTGGACTAACTATGGGTTTAGGATTACTCAGGGGCACCATCGACAACAAAACAGTGCGATGGAGAAGGCCCATTTCAGTAATATAGTCAGACAAGACAGAACTAGTATCGAACATCAAGACTTTAGACGATTTGACGTGTGACGACTTTGAGCTCACCCAACGGGGTGACGGACTAGGTGGACAGTGACCAAATGTTTGACGCTTGAGGTTGCTTGCGACAAGTGCACGCTCTACTTTGCTTTTCTGTGTGACTTGATTTGTTTTTGCAGCAACAGCCACCAGCCAAGGAGCGGATTGCGTGCTGCTTGCGTAACTTGTTTTCGTTCTTGCAGGTTGTCGATTGCGTTTGTGGAAAGCTTGTATTGAATTTACAAGAATATGTTAACCCTTGCCCTTTTGGTTTTCATGATGTACTTGATGACATGGTTTTCAGGACATGATCCGCGGGCGCCAGGATTCATTTTATGACAGTTTTTATTTTGTTATTTGATGTCTGTGTTTGTGTGTACAAATGTCCGCTGCCAGCAGGGCTATAAGCTCACTGACAGGAGTGCGATGATTTTGTTTGTGTTGCCGAGTGTGTGGTGGACAGTCAAGTTTTAAGGACTTGGAGTGACGGTCCCGGGGCCCAGATGGGAGCTAGAGGTTCCGCGGGCCTGACTACAATGAGTGTGGTGATGAGAGGGGACGCTTTGCAGGTTCCTTTTGATACGTAATGACACATTGGATGAATGTGTCAAAAGGGGGAGTGGTAAAATAGAAATGGGTGAGTAGTAAAAAAGAAATGGGTGAGTAGGTTGTAAAATAGAAATGGGTGAGTAGGTTTCAATTTGTAATTGTGATATACGTTTTTTTTTCCAAATTCACTTGTTTTTAAGCTTTAACAGGACATGCCAGAATTCATCTAGCAGTGATGGACAGAGCAGAGGAAGACCAGTGACATCTGGTTGTGGTGTGCTGACAAAAAATTATATGATCGCTTGCCGAAGGATGCATCAGGTATCTGTGCCCTCGTGTCTTTGATAATGCCTATGGTGGTTGTCCCCATTAAAATGCAGAATCTCAATTGGAACATGGAGTTCCCACTGGCGGGGCTCCTGAAGCGAGCCAAAAGAGATGTTTTGCCCCCATGGTTGAGCGACAACGATCCAACATATATTGACGCCATAGGAGTGCCCCGGGGTGTACCAGATGAGTATGAACTCGTTAATCAAGTGTCCTCGGGGTTCGAAAGCATTTTCCTATGGATCACCCCCAATAAAAATGTATCATTTGCAGCGGTCCATGAACAATTGGCTGCGACGTCATTGATGTCGTTCCAAAATAGAATTGCGTTGGACATGCTATTGGCTAAGGAACATGGTGTGTGCGGAATGTTTGGTGATGCATGTTGTACTTTCATCCCCAACAACATGCCACCAGGGGGCCGACTGACCCAGGCGTTGGAAGGAGTAAGGACACTGAATAAAAAGATGAAAGATCACTCAGGTGTACGCACCGATATTTGTTCTGATTGGATGAAAACGTTCGGAAGCTGGAAAGGCCTCATGTCTGTGCTCGTTGCTGTGGCTTTACTGCAGTGATGATTTTCTGTGGTTAAGTCAAGTCAAGTCAAGTTTATTTGTATAGCCCTAAATCACAAGCAGTCTCAAAGGGCTTCACATAGACAGAAATTGACAATTATTCTCAAAGCATTCCCTGATCTTAAGCTCCCAAAAGGGCAAGGAAAAACTTAAAAACCCCTACTGGGGGAAAATAAGAAACCTTGAGAAGGGACCACAGATGGAAGGATCCCCCTTTCAGGATCACCAGGTTGGAATGGATGCAGGTTGATGTTGTATTCCATGTATTAGGTCACTCACTGTCCGGTTGATCGAGAAAACCGTTGGCCCGTTGTCACCGAATGGCCAATATACCCTGGTGACGCAACATGAGCCGCGGGGGGAAGAAAGGACCGACAGTGTGCTGGTCGCTGCTTGCTAGAGTAACGGGTGATGACCTCATAAATGAGGGCATGAGAGGGAATAAATTGAAATGTACTTTCAGCAGTTTGCAAACACATTTGATTAAGGCTGCGTTAGACACATATCAATATAATTTCTAGTAGTAGTGTGGTCGCTTAATAAGTGGAAAGGAATGTGCAGATTACATGAATTTGTTTTCCTCAAAATATTGTGGAACAGGATGTCCAGAAAGGGAGGATATCTCAAGGCCGATGGGGAACGCGAAAAACAACTCGTCTTTGTGGTCCAGACACCTGTGCTGAGCAGGGGAAAACCCAAACGAGGAGATGACCATCAACCATCGACCAATCACCACACAATATTTTGCATGCTTGAATATTCATATTGTGTTTCTTTAAAACTGGGCAACCCGGAAGAATGTGTTGTCTCTAATGGTCACGAAGGCATATGAGTATTTTTTGGTGTTAAGGACCCGGGACCCAGGCGCCTGTATTAGCTTGCTTTGTCAGGATTAAACAATTGGCAAATTCGGCCTAATTGATCTACTGGTCTTCTCTTTGACAGAACAAACTCGCAAAATTGTTAGGTGCGACAATGTGTGGATTTGGACATAACAATTCTTGAGTGGAGTGTTGATCAAAATTTGGAGTCAGATCAATAACTAAAATCCGTATCCTAACACAGGTTACCAGACGGAGCTGCAAGCTCTGAGACTAATGGCACTACAGTCCCGAATGGTTTTGGACCTCCTGACTGCCGAAAAAGGAGGTGTGTGTGAAATAGTTGGTACCTCCTGTTGTACCTACATCCCAGGAGAAAATGACACCCACATCGAGTATGCTCTACAAGGACTTTGGAACCTCCGTAGGGCTATGTCCCAGGACGAAGTCCATCCCTTTTGGTGGCTGTTTTACGGCAATTGGAGGCAACTTCACTTGAAAGTTGCAGTTCTTTTAGTTGCCATATTTATTTATTTCTCTGTATTTTTACATCATGCATCATACCTTGTATTCGTCACATGCGAGCGCTCCTTCGGCCGTCATGACTACATTTTACCGCGGCACCATTGAGAGCGTCCTCTCCAGCTGTATTGCTGTTTGGGGTGGCGGCCGCACTGACTACAACTTGAAGGCCCTGCAGCGCATAGTGAACACGGCTGGTAAGATTATTGGTGCTTCGCTCCCCTCCTTGAATGACATTTACACCTCCCATCTCACCCGCAAGGCGACCACGATTGTGAGTGATGTGAGTCACCCTTCTCACTCTTTGTTCGAGCTTCTGCCCTCTGGGAAGAGGTACAGAAGCCTGCGCTCCCGCACCACCAGACTCCCAAACAGCTTCATACTCCAGGCTGTCAGGATCCTGAACTCGCTTCCCCGTTCTGCTAAGCGTCCTGTACTTTTACTGTCTGTATGCACACTGGCTCTTATTTGTTGTGTTATCTGTTTATTTATTATTAACTATTACTCTATTACTCTTATTATTTATTGTTTGTGCTTTCTTGTTTTTTATATTGCGTCGTTTACTTGTATGTCTATTGTGTAATATGTCTTGTCACCGTGGGCTAGAGAAAACGTAATTTCGATCTCTTTGTGTGTCTCGGCATGTGAAGACGTTGACAATAAAGCAGACTTTGACTTTGACAATAAATTAGTTAAATTTTGCGCATTATACATGGAAAAAAAACAGTAAGTGAAAATTATTTAAATACACGATCTTACCTTTGATATACTTGTTAGGATTACTCCTATAACGGTCATCCACAAGAATTAGGGCACCCCAGTCATTTCTGTGTCGAATACACCTGAACAACAGGTAAAATTGAACAAGTAGGACATGTATGTTAAACGAGGTGTGTTAGGCTACGTTTGGTCTACAGGTTTACTGCTCATATCAGACTTTGGGGTGAAATCCGATTTTTTGGCAATCCCTCACATTATCTACTGTATTAATTGCAACCTCTGTCTATCTGGTGTGTGAACCAAAATGCATCCCTGTTAGGGTTTGCAGAATATCTTCATCGTATGATTATGTTGGAATGTAACCTGTAATAATTTACCCAGCTTGTCCTGTCTTAACAAAAGTAGTAGACCAAAGTGCTAAGATCTTTTCAACTGATTGACTAGCTGCAGAGGAAGCGATCAAAGTTGCTTTGTTTACACAGTCGTAAAAGGCCCCCTGCAATACTTTGATCAGCAGGGAAGAGGCTTCACCCCATCCTGTGTTCCCACACCTCCACTTTCAACCCCACTCTGTTTCTCTCAATAAATATGCACCTGAAAAGGCCTGGGTCAGACTTCATTCGACCATCGCTGTAAGCACAGCGACGAGTGAACTCTCCACCTGCAGGTGTCTGAAACGACTAACTTGTCTCCAGTGTGGTTCTTGCAAAATAAGTTAAGTGAGCACTACCCTAACGATCCCCAAAGTGACCCGCATGCACACAAGAGACAATATAATATAAAATGTAGTTTACAGAAGTAAATATGGCCAGGCAGTATAGAGCCTAATCATGCTTGGTAGGCCGATTAAACACTCCAAATTGTCCCTAGGTGTGAGTGCAAATGGTTGTTTGTCTCTGTGTGCCCTGCGATTGGATGGACTCCATGTTATTGCTGTGTGTGATGAATGAGTGCTCTACAAGTTAGAAGTACTAAGACTGGAACAGAAGTCCACTGTAAGTTTCATGTTTCAATAGGGAATACATTAAAGTCAAATATTAAGTCAATCCTGAAGTGGAGTCCATGCCTGCCTTCTGTTAATACACTCGAGGGGATCCATGTACAAACCGGATTCGGCTGAAGTTGAGAAATTGTGTAAAATGGAAATAAAACCAAAATACAATGATTTGAAAATCCTTCTCGACCCATATTTAATGGAATACACTACAAAGACAACATATTTAATGTTCAAACTGATAAACTTAATTGTTTATTGCCAAATAATAATTAATTTAGAATTTCGTGGGTGCAACACGTCCAGTAGAAGTTGGGAAAGGTGGCAAAAAATACTGAGAAAGCTGAGAAAAGCTCATCAAACACCTATTTGGAACCTCCCACATGTGATTAGGCTAATTGGGAACAGGTTGGTACCATGATTGGGTATAAAAGGAGCCTCCTTAAACATGCTCAGTCATTCACAAGCAAGGATGGGGCGAGGGTCACCACTTTGCGTGAGAAAATAGTTGAACAGTTTAAGAACATTTCTCAACGCAAAATTCCAAGGAATTTAGGGATTTCAACATCTACGGTCCATAACATCATCAAAAGGTTCAGAGGATCTGGTGAAATCACTGCACGTAAGCGCCACGCCCGAAAACCGGGACTGAATGACCGTGACCTTGGATCCCTCAGACAGCACTGCCCTAAAAAACGACATGAGTGTGTAAAGGATATCACCAAATGGACTCAGGAAAACTTCAGAAAACCACTGTTAATAAATACAGTTCGTCACTACATCAGTAAGTGCGGGTTAAAACTCTACCATGCAAAGCAAAAGCCATTTATGAACAACATCCAGAAACGCCGCCGGGTTCCCTGGGCCCGAGCTCATGTAAAATGGACTGATGCACAAAGGAAAAGTGTTTTGTGGTCTGATGAGTCCATTTTTCAAATTATTTTTGGAAACACTGGACGTCATGTCCTCCGGAGCAAAGAGGAAGCGGCCCATCCGGACTGTTATCAACGCAAAGTTCAAAACCCAGCATCTGTGATGGTATGGGGGTGCATTAGTACCCATGGCATGGGTGACTTACATTTCTGTGAAGGCAACGTAAAGTACATACTGAAAAGTACATACAGATTTTGGAGCAACATACGCTGCCATCCAAGCGACATCATTTTCATGGTCACCGCTGCTTATTTTAGCAAGATAATGCCAAGCCAAATTCTGTGGGCCCCTCTTCTCAGCTTGGTGAACAGGGCGTGCGATTTCATTCGTTTTTGTGAATTAAAACAACCTTGAGCAGAACAAGCTAGTTCTCTTAAAATTCTAGCATAAACAAAGTGCAACATAAGAAACTACCGTAATTTTTGGACTATAAGTCGCTCCGGAGGACAAGTCGCATCAGCCATAAAATGCCCCAAAAAGTGAGAAAAAAAACATATATAAGTCGCTCCGGAGTATAAGTTGCATTTTGGGGGGCAATTTATTCGACAAAATCCAACACCAAGGACAGTCATGAACGAGCAACAACAGGCTAAACGATAAGTAGGCTAATGTGACATAAACACCAACGAAGAGCTGAGAACGGCCCTGACGTAACATTCAGAGTTATTGAAAAAAAACAATTACATAAATAACACGTTTATAAAACCATCTGTGTCACTCTAATTCATTAAATCCATTGATCGTCCTTTGTCAACAATGTGTGCGCGCCGCTGACTGCGCTTGCACTTCAAAATATTCCACAGGCCCATATAACGATATATAAATTAGAAATCAAATAACTATTACATAATCAATAATATTATCAAACCATCTGTGCACTCTAAATCATTAAATCCATCCGTCAAATTCCTCGTCCTTTGTCTACAACGCCGCCCGTGAGCCCTGACGTCAGCCTCGGCGTCATTCCACAGATCTAGTATATAATTATATTGTAGCCTAAACAAAGTGCAAGGAAAGACGTGGGTTTGGTAAACGGCTCTTTATTTAACAAAACAAACTTCCAGGCGTGTGGCGGCGTGGACTTCCAGCCACCGAGGTGGAAGAGAGATCCATAGACTAGGACCGGGCGTGAAAGCCATGACCGAGCCCCATCTACCGTCCCCGGACAGCCACCCGGCCGAGCGTCGGCCCTCGACTTTCATCCACGGAGATGAAAGAGAGCTCCTTAGCGTAGGACCGGGCGTGGGTAAAAGCCATAATAGTTTTTCAAACCTTCTGTGTCACTCCAAATCCTTAAATCCTTCAAACTCTTCGTCCTCCGTGTGACTTAGAAACAAAGCCGCTAATGATGCCGGTAGTACGTGGGGTCCTTCGTCATCTTCGTGATCCCGTGATTAATCTTTGTCCTTTATGTAAACAACCGCCGCGCCACACCGCGTCGCGCTGCTGACGTCACTTGAAATTCAAATAACAGTAATCCCTTGCTACATTGCGCTTTGATTATCGCGGTTTCACTTTTATGGGGGGGGGGAGACATTTTTGAAAAAAAACACATATAAGTCACTCCTTATTATAAATCACCCCCCCACCCAAACTATGAAAAAATGCGATTTATAGTCCGAAAATTACCATCCATCCATCCATCCATCCATCCATCCATCCATCCAACCATCCATCCATCCATCCATCCATCTTCTTCCGCTTATCCGGGGTCGGGTCGCGGGGGCAGCAGCTTCAGGAGGGACTCCCAGACTTCCCTCTCCCCAGCCACTTCATGTAGCTCATCCCGGGGGATCCCAAGGCGTTCCCAGGCTAGCTGAGAGACATAGTCTCTCCAGCGCGTCCTGGGTCGTCCCCGGGGTCTCCTACCGGTGGGACATGCCCGGAACACCTCCCCAGGGAGGCGTCCAGGAGGCATCCTGATGAGATGCCCGAGCCACCTCATCTGGCTCCTCTCAACGTGGAGGAGTAGCGACTCTACTCCGAGTCTCTCTCGGATGACCGAACTTCTCACCCTATCTCTAAGGGAGAGCCCGGACATCCTGTGGAGAAAACTCATTTCGGCCGCTTGTATCCGGGATCTCGTTCTGTCTGTCACCACCCATAGCTCGTGACCATAGGTGAGGGTAGGAGCGTAAATCGACCGGTAAATTGAGAGCTTTGCTTTTTGGCTCAGCTCTCTCTTTACCACGACAGAGTCCGCATTACTGCCGACGCTGCACCGATCCGCCTGTCGATCTCGCGCTCCATCCTCTCCTCACTCGTGAAAAGGACCCCAAGATACTTAAACTCCTCCACTTGGGGCAGGATCTCATCCCCGATCCGGAGAGGGCATTCCACCCTTTTCCGATCGAGGACCATGGACTCGGATTTGGAGGTGCTGACTTTCATCCCGACCGCTTCACACTCTGCTGCGAACCGCTCCAGTGAGAGCTGGAGATCACTGCCTGAAGGGGCCAACAGCACCACGTCGTCTGCAAAAAGCAGAGATGCGATGCTAAGGTCCCCAAACTGGACACCCTCAACGCCTCGGCTGCGCCTAGAAACTCTGTCCATAAAAATTATGAACAGAATCGGTGACAAAGGACAGCCTTGGCGGAGTCCAACCCTCACTGGAAACGAATCCGACCTACTGCCGGAAATGTGGACCAAACTCTGGCATCGGTGATACAGGGACCGAACCGCCCTCAGTTGGCTCGGTACCCTGTACTCCCGTAGCACCCCCCACAGAACCTCCCGAGGGACACGGTCGAACGCCTTCTCCAAGTCCACAAAACACATGTGGACTGGTTGGGCGAACTCCCATGCCCCTCGAGGATCCTGCTGAGGGTGAAGAGCTGGTCCACTGTTCCACAGCCAGGACAAATGCCACACTGTTCCTCCTGAATCCGAGGTTCGACCTCCCGACGGACCCTCCTCTCCAGCACCCCTGAATAGACCTTACTAGGGAGGCTGAGGAGTGTAATTTCCTTTTCGGGCTGTGCCCGGCCGGGCCCCATGGGCGAAGGGCCGGCCACCAGACGCTCGCCTTTGAGCCCTGCCTCCAGGCCTGGCTCCAGAGGGGGGGCCCGGTGACCCGCGTCCGGGCGAGGGAAATCTGTGTCCATATATCTTTTTCATCATAAGGTGCGTTTTGAGCCGTGCTTTGTCTGGCCCCTCACTTAGGACCCGTTTGCCATGGGTGACCCTACCAGGGGCATGAAGCCCCAGACAACATGGCTCCTAAGATCATAGGGGCACGCAAATCCCCTCCACCACGATAACGTGACGACTCACGGAGGGGCGGTCGTTCTCTTTTAAACCCAAATTTACCTCATCAGGATAAGCTGGTTCCTTTTGCATTAAAACTTCAAAACAAACCATTTTGATAAAGTGCTCCATATATCTAATAATAATAATACATTTTACATGTAAAGCGCTTTTCATAAAATAATCTCAAAGTGCTACATAAACAAGACTAGAAATAAAAACACACAAGAAACCAGATTAAAAGCATAAAAGCACAGAGGCAATAAAAGACACCTATGAGGAGCCGGGGAAAGCCTTTCTAAACAGAAACGTTTTGAGCCCCTTTTTAAAAGGGTCCACAGGGTTGACATAGGTGCACAGGGAGGGAGTTCCAGATGTGGGGGGCAGCGGCGCAGAAAGGTCGGTCTCTTATGGTGCGGAGTCGTGTACGGGGCTGATGGAGGTGGTTGGAGCTTTGTGACCGGAGGTCACGGGTGGATGAGTGAGGGGTAAGGAGGTCTTTGAGGTATTGAGGGGCGTTGCTGTAGATGCAGAGGTGGGTAATGAGGGTGATCTTATAATAGATTCTTGATGTTATGGAAAGCCAGTGTAGGTGTTGAAGAATAGGGGTGATATGTTCATGTTCGCGGGTTTTCATCAGAGTTTGGGCGGCACAGTTCTGAATGAATTGGAGTTTCTGGAGGTGTTTGTTGGGGATATCGATGAGCAGGCTGTTACAGTAGTCCAGCCTGGAGAAGATTAGGGCGTGGACGAGCTTTTCTGCATCGGAGAAGGTGAGGAAGGGGCGGAGTTTAGAAATGTTTTTTTGCAGGTTTTGTACAGAAATTTGATGTAGTTGGTAAAGGTAAGTTGTGGGTCGAACTTCACCCCGAGGTTGGTAACAGAGGTGGAGAGGGGGATAGGAGATGGTGGTTATGGGTGATGACCGGTTCTGGTGAGGGGTGCCAATTTGTATGGCTTCAATTTTGGAACTGTTCAGTTGAAGTAAGTTGTAACTCATCCACGCCCTAATCTCCTCCAGGCAGTTGGAAAGGGCCTGTGTGGGTGATGATGAGGGGAGCGTGGATTAGGGTCAGTCCAGAGGTATAACTGGGTGTCATCGGCATAGCAGTGAAAAGAGATGCCATGTCGGCTGATGACCTGACCCAGGGGGAGCATGTACAGAATAAAAAGGAGGGGTCCTAGGACAGATCTTTGAGGGACACCATACGTCACAGGGGCTGTATTTGACTTGGGGGAACCCAGGCTGACGTACTCTGTCCTGTCAGTGAGGTATAAGGGGAACCAGTCCAGTGTGGAGAGATGGAGACCAATGTTGGTGTGGAGACGGTTAAGGAGGATATGGTGGTCGACGTTATCAAAGGCTGCTGAAAGATCAAGGAGGATGAGCAGGGAGGGGGATCCAGAATCGGCGGAGTTGAGGAGGTCATTGGTTACCCTCAGCAGTGCTGTCTCTGTGCTATGGGCAGTGCGGAAATCAGACTGGAAGGTTTCAAAGAGTGACTGGTGTTGAAGGTGTTCCTGTAGCTGTATGGCAACAGGTTTTTCAAGGACTTTGGACAGGAATGGAAGAAGAGAGATGGGCCGGTAGTTGGAGAGACGTTCTGGGTCGACAATGTTTTTTTTCAGGAGAGGCTTGATAACGGCGGTTTTGAGTGATGGCGGGACATGGCCTGAGTTTAGTGAGTGGTTTATTATTTGTGTGATAAAAGGGCTTATGGCAGCCAGGTTAGATTTGATGAGAGTTGTAAGAATAGGGTCCAAGGGGGAGGTGGAGGGTTTCATTTTTTTGATGATACTCTCAATTTCGGACTTAGTGACAGCAGCAAAGGTGCTGAAAGGTGGAGGTTGAGGGCAGGCAGATTGCAGAGATGGTGCTGGGGAGCCTGAGAGCTGAGACCGGATGGAAGTGATCTTGTCTTTGAAAAAGATAAGGAACCTGTTGCATTGTTCTACTGTTGATTCTGAATGTATTTGGTTTTTGGGGTTAAGGAGGTAAAAAGCTGCTTTGAATTTCCAGGTCTGCTATTGATGATGTTTGAGTAGTAGATGGACCGGGCTTCTTTAAGGGCTCCTGCATAGGCCTTCTGATGTTGCTTGTAGGCCAGCTTGTGTACCACCTGGCCAGATGAATTAGCACGCCTTTCAATGGCACGGCCTGCAGTTTTCATCCTGTGCAGTTCATCAGTGAACCAGGGAGCAGTGCGGGAGAAAGACACAGTCCTTGTCTTGAGAGGGGCATGTACATCCAGGAGGCAGCTAAGGGAATGGTTGTAGTGTTCAACCAATTCAGTAGCTGAAGGAAGGTTGACCGAGGCCAGCATTTGGAGGTCAGAGTGCAAAATGGCAGGGTTAATGTTTTTAAGTTTGCGAAAATGAATATCCTGTTGAAGATCATAGATTTGACAGGGACTGAACATTAACAAAAATCAGTATTAATGTGGAATTGATCAGTAGATCTCTGGATGGGACAGAGCAGGCTGGGATCTACACTTCTCCTCCCTCGACAGACAGTATGGACAAGTCTCACGATGTTTCCAGCGCTATTCATTACGGCGGTGTCGGCGCTTTGATGACGTGATGCGACCAAAAGAGCGGAGGACCAGGCGGGCGAGATGGATCCGGCGTCAGGAGGCCGGATGCAAACAAGCCCTCTTCGCAATGCTCCATCCCTAAACTGCGCCAGGGTACCAGGTCCGCCCACCGGAGAAATCAGCGGGAGTGGCACCGGAAAGACGGGCTGGATCCAACGGCCGCACACGAACCGGGCAGGAGGAGAAAATCCGCGGCGCAGCTCAGCCGAGGAGGAGACTCTCAGGTGAGCTTTGAGGCGGACAATCACACCGGCACGTCTTCTTCGTCTTCTGGAGCGCTTTCTCTGGGGGAGAGGGCATGACAGCCGGCGTCGGTGTTCGGAGCCGCAGAGTCCGTTGGAACGTTCGGTCGCGATCCCTCCGGGGAGAGACAGTAGACAGTCGGCGCAGGTGTTCAGGAATGTCCGCCAACACCGGTGTTTGCTGATCGCAAAATGGGCGATCAGGTAGCAGTGAGGATTCAAACCAAGCCTTGAGGTCGAGGAGGGTTTGGCGATCAAATGTCAGCAGAGCAGAAACATATCGGAAGGCAGAAAGCAGCAGGAGCAGGGAAAAATACTTAACAGCAAAGGAGCAAGGCACACAGCTTGCCATCACGGGCGCCATCTTTTTATGGCTTTTTTTTCCTTTTTTATCTAAACAACATTAATAAACATTATCTTTTGTATATGGAACAATTTCGGCAAAGGGTTACAATGGGTCTCATTTACAAACCGGATGCGCAAAATGTGGATAGATATCCATTGATGCCTAGTAACTGATTGTGCTTTTGAATAAATGAGGCAGAAAAACCTTTTTGAACTTTTCTGCTCCCACTACCTTGCATGGCATCCGTTGCTGTTGATTCATACCTAAGGCTTTAGACGGTAGCTGTCTTGTTAAGATTATCATCTTTCTTGCTAAATCCAAAGTGTGTCCATATTTGCATTGTAATCTTATCTATATTCCCTCATTGCCATTATCTATGTTTTGTGCTTGCAGTCTCTGGAGTCAACAGTAGATGATGTGTGGGAGTTGATTAAAAATGACATTCACACTTGAATGAAAAATTATAAATGTATTGGGAATTTTGAGGATACAAAAATGTCAATTTTATCTGTGCAATCGATTGCGATCTGACAAAATTTCTGTGTTGATGAGTGGCCACTGCCCAGCAATGTTGTGCACTTGTCCAGCGTCGTCCGATGTAGCTAAATTGAAGGGCAGGCACATTGATCAAGTAGATGTATTGTTAAAACCCTATTTCAGGCTGTCATAAAGTAAAAACCTATGCAGGTCATATGGGGGAAAAAAATGATTTGAGCTGTATTTGCTTGCATTCTGAACATAGCCTTAGATTTAAAACATGTTTAGGAGGGCTGCCACTTGCGACGATCGGACAGACATTGAGGAGTATACTGACTCTGTTTCCTTCTACATCAGGAAGTGCATTGATGATGTGACTCACTCAAAATCCATCGTCACTCGGGCTAACCGGAAGCCATGGCTGACGGGGGCTGTCTTCAGGCTGCTGAGGGACAGGGACAAAGCCTTTAGAGCGGGGGATGAGGCTGGCTTGAGGACTGCGAGGGCCGACCTGTCCCGGGGCATCAAAGAAGCAAAGAGGGCGTTCTCTTGCAAAATTACCGCCCACTTCAAGGACAGCAGGGACGCACAGAGCCTTTGGCAGGGCATTCAGACCATTACGGACTACAAGCCCGCACCGCAGAGCTGTGAAGGGGACGTCAGTCTGCTCAATGACCTTAACCGCTTCTTTGCTCGCTTCGACGCTCAGAACAGCACTTGCCCGCTGAAAGCCACTCCCCCTTCACACGAGCTGCCCCTGTGCCTCTCCGCCGACAGCGTGAGGAGGGCGCTTGCCGCTATCAAGATCCGTAAGGCGGCGGGCCCTGACAACATCCCGGGTCGTGCGCTGAAGGACTGCGCTGGTGAGCTGACGGATGTCTTCACAGACATCTTTAACACTTCCCTGTAGCGGGCCATCGTCCCGTCATGTTTCAAAGCTGCCACCATTGTACCTGTGCCGAAGAAACCCGCTCCGTCCTGCTTCAATGACTACCGCCCCGTGGCACTTACGCCCATCATCATGAAGTGCTTTGAGCGGCTTGTCTTGGAGCACATCCGATCCGTTCTCCCCCCCCACCATTGACCCCTTCCAGTTTGCGTACCGAGCCAAACGGTCCTCTGAGGATGCCATCTGCTCTGCCCTCCACTCAGCCCTCACCCACCTGGAGAGAAGGGACTCGTATGTGAGATTGCTGTTTGTGGATTTCAGTTCTGCCTTCAACACCATTGTGCCACAACGCCTCATCAGCAAACTTGACACGCTGGGCCTCAGTACCTACCTCTGCAACTGGCTACTGGACTTCCTCTGTCAGAGGCCACAGGTGGTACGTGTTGGCGACAAAATCTCCGCCAGCATCACGCTGAGCACGGGGGCCCCCAAGGCTGCGTGCTCAGTCCGCTACTCTTCACCCTCCTGACGCATGACTGCACTGCAACCTACAGCGACAACCGCATAGTGAAGTTTGCTGACGACACGACTCTGGTGGGTCTCATCACCAAGGGAGACGAGACTCAATACAGGCTGGAGGACCTTCTGACCACGTGGTGCAGGGACAACAACCTCCTGCTGAACGTCGACAAGACCAAGGAGATTGTTGTGGACTTCTGGAAGGGTCACACCCAACACCTGCCGCTGACCACGGTGCTGTGGTGGAGAGAGTGAGCAGCGCCAAGTTCCTGGGGGTGCACATCAGTGAGGATCTCTCCTGGTCCACCAACACCGCATCACTGGCAAAGAAAGCCCAGCGCCGCCTGTACTTCCTGCGGAAACTCAGGCGAGCGAGCGCTCCTCCGGCCGTCATGACTACATTTTACCGCGGCACCATTGAGAGCGACCTCTCCAGCTGTATTGCTGTTTGTGGTGGCGGCTGCACTGACTACAACTTGAAGGCCCTGCAGCGCATAGTGAACACGGCTGATAAGATTATTGGTGCTTTGCTCCCCTCCTTGAAGGACATTTACACCTCCCATCTCACCCGCAAGGCGACCACGATTGTGAGTGATGTGAATCATCCCGCTCACTCTTTGTTTGAGCTTCTGCCCTCTGGGAAGAGGTACAGGACCCTGCGCTCCCGCACCACCAGACTCTCCAACAGCTACATACTCCAGGCTGTTAGGATCCTGAACTCGCCCCCCCCTTTCTGCGTAGCGTCCTGTACTTTGCGCTATGCTTACTGTCTGCTGTACGCACACTGGCTCAGTTTTGCTCCTCTTATTTATTGGGTTATTTGTTTATTATTTATTCATCACTCATTTTATTTATTTATTATTCATTAGTCATTGTTTGTGCCTTGTTATCATTTTGTGTCGTCTACTTGTATGTTTATCGTGTACTGTGTCTCGTCACCGTGGGATGGAGGAAGCGGAATTTCGGTTTCTTTGTGTGTCTTGACATATGAAGGGATTGACAATAAAGCTGACTTTGACTTTTTTGACTTTGAAATCAAAACCAATAAAATTACAGTAGCATATTTACCTTCCCAGGGCCTGGTTTAGAGCTCTGTAAGCCTGAATCTCATACCACTGATGGCCAGAGAGAAGACCTCTACTCTTTGAGTGCTGATCATTGTATTTCATCTTGAGTTTGACCTGTAACACACCGTTATATAGTAAACTTTGGAACCTCTGTAAGATATGGATAATGGCTCTGTCAAAACCCATTAAAAGACCACTTAATTACTTTTGAAAATACATTTATCAACATTTAATCTTTGTAGTTGTCAAAAAAATACTCATGGTCCTTTGGGTATTTTGTTAATGTCCCAGAGATGTGTCCATACTATTTACTTGTTTAATACATGGGCACATGTAATGTGTTGATTTGTGAATAAATGTTAACAAGAATGGCCTGAAACAGCATTTTATTCTGAAAATAAATTTAGTCGTAGCATGAACCTGAACTTAAAACTATGGATAGTTTTATCTTACCTCACATATACAGTATGGGACAGATACCATGACAAGTTGAGGGGATGGAAGTGGAAGTCATTCCTGTCCAAAAACTACAACAATTCTTGCATCCAGTGGAATCTGTCAATGCTGACTACTAGCATCAACATTTTGAAATGGAGCAATGAAAAGTTCACCTGCCATCTGAGGGGTAGCCATGAAGAGCAAGTGACTGAAGAGAGCTATGACTAACCTTGACAGGTACTATCAGTTCGCCCAGAGCAACAAAGGGATGTGACATAATGTTCCTCCATGTGTATCAAACAAAGTCATTGTAGCATGGCTTGCCTTTTTTCAAATAGTTACAACACTATGACTAAGAACAGGTCAAATACTGAAAGAACCACATAACAGGTACTACCGTGTTTTCCCATGCATAATGCGCAAAATTTAACTCCCGTTTTTTTCCGTGTATAATGCGCCCCCATGTATAATACGCACCCTAAAAATGGCATGTTGATGCTGGAAAAAAGCCTGTGCCCATGTATAATCAAGTCAAAGTCAAAGTCAAAGTCAGCTTTATTGTCAATCTCTCCACGTCACAACACACAAAGAGACCGAAATTACGTTTTTCTCTATCCCACGGTGACGAGACACATAACACGATAGACATACAAGTACGCGACACAATATAAAAACAAGAAGGCAAAAATTCAAACAATCAATAGTAAGAGTGATGAATAAATAATAAATAAACAGATAACACAATAAATAAGAGGAGCAAAACGGAGCCAGCAAGCATAGCGCAAAAGTAAAAAACATCATAAACAAAAAGGCACAAACAATAAATAATAAGAGTAATAATAAATAATAAATAAACAGATAACACAACAAATAAGAGCCAGTGTGCATACAGACAGTACAGACAGTAAAAGTACAAGACGCTACGCAGAACGGGGGAGCGAGTTCAGGATCCTAACAGCCTGGAGTACGAAGCTGTTTGAGAGTCTGGTGGTGCGGGAGCGCAGGCTTCTGTACCTCTTCCCAGAGGGCAGAAGCTCGAACAAAGAGTGAGCGGGGTGACTCACATCACTCACAATCGTGGTCGCCTTGCGGGTGAGATGGGAGGTGTAAATGTCCTTCAAGGAGGGGAGCGAAGCACCAGCAATCTCACCAGCCGTGTTCACTATGCGCTGCAGGGCCTTCAAGTTGTAGTCAGTGCAGCCGCCACCCCAAACAGCAATACAGCTGGAGAGGACGCTCTCAATGGTGCCGCGGTAAAATGCAGTCATGACGGCCGGAGGAGCGCTCGCTCGCCTGAGTTTCCGCAGGAAGTACAGGCGGCGCTGGGCTTTCTTTGCCAGTGATGCGGGGTTGGTGGACCAGGAGAGATCCTCACTGATGTGCACCCCCAGGAACTTGGCGCTGCTCACTCTCTCCACCACAGCACCGTCGATGGTCAGCGGCAGGTGTTGGGTGTGACCCTTCCGGAAGTCCACAACAATCTCCTTGGTCTTGTCGACGTTCAGCAGGAGGTTGTTGTCCCTGCACCACGTGGTCAGAAGGTACGCACCCAATTAATTTTTTTGTATTTTATTTAAAGTCCCAATGATCGTCACACACGCATCTGGGTGTGGTGAAATTTGTCCTCTGAATTTGACCCATCCCCGTGTGATTTTGATCCATCCCCTGGGGGAGAGGGGAGCAGTGAGCAGCAGCGGCGCCCCGCTCAGGAATCATTTGGTAGTCTAACCCCCCAATTCCAACCCTTAATGCTGAGTGCCAAGCAGGGAGGCAATGGGTCCCATTTTTATAGTCTTTGGTATGGTCTTAACTAGGCTGGATGTATTTTTTTTTGTTGGCGTTGATTTCTCCGACTGCCCATAAAGGCACCACTGCGATCAGATGAAAAGAGAAGAAAGTGACGTGCGGACATGTGAAAAAGGCGGCTGTATGGGAGAGAAGTTGAAGAGAATAAAAACACCCTTGGAAACCAAAACTTGCCCCTCGTCGTGAGTCAGAGCCGCAACAAATGTTTCGGATTTGTGTAGGGTACATTGTGACAGCAAACGAGCAGGTGATCGAGCAAGCGCCTGATACGAGAGCATTGTGTTCGTATGGAGCGTGTTTGAAGTGAACAGCAGAGAAGAAAGGAACAAGGCAAAGTGTTGTGAAATAAAATATTACCTGTAATACGCATTTTGTTATTTGCTGATTGAAACTGCTAATTAAACTGTGAATTGAAACTAATAGGGAGAGAACTGAAGTCTTGCTCTTTATATAGCTGACGTGTCTTGTGCATCCGTTCTGCGCATCTGTAATGGCGGCCTCCGTATGATATCCGGTTTGCGATGGAGATTAAAAAACAAACAATATTTGACAATAACACACCATCAAGGATTGCACCATCGCATCAAACGATGTGTCGTCAATTATGAATTTTACTGACTAAGTGTGTTGGGCAGGATGGTTGAATGCGATGCGCGATTGACAACAAACAAGAAGAAAGGTGATTTCAAGTTTTATTTCGAGGGAGATTTGTCATGTCTCGTCCCCAGTTTTGCTATGTGTCTAGGTTGCCATAGTTTCTGTTCGCGTCGCCCCTCCCTTCCTGTGTCACCTCAATCAATGTAATGTGTTTTGTATTTAAGTCCTGTCTGCCACTCGCTCACCGTCGGATCATTAAATGTGTTACTGTCTTGATGTCTGTTTGGGTTCTGTTCCTGTCTTTGGTAATGTCACCCTGTCTTTTTGTTCCACGTCTTTGTCCGTCAGTCCTGTTGTTGGTTTTGTTGTCCCATGATTTTCTTCAATTTTTTTTTTTTTTATTAATTAAAAAAAAATTGTACCCATGTATAATGCGCACCCCAGATTTTAGGACAATAAATTAGTTAAATATTGCGCGTTATACACGGAAAACAACGGTAATTTATTGTCCTAAAATCTGGGGTGCGCATTATGCTTGGGTACAAGTAGGATCAAGATGGCGGCGCGTGCATACGCAGCGACCTCTCTCTGTCCCGCCCAAACGGTGTTTTGTCCGTCTAATGAGTGTTTGTCCGGCATTTTTTTTTGTTCGTCTCGTCGTACTGAGTCGTGCTACAAGTACGGCAGGCAGGTTCTGCTTGACATCGGCGAAAGCGAGTTTTGTCGAGTTCTGGACTTTGATGCGGGGACGTCAAAGGAGCTCGGACTGCTACGTTCTGAAGCGTCGCCGGGCTCGTCTGCTATTCCTCCCCCGGTTGGGAAGCGTCGAAAGCGGTGTGCGAGGAGGCTGAAGAGGGGCAAGCGCGGGGCCGTCCGGGCCAGGCTGGCGGCCAACCCTGCTCGCCCGGCCGTGCCTTCCATTCTTCTGGCGAATGTTCGATCGCTGGACAACAAAATGGATTACATTCGCTTGCTGCGATCTACAAACCGGACAGTGCGGGACTGCTGTGTGCTCGTGTTCACTGAGACTTGGTTGACCGTCAACATTCCGGACTCTGCCGTACATCTGGAGCGGCTAGCGTGCTATCGGGCGGATCGGGCCATTGTACAAGGGGGAAAATCTCGTGGAGGTGGAATATGCGTCTACATCCGTGACGAATGGTGCCGGGACTCTGTAGTGGTATGCAAGCACTGCTCGCCACTGGCAGAGTTTGTGATCATTAAGTGCCGTCCTTTTTACCTGCCAAGGGAATTTACCGCGATTCTGCTGGTCGCGGTTTACTTCCCGCTTTCCAACATCGAAGGCGACAGGATCGCGGCTCTTAGTGAACTGTACCAGGCTGTCAGTGATCAACAGAAAGCGCACCCTGACGGTTTCACCATCTTCGCTGGGGATTTTAATCATGTTAATCTGAAGTCTGTTTTTCCGAGGCTTCACCAGCATGTAAATTCTCCTACGCATGGCGACGGCTTCCTGGACCTTATCTACTCTTCGCATTAAGGAGTTTTCAAAGCCGCTCCCCTCCCCCATCTTGGCCTTTCTGACCATATCACTGTTATGCTTTTGCCCGCATACAGACAAATGGTGAGAGCATCCAGGCCGGTTCGAAAGCGGGTACGGGTGTGGCCTGAGGGTGCCTCTAATGCGCTTCGTGACTGCTTTGGCTCTACTGACTGGGACATGTTTAGGAGGGCTGCCACTTGCGACGATCGGACAGACATTGAGGAGTATACTGACTCTGTTTCCTTCTACATCAGGAAGTGCATTGATGATGTGACTCACTCAAAATCCATCGTCACTCGGGCTAACAGGAAGCCATGGCTGACGGGGGCTGTCTTCAGGCTGCTGAGGGCCAGGGACAAAGCCTTTAGAGCGGGGGATGAGGCTGGCTTGAGGACTGCGAGGGCCGACCTGTCCCGGGGCATCAAAGAGGCAAAGAGGGCGTTCTCTTGCAAAATTACCGCCCACTTGAAGGACAGCAGGGACGCACGGAGCCTTTGGCAGGGCATTCAGACCATCACAGACTACAAGCCCGCACCGCAGAGCTGTGAAGGGGACGTCCGTCTGCTCAATGACCTTAACCTGACTGGAAAACTCTTCCAGGAAAGGCACACGGACGGACCTGCACACTAACGGAAAGTAGCAGTTAGCGTCTTTCAACGATCACCAAAACGCATTTCTTTGGCGTGCATTTTGGTGCAAACGATATAACTAAAGCTTTTAACGGTGGGTAAGTACATGTACATTTCGAACATTGCCTGCACGCATGCACACACACACACACAATACAACTAAATTGTTTAAAAAACAATCGAATGAAATGTATTCGCTAACAAGGAAATCAGCTAAAACGGCTAGCTGGTCTACATTTACAAACTTTACGCTATGCCGCCATCCAAAAAAAATGAGGGCTACGATGAACTTAAATCATCTATTGACTTGATAAGGCAAGACATTACCACACTCTTAGAGCAGCAAGCCACCCTGCTCTAGCTAACGTCTGAACTAACGGAGCTTAAGAAAGCGTCCAAGGAGAAAGATGAAAAAATCCTGTCGCTTGAACGGAGAGTTGATGCTCTGGAGCAGTATTCCCGACAAGAAGACCTCATAATCTCTGGTCTTAAAACATCACACTGCTCCTATGCCAGGGCGGCGGGTCCTCCGGATCTCTCGACAGATGACTCTCCTTTGGACGAACTGTCAACGCTCGAAAATCAGGTAGTACAGTTCTTCAAGAGTAGGCATATGGAACTCCAGAAAGGAAACATTACCGCTTGTCACACACTCCCAAGAAATCAAAAACGACCAAAAGATGCTCCAAAAATTATCATTCGATTCATCAATAGGAAACAAAGTGCATCTTCTGAAGCAAGGGAGGAAACTACAGGGAACGGGTGTTTACCTAAATGAGCACCTCACTAAGAAGAATGCTGAGATAGCCTGGAACGCACGCAAACTGAAGAAGGAAAACAAGATTCTCGCAATGTGGGTCAGAAATTGCAAGGTATGGATTAAAACGAACGGAGCAACACCAGAAGATGTCAAAACTCTCGTTGTGAGTGAACTGGAGGAACTGAAGAAATATGGCCTGGTGGTGGGGGAACCTAACATCTACAATGGCTGAATTGATGACCATTAACTGGTACCTATGGACCCTCCGGACGAGAATGGTGGATTACAGCGGAGTACAATATGGCAAACAGAGACTGGCAGGGAGGACATCCATCTCAGGTAGACAGTTCTCTCACACCCTTCATGCCATCTAGTGACATTCTCGCAAATGCAGGAATTTCTGTCCCACCAAATCTAGACTCTTTATTACTTAAGTCATTTGATCTAGAGAATGTTAATGCTGGTATCTATGAGTCCTTCTTTAACCCAGATACTAATTACCGTTTTTTCCGTGTATAGTGCGCAAAATTTAACTAATTTATTGTCCTAAAATCTGGGGTGCGCATTATACATGGGTACAAAAAAAAAAATGTTTTTTTTTTTTTTTAAATTTTTTTTTTTTAATTTTTTTTTTTTAAGTCCCAATGATCGTCACACACGCAGGGAGGCAATGGGTCCCATTTTTATAGTCTTTGGTATGGTCTTAACTAGGCTGGATGTAATTTCTTTTGTTGGCGTTGATTTCTCCGACTGCCCGTAAACGCACCACCGCGCACGGGAAAGAGGCGGCTCTGTATGGGAGAGACGTTGAAGAGGAATAAAAACACCCTTGGAAACCAAAACTTGCCCCTCGTCGTGACTCGGAGCCGCAACAAATGTTTCGGATTTGTGTAGGGTACATTGTGAGACAGCAAACGAGCAGGTGATCGAGCAAGCCTTGTCTGATACGAGAGCATTGCGGTCGCATGGACCGTGTTTGAAATGAACAGCAGAGACGAAAGGAACAAGGCAAAAAGTTGTGAAATAAAATATTACCTGTAATACGGATTTAGGTAGAGAACTGAACTCTCGCTCTTTATATAGCTGACGTGTCTTGCGCATCCGTCTGCGCATCTGTAATGGCGGCCTCCGTATGATATCCGGTTTGCGTGTGTGCGAGAGTGAGAGAGAGCGAGAGAGAGCGAGAGAGAGAGAGCGCGAGAGAGAACGCTCAACCGTAGCGCGCCGCCGACCGAACCGTCAGACAGAGCCGTCGCTGAAATTTAGAAGATATTTTTAAAGTCCTGATGTACTTTCTAAAATTTAAGTGGACCTCAGTGCGCACTGCGCAGGGAGCTTAATTTGGTGCGGTCGCGCAACCGCAGCGCGCCGGGCGCTCACTGTCGCATTGCTTAAAGAGCGCCTTTGTGTTTTAGGATGAACAGCAGAGACCAAAGGAACAAGGCAAAGTGTTGTGAAATAAAATATTACCTGTAATACGCATTTTGTTATTTGCTGATTGAAACTGCTAATTAAACTGTGAATTGAAACTAATAGGAAGAAAACAACTCTCGCTCTTTATATAGCTGACGTGTCTTGCGCATCCGTTCTGTACATTTTATTTCACAACACTTTGCCTTGTTCCTTTCTTCTCTGCTGTTCACTTCAAACACGCTCCATGCGACCGCAATGCTCTCGTATCAGACAAGGCTTGCTCGATCACCTGCTCGTTTGCTGTCTCACAATGTACCCTACACAAACCCGAAACATTTGTTGCGGCTCCGAGTCACGACGAGGGGCAAGTTTTGGTTTCCAAGGGTGTTTTTATTCCTCTTCAACGTCTCTCCCATACAGAGCCGCCTCTTTCCCGTGCGCGGTGGTGCGTTTACGGGCAGTCGGAGAAATCAACGCCAACAAAAAAAAATACATCCAGCCTAGTTAAGACCATACCAAAGACTATAAAAATGGGACCCATTGCCTCCCTGCGTGTGTGACGTTCATTGGGACTTCAAAAAAAAAAAAAAAAAAAATTTTTTTTTTAAAAATTCATAAAAATTGGGTGCGTATTATACATGGGTACAAGCTTTTTTCCAGCATCAGCATGCCATTTTTAGGGGTGCGTACTATACATGGGGGCGCACTATACACGGAAAAAAACGGTATACTCCCCTAAAATCTGTTAAATTGTCATGTGAATATTTTTCTGAAGAAATGTTTAACAAATTGTGCAATACTCCTCCTGGCCACTGCCAAACAAATGAATTCTCCACTGTCCACTTCAATATACGAAGTATCTCTAAAAATCATGATGGTCTAAAAACCTATTTATCAACCTTAACACATTCCTTTTCAGTAATAGCTCTTACTGATGGCGGCGCGTGCACACGCAGCGGCCTCTCTCTGTCCCGAACGGTGTTTTGTTTTGTTGTTTAATGTGGGTTTGTCCGACAGTTTTGTGTGTTCGTCTCGTCGCACCGGGTTGTGCTACAAGTACAGCGGGCTGGTTCAGCTCGACATCGGCGGAAGCGAGTTTTGTGGCGATCTGGACTTTGAAGCAGGGACATTAAAGGCGCTCGGTCTGCTCCGTCCTGAAGCGAGAGCGGGGGCGTCCGGGCCAGGCTGGCGGCCAACCCAGCTCGACCGGCCGTGCCTTCCTTTCTTCGGGCGAACGTTCGATCGCTGGGCATCAACATGCCTGCTGAGATCTATGAAACGGACAGTGCGTAACTGCTGTGCATCTGGAGCGGCTAGCGTGCTATCGGGCGGACCGGGCCATTGTACGAGGGGGAACATCGCGAGGAGGTGGAATGCGTGTCTACATCCGTGACGAATGGTGCCGGGACTCTGTGGTGGGATGCAAGCACTGCTCGCCTCTGGCGAAGTTTGTGATCTTCAGGCTTTTGGCGTCCTGAACTCTCTCCCCCGTTGTTTACTTGTATGTTACTCGTGTACTGTGTCTCGTCACCGTGGGATGGAGGAAACGTAATTTCGATTTCTTTGTGTGTCTTGGCATGAAGGAATTGACAATAAAGCTGACTCTGACTCTGATAATACATCTAGCTACCCTCTCTCTCACTACATTCCTATACACTCTTGCAGACCAAACAAGCAAGGTGGAGGAGTCTCACTGTATGTAATTGACAACTTCAAATTCTCACCCAGAAAGGATCTAAGTGTTAACTTTGATATGACTGTAGCAGAATCTGTGTTTATAGAACTCTCATCTTGCTCACTTACAAACAACAAAAACGTGATAATTGGATGTATATATAGACCACCAGATTCTGATAAAATTACCTTCAATGAAGCCCTCGACTCTACTCTAGAAATCATAAACAAAGAAAACAAATTATGTGTCCTACTTGGTGACTGTTAGGGTTTGCAGAATATCTTCATCGTATGATTATGTTGGAATATAACCTGTAATAATTTAACTAGTTTGTCCTGTCTAGACAAAATTAGTTTACCAAAGTGCTAAGATCATTTCAACTTATTGACTAGCAGCAGAGGAAGCAATCAAAGTTGCTTTGTTTACAGAACGTCGTAAAAGGTCCCCTGCTATGCTTTGATCAGCAGGGGACCGTCTTCACCCAACCTGTGTGTTCCCAAACCCCCACTTTCAACCCCACTTTGTTTCTCTCAATAAATAAGCGCCTGACGAGGCCTGAGTCAGACTTCATTCGACCATCGCTGTGAGCACAGCGACGAGTGAACTCTCCGCCTGCAGGTGCCTAAAATGACTAACTTGACTCCAGTGTGGTTCCTGCAAAATAAGTTAGAGTGAGCAACACCCTAACAGTGACTATAATATTAATTTGCTTGAAACTAAGCAGTCACATACAGCAGACTTCCTCAATATATTATATTCCAGTAACTTTTTCCCTCTTATTAACAAACCCTCCAGGATCACAAGCTCAACGGCCACTCTCATTGACAACATTTTATTTAATTCTCTAGACTACAAGATAACATCTGGCCTGTTGATCTGTGATGTATCTGATCATCTTCCTGTCTTCCATTTCATCCACAGTGATAGTGGTCCGAAAATCAAAAGTCATATTGGTGATCAAATGAAATTACTGAGGAAAACATGGTATCCTTTGTATCTATCATCAGTTCTGTATCATGGAATGAGGTTATTCTCTTGCAAGATGTCAACAAAGCCTATCACTCCTTTCAAACAATACTCACAAATGCATTAGAGTCCTCATTTCCTTTAATTTCTAGTCGCAAAAATAACTCTAAGGGGAAACCTTGGATAACGAATGAACTTAAAAAATCCTCACGTAAAAAGAATAAACTATATAGAAAATCTATTGCAAATCCCACCCCTATAAATATAGAAACATACAAGAAATATAAAAATAATTTTACAGTATTATTAAGGAAAACCAAACAAACTTACTATGCTGATAAATTTACACAAGCCTCTGGTGACATCAAAACAACACATCTACCCCAAGTGAGATGTTGGGGAAGAATGGAGCCCATTCTAACCCAATAGATATTTCTAATGGCTTCAATGATTTCTTTATAAATGTTGGCGCTACATTGGCATCTAGCTTCTCAACCTCTGATACAAGCCCCTGTTGCCTAATTACAGGGCAGTTTCCTTCACTCTCTATTCTTGACCCCCCTAGTGTTGAGGAAGTTTACAGCATCGTCATGAGCTTAAAAAACACGGCCCCTGGCCATGACGAGATCAGAAGCATACTTATTAAGAAAATCATTCATTCAATAAAAATTCCACTGACACACATTTTCTCCTTATCATTAAAGTTTGGCATTGTACCCCAAGAACTAAAAATTGCGAAAGTCATTCCTATTTTCAAAGCTGGTGAGACAAATGAATATGGTAATTATCGACCTATATCCATTCTTCCATGCTTTTCCAAGATTCTAGAAAAAATGGTTTATTCAAGATTGGCAAAGCACCTAGAAACAAACAATATTCTCTATAAACATCAATATGGTTTCCGCAAAAAATTCTCTACTGAGCATGCACTGCTTCAGCTTGTCAACCATATCTCAACAGCTCTTGACAATAAGAATTTCGCTCTTGGTGTCTTCCTAGATTTAAGTAAAGCATTTGATACCGTCGACCATAAGATCCTTATCGCTAAGCTAGAGAGATATGGAGTGAACAATTCTGCCCTGAAATGGTTCACAAACTATCTCGCTAACAGAGAACAATATGTATATATAAATGGTTGTTCTTCGAACAGATCAAAAATACTATCTGGGGTCCCGCAGGGCTCAATATTGGGTCCTCTATTATTTTTGGTGTACATAAATGATTTCTCCATGTCTTGTTCAAATTTTCTCCCTTTGTTATTTGCGGACGATACTAATCTTATTGCCACCCACGATGATTTTAATTTCCTCATTGCAAGTGTAAATACTGAATTGCACGCTGTTACAAAATGGTTCAAAATAAATAAGTTGTCACTCAATATAAAAAAATGTAACTTCATGATCTTCTGCAATATAAATAAATCTTACCCCAAAGAACAGACCAAAATTTACATAAACAATAACGAAATCCATCAAGTTGCTAGCACCAAATTCTTAGGAGTTATAGTAGACAAACAATTAAACTGGTCTGAACACATTGATTTGGTTTGCAAAAGATCCATGAAAATGCTAGGTATTTTACGAAAAGTTTGTCCCTTGGTCCATCCTTCTGCTCATCTCACTCTGTATTATAGCTTCCTGTTTCCTTTTCTTAATTACTGCAACACAGTCTGGACAGCCACATATCCAACATACCTCAACAAATTACTCATCATACAAAAGAAGTTCCTAAGAATGATCTCTTTCTCGAATTGATATGAACCAACGGCACCGCTGTTTAAAAATTATTCACTATTGCCAATTGATAAAGTAAACATTCATCAAACCAGTCTACTCATCCATAAATATATATATAGGAAACACTGTCTTCCAGCCACCTTTTATAATTTCTTCACATTTGTATCTGATCTTCATTCTTATCCAACAAGACAGAGGGACAATCTCCACCCACCTTCCTGTCGAACATCACGCCATCAATATAATATCTCCTTTAGAGGGCCCTCACTCTGGAATGAGCTACCAATCCACATCCGATCCATATCTTCACAGGCTGCTTTTAGAAAGCAGCTGAAAGACCACCTTCTCTACTCATGATCCTACCAGTACCATAATTACTCCACCGCACTAAGCTGATTCATATTAAGAACATCAACTTAAACCACAATTTATACTCTGATTCTTCCTTGTTTTTGTTATTTTCTGCTTGCAGTTTCTTCTGTCCCCTCTAAGCTACTCCTACCTGGTGTCTCTTTGATTGTTTCAACATCGCTATGTGACTATTTTGTTCTCTTGTTTCTCATTTTGTATAGTGTATTTGTTTATGTATATATGCATACACATTCGTAGTATGTATGCATGTATAAATATGACGAATTAATATATAGCTTGTTATGCTTTTATTTGGTTACTTGTGTGTGTGTATGCATGTATATGTAGGTTAATGTGTGTATGTATATGTGTATATATATGTAGGTGTGTGTGTGTGTGTGTGTGTGTGTATGTATGTATATATATGTATGTAGGTGTATGTGTGTGTGTATATGTGTATATGGGTATGTATGTATATATGTGGGTATGTATGTATATATATGTATATGTGTATATATATGTATATATGTTTTTTTTTTTAAACACTTGAATGACATTTGACGACACAGCACTTTGTTTGCTTTGTTTGTTTTTGCACTTTGTTTGTACTGGAGTGGAGCTCTTTACAAGCCCTAGGCTTCGTCTCCCTCCTTGCACTGTTATTGCTATAATAATATGTGCTAAACAATAAACTAAACTAAACTAACCGCTTCTTTGCTCGCTTCGACGCTCAGAACAGCACTTGCCCGCTGAAGGCCACTCCCCCTTCACACGAGCTGCCCCTGTGCCTCTCCGCCGACAGCGTGAGGAGGGCGCTTGCCGCTATCAACATCCGTAAGGCGGCGGGCCCTGACAACATCCCGGGTCGTGCGCTGAAGGACTGCGCTGGTGAGCTGACGGATGTCTTCACGGACATCTTTAACACTTCCCTGCAGCAGGCCATTGTCCCGTCGTAATTCAAAGCTGCCACCATCATACCTGTGCCGAAGAAACCTGCTCCGTCCTGCTTCAATGACTACCGCCCCGTGGCACTTACGCCCATCATCATGAAGTGCTTTGAGCGGCTTGTCTTGGAACACATCCGATCCATTCTCCCCCCCACCATTGACCCCTTCCAGTTTGCGTACTGAGCCAAACGGTCCTCTGAGGATGCCATCTGCTCTGCCCTCCACTCAGCCCTCACCCACCTGGAGAGAAGGGACTCGTATGTGAGATTGCTGTTTGTGGACTTCAGTTCTGCTTTCAACACCATTGTGCCACAACGCCTCATCAGCAAACTTGACACGCTGGGCCTCAGTACCTACCTCTGCAACTGGCTACTGGACTTCCTCTGTCAGAGGCCACAGGTGGTACGTGTTGGCGACAAAATCTCCGCCAGCATCACGCTGAGCACGGGGGCCCCCCAAGGCTGCGTGCTCAGTCCGCTGCTCTTCACCCTCCTGACGCATGACTGCACTGCAACCTACAGCGACAACCGCATAGTGAAGTTTGGTGACGACACGACTCTAGTGGGTCTCATCACCAAGGGAGACGAGACTCAATACAGGCTGGAGGTTGACCTTCTGACCACGTGGTGCAGGGACAACAACCTCCTGCTGAACGTCGACAAGACCAAGGAGATTGTTGTGGACTTCTGGAAGGGTCACACCCAACACCTGCCGCTGACCATCGACGGTGCTGTGGTGGAGAGAGTGAGCAGCGCCAAGTTCCTGGGGGTGCACATCAGTGAGGATCTCTCCTGGTCCACCAACACCGCATCACTGGCAAAGAAAGCCCAGCGCCGTCTGTACTTCCTGCGGAAACTCAGGCGAGCGAGCGCTCCTCCGGCCGTCATGACTACATTTTACCGCGGCACCATTGAGAGTGTCCTCTCCAGCTGTATTGCTGTTTGGGGTGGCGGCTGCACTGACTACAACTTGAAGGCCCTTCAGCGCATAGTGAACACGGCTGGTAAGATTATTGGTGCTTCGCTCCCCTCCTTGAAGGACATTTACACCTCCCTTCTCACCCGCGAGACGACCACGATTGTGAGTGATGTGAGTCACCCCGCTCACTCTTTGTTTGAGCTTCTGCCCTCTGGGAAGAGGTACAGAAGCCTGCACTCCCGCACCACCAGACTCAACAACAGCTTCATACTCCAGGCTGTTAGGATCCTGAACTCGCTTCCCCTTTCTGCGTAGCATCCTGTACTTTTGCGCTGTGCTTACTGTCTGCTGTATGCACACTGGCTCCGTTTTGCTCCTCTTATTTATTGTGTTATCTGTTATTTATTATTTATTCATCACTCTTATTATTTATTGTTTGTGCCTTCTTGTTTTTATATTGTGTCGTTTACTTGTATGTCTATCGTGTAATATGTCTCGTCACCGTGGGATAGAGAAAACGTTCTTTGTGTGTCTTGACATGTGAAGAGATTGACAATAAAGCTGACTTTGACTTTGATTCAGCCATCCTGCCCAACACACTTAGTCAGTGAAATTCATAATTGACGACACATCGTTTGATGCGATGGTGCAATCCTTGATGGTGTGTTATTGTCAAATATTGTTTGTTTTTTAATCTCCATCGCAAACCGGATATCATACGGAGGCCGCCATTACAGATGCGCAGAACGGAAGCGCAAGACACGTCAGCTATATAAAGAGCGAAAGTTCAGTTCTCTACCTAAATGCGTATTACAGGTAATATTTTATTTCACAACACTTTGAAATCACCTGCTCGTTTGCTGTCACAATGTACCCTCCACAAATCCGAAACATTTATTCGCTATCGAGTTTGCTAGCGCATGCGCAGTGATACTGACCGGCAGAATAACATCCGGTTGTTCACAAAGATGATCTTTTTTCTGAAATCATTTTATGTTTACGGACTTAGGTAAGAGTCAAAATTTGGGTGCGTATTATACATGGGTACAGGCTTTTTTCCAGCATCGACATGCCATTTTTAGGGTGCGTATTATGCACGGGGGCGCATTATGCATGGAAAAACACGGTATGTGCTTGTGGAAAAACACAAAATCACCATCATTATTAATACACAGTGGAACACTAGAAGTCTCTTGAGTTGCGCTCAGTCTTTTATATACCGTATTTTTCGGACTAAAAGTCGCTCCGTTTACAAAACTATCTGTCACTCCAATTCATTAAATCCATCGATCGTCCTTTATGTAAACGATGCTGCGTATATGCCGCGCCACTGACGTCGTGAGTTGCAGTTCTAAATATTCCACAGACCCATATAACGATATATAAAGTATACTACATCAAATAATATCATATCACTCCAAATCATTAAATACATCGATCAAATTCCTCGTCCTTTGTCAACAACGCCGCACGCACGCCCCTGACGTCAGCCTCGTCGTTATTCCACAGATCTAATATATAACTATATTCTAGCGTTAACAAAGTACCAGGAAAGATGTGGGTTTGGTAAACGGCTCTTTATTTAACAAAACAAGAGCTCAACGAGCCAACAACTACTGAACTGCAATGATAAAAACATATACAAGTTGCTACACGAAATAAAATATATCAAATAACTATAATAAATAGTTCACCGCCACACGGCCCATAGCACCGGCGTGGACTTTCAGGCGTGTGGTGGCGTGGACAGTCATCCCCGGAGGTGTCACTTCCAGCCACGGAAGAGGCTGGGACCTACGTAGAGTAGGACCGGGCTTGCGTAGGAGCAGTGTCCGAGCCCCATTCACCGTCCTCGGACAGCCACCCGGCCGAGCACCGGCCCCCGACTTCCATCCACTGAGGTGAAAGAGAGCTCCGTAGAGTAGGTCCGGGCGTGCGTAAAAGCCATAATTTTTCATTAAATCCTTTTAACTCTTCGTTCTCCGTGTCACTTACAAACAAAGCCGCTAATGATGCCGGTAATGCGTGGGACCCTTCGTCATCTTCGTCGTCCCGTGATTGAATCCTTTGTCCTTTATGGAAACAACCGCCGCGCCGCGCCACTGACGTCACTTGAAATTCAAATTACAGTAATCCCTTGCTACATCGTGTTTCGTTTATCGTGGTTTCACTTTATTTATTTTTTTAATATTGAAAATTCGCTCCTCAGTATAGGTACCCCCCCCAAAACTATGAAAAAAAACGCGACTTATAGTCCGAAAAATACGGTACCCACTTTGCAGTATGAATACTGCTGAGAAACAGAATCTGTCCTTTCCCGTCTGTCCCATCTATCCATCTATCCATCTGTCCGTCTCTGTCTGTCTGTCTGTCTGTCTGTCTATCTATCTGATCATGCCAAAAAAAAGTGATTGTCCGCCATAAACCGCATGAGACAGCTTCTGCACAAAATGCCAGTAGCCCAGGGGGATTTTGTCATCTAAATCCAATCCTAACCCATTGTAGCATTTGGGCTTCTAACAAACCTGACCTGCACCCTGTCATTGCCAATCTAACATGACAGGTAACATATGTGAAAAAGCCAATTCTGGCTTGGAGCAAATCTCAAAAATGTGCAAGAAACAACAAGCTAGAAGCGATTAGTTAAAATGTCAAGGGATCACTTGCTTGCCTTGGCTTCTATTCCTGAAACCTGTTCATCCTGAAAAATATATTTGACCTTTATAAGCCATGGCTCTCAGCAAAGGACATCTTAAATACTATTTTAAACTGGACTTTGGAGGTGGTGGTTGAATGGGAGGTGAATTTTGAGCTACATGTCTCTCCCTGTGGCAGTTTGCGGCATCACTGAGGTTCCTGGGGCTTTTATATGTTTCTGAAATGAAGTGACATCATTGTGACTCATTGAGATGTGTCTGCTTGAGTGAGCAAGGAACATAGGCATTCGTTTAAAAAATAAACTGCTATTTTATCACATTATTCCTACTAACTAATAGTCAAGTTAGTTCCACGTTGTCTTTTGTTTTGCAAACCCCCCAGCTACTCGAGGCTAGAGGTAAATCTGGAAATAAAAGATAAAATATTGATTATGTATAATTTGAAGTGAATCCCAAATGGTTACTGTCTACAACAAATGTTTGAGGAGACTGTAGATTTATAAAAGGAACTCAGAAATAAACAAAGGAACGTCGGCAATTTAAACACAAAAAGTTGACAAAAATAATTTGGAGATCCTTCATCATGCAGTACTGTTAAAACAACAAAGACAAGTGTACAGTTTTGACAAACTTAAAATTTATACACTGCTCTATGTAGAAAAAAAATTTTTTTCAGTTCAACTCCAGGTGAGTGAGAGCTCAGGATTTCACGACACTGCGCGCTGGCACTCAGGAAATGTGGTCATCTTCATGAAAACACTACCGTTTTTTGTCCATAGGCACCGCAATAATCAACAAAAATTGAATCTTTTGCGGTGTTACTTTGAAAGTTAAGTTAAAGTTAAAGTCCCAATGATCGTCACACACACGTGGGTGTGGTGAAATTTGTCCTCTGCATTTAACCCATCCCCGTGTGATTTTGATCCATCCCCTGGGGGAGCGGGGAGCAGTGAGCAGCAGCGGTGCTGCGCTCGGGAATCATTTGGTGATCTAACCGCCCAATTCCAACCCTTAATGCTGAGTGCCAAGCAGGGAGGCAATGGGTCCCATTTTTATAGTCTTAGGTATGACCCGGCCGGGGTTTGAACCCACAACCTTCCAGTCTCAGGGCGAACACTCTACCACTAGGCCAATGAGCTGGTATCATAGATTAACAGCAACAGTTCATCACCTACTACCTACCTGGAGATTTTTAATATTTGGGAATGGGATTCCAATAGTGATCACTGCTCTGGCATTGTCATCTGTGAAGTCCAGTCCTTCACTCACCTTTCCCCGACACACAGCCATGAACAAAGCACCATCTATGGGAACAAAACCGGGAGTGAAAATTTGCACCACGAGGGAAGGGTATAGAGCAGCGACCCCCAATCTTTTTAGCACCAGCAGGTGTAGGAGAGAATCCAGTCAATTTTTCAAAATGGAAGATCATTCAGACTCAGATAAATAAAATGGAAATAATAAGTTATTTAGACTTTCTTGTGCGGTCTGGTACCAAAGGATCCACGGACCGGTACCGGTCTACAGCCCGGGGGTTGGAGACCACTGGTATAGAGTACAATGAAAGGAATTTAAAATGATTTGGAGCTGCACTCAAAAAGGGGAAGTCACCCGCAAAAAATCATTCGCAATATAGGAGACTGCGGTATGTCTACTACTCTAAACTTGGTATTCTGATTTTGCCACTTGCTGTTGACTGTTGGGTCACAACCAATTACGACTAAGCTTGAGAAAACTGGTGAGCCGTATTGGTTGTGACATTAGACCTGAAAATTAAGATGTCATTTTCAGTCGCTAGCAAGTCGACCAACGAAACATTAATCAGAAAACGTTGTTTTGCCTAGGTTAACTGCACAGTCCAACTAGTCTTTCGGTTGACTTCCACTTTAAACTGAGTGAGTTGGAAAATGAGTCGTCACCTTATCGTGGTGGAGGGGTTTGTGTGCCCCTATGATCCTAGGAGACATGTTGTCTGAGGCTTCATGCCCCTGGTAGGGTCACCCATGGCAAACGGGTCCTAGGTGAGGGGCCAGACAAAGCAGGGCTCAAAAAGCCCCTTATGATGAAAAAGATTTATGAACACAGATTTCCCTCGCCCGGACGCGGGTCACCGGGGCCCCCCTCTGGAGCCAGGCCTGGAGGTGGGGCTCGAAGGCGAGCGTCTGGTGGCCGGGCCTTTGCCCATGGGGCCCGGCCGGGCACAGCCTGAAAAGGAAATGTGGGTCCCCCTTCCCATGGGCTCACCACCTGTGGGAGGGGCCAAAAGGGTCGGGTGCAGTGCAAGCTGGGCGGCGGCCAAAGGCAGGGACCTTGGCGGTCTGATCCCCGGCTGCAGAAGCTAGCTCTTGGGACATGGAATGTCACCTCTCAGGCTGGGAAGGAGCCCGAGCTGGTGTGCGAGGCAGAAAAGTTCCGACTAGATATAGTCGGACTTGCCTCCACGCACAGTTTGGGTTCCGGTACAAGCCCTCTCGAGAGGGGCTGGACTCTTTTCCACTTTGGAGTTGCCCACGGTGAGATGCGTCGAGCAGCTGTGGGTATACTTATTGCCCCCCAGCTGGGCGCCTGCACATTGGGGTTCACCCCGGTGAACGAGAGGGTAGCCTCCCTCCGCCTTCGGGTGAGGGGACGGGTCCTGACTGTTGTTTGTGTCTATGCACCAAACGGCAGCTCAGAGTACCCACCCTTCTTGGAGTCTCTGGAGGAAGTGCTGGAGAGCGCTCCTTCTGGGGACTCCATCGTTCTACTGGGTGACTTCAATGCTCACTCGGGCAATGACAGTGAGACCTGGAAGGGGGTGATTGGGAGGAACGGGCCCCCCGATCTGAACCCGAGTGGTGTTCTATTATTGGACTTCTGTGCTCAATACAGATTTTCTATAATGAACACCATGTTCAAACATAAGGGTGTCTATGTGTGCACTTGGCACCAGGACACCCTAGGCCGCAGTTCGATGATCGACTTTGTAGTCGTGTCATCGGATTTGCGGCCGCATGTTTTGGACACTCGGGCAAAGAGAGGGGCGGAGCTGTCAACTGATCACCACCTGGTGGTGGGTTGGATCCGATGGTGGGGGAAGATGCCGGTCCGACCTGGCAGACCCAAACGCTTTGTGAGGGTCTGCTGGGAACGTCTGGCGGAATCCCCTGTCAGGAAGAGCTTCAACTCCCACCTCCGGCAGAGCTTTTCCCACGTCCCGGGGGAGGCGGCCGACCGGAGCTGTGGCCGTAAGGTCGTTGGTGCCTGTCGTGGCGGCAATCCCCGAACCCGCTGGTGGACACCGGCGGTAAGGGATGCCGTCAAGCTGAAGAAGGAGTCGTATCGGGCCTTTTGGCCTGCGGGGCTCCGGAGGCAGCTGACAGGTACCGGATGGCCAAGCGGCTTCGGCGGTTGCTGAGGCAAAAACCCGGGCGTGGGAGGAGTTTGGCGAGGCCATGGAGAATGACTTCCGGACGGCTTAGAGGAAATTCTGGTCCACCATCCGGCGTCTCAGGAGGGGGAAGCAGTGCAACGTCAACACTGTTTACAGTGGAGATGGCGTGCTGCTGACCTCGACTCGGGACGTCGTGTGTCGGTGGGGAGAATACTTTGAAGACCTCCTCAACTCCACCTACACGCCTTCCATAGTGGAAGCAGGGCCTGGGGACTCTGAGGCGGACTCTTCAATCTCTGGGGTCGAAGTCACTGGGGTAGTTAAAAAACTCCTCGGTGGCAAGGCCCCGGGGGTGGATGAAATCCGCCCGGATTTCTTAAAGCCTATGGATGTTGTGGGGCTGTCATGGCTGACACGTCTCTACAACATCGCGTGGACATCGGGGACAGTGCCTCTGGATTGGCAGACTGGGGTGGTGGTTCCCCTCTTTAAGAAGGGGGACCGGAGGGTGTGTTCCAATTACAGGAGAATTACACTCCTCAGCCTCCCTGGTAAGTTCTATTCAGGGGTGCTGGAGAGGAGGGTCCGTCGGGAGGTTGAACCTCGGATTCAGGAGGAACAGTGTGGCTTTCGTCTTGGCCGTGGAACAGTGGACCAGCTCTTCACCCTCAGCAGGATCTTCAAGGGTGCATGGGAGTTCGCCCAACCAGTCCACATGTGTTTTGTGGACTTGGAGAAGGCGTTCGACCGTGTCCCTTGGGAGGTTCTGTGGGGGGTGCTTCGGGAGTACGGGGTACCGAGCCAACTGAGGGCGGTTCGGTCCCTGTATCACCGATCCCAGAGTTTGGTCCGCATTTCCGGCAGTAAGTCGGATTCGTTCCCAGTGAGGGTTGGACTCCGTCAAGGCTGTCCTTTGTCACCGATTCTGTTCATAATTTTTATGGACAGAATTTCTAGGCGCAGCCGAGGCGTTGAGGGTGTCCGGTTTGGGGACCTCAGCATCGCGTCTCTGCTTTTTGCAGACGACGTGGGGCTGTTGACTTCTTCAGGCCGTGATCTCGAGCTCTCACTGGAGCGATTCGCAGCCGAGTGTGAAGCGGTCGGGATGAGGGTCAGCACCTCCAAATCCGAGTCCATGGTCCTCGATCGGAAAAGGGTGGAATGCCCTCTCCGGATCGGGGATGAGATCCTGCCCCAAGTGGAGGAGTTTAAGTATCTTGGGGTCTTTTTCACGAGTGAGGGGAGGATGGAGCGTGAGATCGACAGGCGGATCGGTGCAGCGTCGGGAGTAATGCGGACTCTGTACCGGTCCGGCGTGGTGAAGAGAGAGCTGAGCCAAAAGGCAAAGCTCTCAATTTACCGGTCGATTTACGCTCCTACCCTCACCTAAGAGCTATGGGTCGTGACCGAAAGAACGAGTTCCCGGATACAAGCGGCCGAAATGATTTTTCTCCGCAGGATGTCCGGGCTCTCCCTTAGAGATAGGGTGAGAAGTTCGGTCATCCAGGAGAGACTCGGAGTAGAGTCGCTACTCCTCCACGTTGAGAGGAGCCAGATGAGGTGGCTCGGGCATCTCATCAGGATGCTTCCTGGACGCCTCCCTGGGCAGGTGTTCCGGGCATGTCCCACCGGTAGGAGACCTCGGGGACAACCCAGGACGCGCTGGAGAGACTATGTCTCTCAGCTGTCCTGGGAACGCCTTGAGATCCCCCGGGACGAGCTAAATGAAGTGGCTGGGGAGAGGGAAGTCTGGGAGTCCCTCCTGAAGCTGCTGCCCCCGCGACCCGACCCCGGATAAGCGGAAGAAGATGGATGGATGGATGGATGGATTGGAAAATAATTTTATAGAACTGGAGCTTAGAAACCAGACGATGACAATTTGTATCTTGCTGCTTCCAAAAGCTAAGAAGACAGCTCAAATATAAAGCAATGTGAGTTGAAAATCACCTTGAGGGAAAGAAGAAATCTCACCTTTTTTCTCACAGGACTTAATCGCATTGTAATAAGCCTGAAGTAGTTCATCCAAGTCATTCTTGCCACCACCACGAGGCTCTGTTATCACTTCTTTTTGTTTTTCAAGTTTTTCCCAAACACCGGTGATGTTCCACCGATCCCGCATCTTATTGAGCATCTGAACAAATTAGAATATCCTCATATTGAAAAAATAGTCATTTGTCAAATTGACTTATTATATAAGAAGAATCCATTGCAGTGGTGCCTTGAGATGAGTTCAATTCTGTGACCATGCTAGTAACTTAAAACACCTCAAATTACCTTTACCTTTTAAAATAAATGGAATTTTGCCTCCTCCAAGAATCAAAACACTTTGTAATGTATATTTACAACAAGGAAAATAGCACGCACTATACAAAAACACATTGTGATAGTATTATTAAATACATTTATTATTATTTAAAAAAAGTATTTTTAAAAACATTTTCTATTTGGGACTTTTTGGTATTGGTTAGGATAACCAATACTGTTTGGGACTGTTTGTACTGTGTCCTCTCTGCATCCATTGCAGCCTGGTCATCCTGGAAGAGGGACCGTCCCATCTGTGGTCTCTTCTCAAGGTTTCTCATTTCCCCTAGCTGGAGTTTTGAGTTTTTCCTTGCCCTTTTGGGAGTTTAAGATCAGGGGATGTTTGAGAATATTTGCCATTTTCCACATGTCTGAGTGTTGTTAGTCACCAGGGTGTGATTTACCGAAGTCAAATTCCTTGTTTGGCACGCTCAAACTTTTGAAGTTTGAACAGTCAAAAACTATATATGATGAAAAAAAACATATGGATGAATAAACAAACAAAAAAAAGAGCTGTGAGCAGCCTTGCATCCCTGGCAACATTGTGTTACTGGCACGTTGGGATACTGGTACATTGGAATTGGGATTTAAAATTAAAAATGAAGTACATCTGCGGTGAGCACATTCGCCTTACAATTCAAAGGAGCTGATTCTGGATTCATGTTCGACCCATGCCTGTGTGGGTTTTCTCCAGGTAATTGGGATTCCTCTCATATCCTAAAAGCATGAAAGGTAGGCAGATTGACCTAGATAGAATAGACCTAGATAAGGCATGTCCAAAGTCCGGCCCGCAGGCCAAATCTGGCACCCGGTCAGATTTCATACGGCCCGCAGCTTCGGTCTTATAATGTATTATTTATGGCCCGCTTGCACTGTCAAACTGAATAAAGAAAAATCACAACACTTGAAGCTGTAATTCCTCCTATTACCAAAAGGTGGCAGGACCACCCCTCTCCGCTCATTTCTGCCAAGGTGAAAACGAGGAAAGTTGACATTGAAGGCCGTCACTTTCAAGAGGGAATTACAATACCATATTTTTCAGACTAAAAGTCGTTCCGGAATATAGGTCACATTAGCCATAAAATGCACAATAACGTGAAAAAAACATATATAAGTCGCTCCGGAGTATAAGTCGCATTTTGGGGGAAATTTGTTCGACAATCCAACACCAAGAATAGACACGAACGAGCAACAACAGGGTAAACGATAGGTATGCTAACGTGACAAACACAAACGAAGAGCTGAGAACTGGCCTGACGGTAGAGTAGGATCGGGCGTGCGTAAAAGCCATAATAGTTTTTCAAACCTTCTGTGTCATTCCAAATCATTAAATACTTCAAACTCTTCGTCCTCCGTGTCACTTACAAACAAAGCTGCTAACGATGCCGGTAGCACGTGGGGCCCTTCGTCATCTTTGTCATCCCATGATCGAATCTTTGTCTTTTATGTAAACAACCACCGCGCCGCGCTGCTGACGTCACTTGAAATTCAAATTACAGTAATCCCTTGCTACATCGCGGTTTCACTTTTTTTTTTTAATTTTTGAGAATTTTTGAAAAAATTCACATATAAGTCATATGAGTCGCCCTCCCACCCAACCTATGAAAAAAAATGCGACTTATAGCCCGAAAAATATGGTACTTCACTGAAAATCAAGGCAATTGTGTTTGTCTAATTTCTAAAGCGACGGTTGCCTTGTTTAACTATTTCAACCTAAAGAGACACTCTCACACTAAACATGCTAACAGATACGACATGCTAACAGGGAGTGACCGTGGTGATAAAATGAAGCAACTCCAAGCTGAACTGGCATCACAACAGTGATTCATCACCCGCGTCTGAGTCAAAGGTAAATCAAAAGTAAATATTGCTTAATATTAAATATTACGAAGTGGCCATGTTAATACTGCTGATATTATGAACCTGTAGACGTGACACAAACGATTACTTTCTGAAAGATATTGTAAATGACAAGAGCAAAATTCACTTCTTTTAAGTTCTAATAATAACAGACAACTTTGCATTACTTATAACTCCTGTTCAAAATGTTCATGAGGCAAAAATAATTTTAAACTCATGTAAATTTAAGGTATTTCATACAGTTTGTTCAATGTTATCTGACTCTTCAGATATGAATGTAAGGCGGAATTTGTGTTTTTAGAGTTGTTCACATCTGCCTGAGTGGCTTATATTTGGTTACCGTTTCCTACCATGTATAATGCGCAAAATTTAACTAATTTATTGTCCTAAAATCTGTGAGTCTTCTTATCTACCCGGGATCCGGCATCCCCTACTCCATTCCCCCCTCGACTCCCTCAGGTCCACTCGAACTCAAACATCTGCACATCCCCATCGCCCGTCCGCATGTTAACGCATGTTAACGCTTACATCCCCCCGGCGACATCGGAACAATGTCAGGTCCACCAAGACCCCTCCTGGCTGAGCCGGCTTCTTACAGAGAAGGGCCTTATCTGCGAGGATTTCAATGCACACCACACGGCCTGGGATGAATTTGCAAAGGCAGATCCCAGGTGTAATGCCACCAATGGGTCGATGACCATGAGAAAACTCTCCTTAAAGACGGTACACCAACAAGGGCTGCCTGTTACCAACAAGGAGCAGGCCTGAGCACTCCCGACTTTACGATAGCGGAGCCCATTACGGCTGAACACTTGTGCTGGGAACTGATCGACGAAATGGCGTCTGACCACAGGCTTATTTTGATCAGATGGAACCAAACACTCAAAGTTGATCATCAAGAACGACAAATGCGTCCCAACTTTTCGAAGGCGGACTGGAAGAAATTCAGCACCATCCTACTAGACCGGCTACCACTGATCTCCTCTGCTGCTACAGCCCCGGTAAAGCTGCAACTCCTAGTCCAGCATATGAAGGAGGCAGCCGCTCTGGCAATACCAGCTAAAGTTACCTGCCAGAAGGAGCCCCCTTGGCTGACCTCGTCCACGAGAGGAATAGACTGCGCCAAAATCTACATACTAACAACGGGAAAAGAAACGTGTCAAGGAAGAAACTGATGTAGCAAAAAATAATTGCATGTCATGCTCACTAAACCAAGATTGCCGAGTCTAAATCTACGGGACAAACGTGGTTCCTCGCAAAGTCTCTCTCAGGCAACAAAACGCAACACTCTGGTGAGACACTGGTCTATAAGAATAAAGAACATGTCAGCGACCGCACCAAAACCACTGCATTTATCAGAGTATGCCTCGGTCAGCGGACGCAAAAGTGACAAACCAAGGAGAAGAGTGGTGCATAATCTTCGAACGACAACCCGCAGCTTACTTGGTTCACCGCGACAAGTACTCAAGCTCCCGTTCATTGTCAATGAGCTACAGGCTGCGCTAAATCAACTCAAAGCAGCCAAGGCAGCTGGGCCTGATGGCATTGCTCCAGACCACCTGATAAACCTCACGGAAACTCCTCTCCGTGAACTGGACCTCATCGTCAATACCAGTTAGCTAGAGAGCTGGTGCCCGCAAGCTTGGTGCGTGATTACCATCATACCCTTCCTCAAAAAAAGGAAAGCACCACAGGACGTTGGAAACTACAGACCCATCGCTCTCACCTCTACGCTCAGCAAAACGAAGGAGCGGCTCATCATCAACTGTCTTGCATGGTGGCTGGAAGACAAACGGTTCCTCAGTCATTGGCAGGCCGGTTTTTGAAAGGGAAGGAGTACGACGGACCAGGCCCTTCAACTGTCGCAGTTAATCTCCGACGGCAACATTCTTCGACTTCAGCAAAGCGTATGATCAGGTCTGGAGAGCAGGTCTCCTTCAAAAAATGGCAGACATGGGGGTCCCCTTTCGTTTCATCAAATGGACCGCCCCCTGGCTCACTAACCATACAGCCGGAGTCAATATTAACATCACCTCAGGAAGGAGCATAACCTTCAAAGAAGGACTTCCACAAGGCTTGGTCCTGTCGCTCCTCCTATTCATCATCTATATTAATGACCTCCTCGGTAAGTTCAATGAAGCCACTCTTGTCAGCGCCTATGCGGACGATTTGGCTCTTGCTTGCCAAGGGAGGAACAAAGAAGAGGTGGAAAGAAGACTGGAGTCCGAGATAGAAAAAGTCTGGCGGTGGAGTGCTAAAGCATACTTAAAACTTATCACAGCCAAGTGGGAGGCGTCGTTTTTCAGCTTGAACTCAGCTGAGGCCAACTGGAAACCAAATATCTCCATAAACTGCGCCATGCTCAAACATAACCCCGTCCCGACCTTCCTTGGCGTTTCCTTCGACCTACAACTCACGTTTACAGAGCACGCAAAAAAAGTCAGATAAGCAATGTCAAAACGGTCTAACCTCCTCCGCAAGCTCAGTGGCACCTCGTGGGGATGGCAACCAAACGACCTCAGAACGGTGTACCTATATTGCCACCCAAAAAAGCCTTGCAGAATATGCTGCACCGGCATGGGGCCTCAGGCTGGCTGCAACCCACCTCAAGTCCCTTGAAACAGCCCAAATGGAAGTAGCCCGCGCTATAACCCATCATGTCCGGTCAACCCCAACCGAAGCAGTCCTGCACGAGGCTCATCTTACACCCCTCTCACCCTGTCTAAAAGTGCAGTCCCTTCTGAAAGCTGACGCGTGGAACCAGCTGCCCCCTACAGACCCCGATACCACCTTCTTCATAAAAACCTTAAAATGCATCTGCAAAAGAAGTCAGACTGGCGCTCAACAACTCCGCCGTCTTACCGCCCTTAACCTCCACCTTCCCTGTAAATATTCTTCCCAGCCCTTACCACCCTGGCTTTTACCTCCTCCCACTCCAACTGTTTTTACTCAAGTTTTAAAGCAAATGCCAGTCAGCATACAAAGAGCTAGGGCCGAAGAGCTGATCCTGAATGTAGGTAAATCAGATCTTCGCCGTAGGGGGCCAGGGGCCGCAGGCCACCCCGCCAATGGGGGCCACAGTGGGCCGGGGGCCATAGGCCCCCATTGGGAGCTGCAGGGGTCGCAGGCCCCTATTGGGGGCCACAGGGCCCACAGGCCCCCATTGGAGGCCGCAAGGGGCAAGCCTGATCCCGGGGGATCAGGCTAAAAGCTCCCTGGAAACTCCTGGATTTTGGCAGTATAGCAACCACAAAACCATTAATTTCATCACTCAATTTCAACAGATTTGTTAAAAAAACATTCCTGCTTGGTGGGCTACCAAGGTTAATATAATACAGTCAACCCTCGGTTTTCGACCACAATCCGTTCCATAAGAAGGTTCGAGAAGCGAATCGGTCGAATTGCGAATCTACTTTTCCCATCACAAATAATGGAACACTTTTAGTCCGTTCCAAGACTTTTTTAAGCATTGTCTCATTTGCGCATTTTTGTCCGATTGCGCAACTGCAGCGTACCGCCGAAGGCGCAACCATAGCGCGGCGCCGACTGCGCAACTGCACCGCACAGAGCCGTCGCTGAAATTTAGAAAATATTTTTTAACTCCTGATGTACAAAATTTAAGTGGACCTCAGTGCGCAGTGAGCTTAATTTAATCCGATCGCGCAACCGCAGCGCGCCGGGCGCTCACTGTCGCATTGCTTTAAGAGCGTCTTTGTGTTCCGAGTTGTAAGATGATGCTACGCTGCTCTCGAGCCATGGCCATCTGAAGCAGTTCCTGATCCCGTTCGACTTGTCTATTTCCCTGGCACGATCCTCGTCTTTTTTCTCTAAAAAACACAAAAACAATTTTCTCAACGGATCTACACGATTCACGAAAATGATACTCCCGACGGAAAAAAACATGGAAATCCACGGATCCGCGTAAGATTCTCATCCCTGAAGACCCTACCATTCAGAGGCTCCAGGGTGATCTCACACTTCTCCCTCCGTCTCAGCGACTCCAATTACTGTGGATCCCGGGCCACTGTCACCTACGTGGGAACAACCTGGCGGACGCGCAAGCTAAACTAGGGTCGAATGACGGCCAACCTCCTACCCCTCCGATGCAGCCACGAGACGCCACATCATCCAGCGTGAAGATCGCCCTCCCCCTTTCTCCCACCCCTGGCTCTTGCAGACATACACCGCAAAAGTCACTGAGGAAGAACTTGCCCAGCTGAAAGGGGATCGCACGGATTTGATTTGTTTCCATAGTGGACATCATCCCCTGCTCCGTCGATGGCTCCATTTTATGGGGAAATCCGACTCGGATCGCTGCCGCTTGTGCGACGAGGATATGGAATCCGCTTAACACCTGTGACTCCACTGTCCGGCTCTACTAACCGAACGCAACCACCGCTGTCTGAACAAATCCATGGATGAACTTAACACACACTACAAATCCCATGATGCAATGCAATTGTCGCCAACCAACGGCAAGCCGCGGTCTGTTGATGTACAGTATACAATGCTTATATCAAATCAAAGCTAAACCCCAACAATGGCCAACAGAAAACTTTATCCTGAAAACAGAGGCTTTCAAAGCCAGTGGGAGAAGGAGTATACAGTAATCCCTTGCTACATTGTGGTTCGCTTAACACAGCCTCAGTACATCGTGTATTTATTTCCAAATTAAAAAAAAATGATACCAACTTCAAAATAAACCTTCTAAATTGAGGAATTATTGCATGGAAGTTGCCCATACGCCACCAGAAGGCGGGGAGTGTCCACACAATTGCAGTACGTACACTTGTACCTTTTTATAAAAAAAAATATCAAAATAAGAGTTCTAAAAACATAGACAGTATTGTACCTTGTTAGATATTTTTTATAATAAAATAGTTCCAAAAATATATTTATAGTATGTACACTTATACTTAATATTAAAAGAGTTCTAAAAACATATTTACATGACATTACATACATTTTCATGTACAGCACTTGGTTGGGGCTCCTTATGCCTCAATTACTGCATTAATGAGGCGTGGCATTGAGTCGATCAGTCTGTGGCACTACTCAGGTGTTATGAGAGCCCAGGTTGCTCTGATAGTCGCCTTCAGCTCCTCTGCATTGTTGGGTCTAGCGTAGTGCATCATCCTCTTCACAATACCTCATAGATTTTCTATGGGGTCAGGTGAGTTTGCTGGCCAATCAAGGACAGGTATACCATGGTCCTAAAACAGGTACTGGTGGGTTTTGCACTGTGTTGTCCTGTTGGAAAGTGAAATCTGCATTTCCATAAAATTGGTCAGAAGCAGGAAGCATTAAGTGCTCTAAAACTTCCTGGTAGACGGCTGCATTGACCTTGGACCTCAGAAAACAGATTGGGCCAACACCGGCAGATTACATGCCACCCCAAACCATCACTGACGGTGAAAACTTTACACTGGACTTCATGCAACGTGGATTCTGTGCTTCTTCGCTCTTCCTCCAGACTCTGGGACCCTGATTTCCAAAGGAAATGCAAAATTTCCTCTCATCAGAGAACATAACTTTAGACCACTCAGCAGCAGTCCAGTTCTTTTTGCCCTTAGCCCAAGTGAAACGCTTCTTACACTGTCTGTTGTTCAAGAGTGGCTTGATACAAGGAATGTGACAGCTGAAATCCATGTCTTTCATGCGTCTCTTCGTGGTGGTTTTTGAAGCGCTGACTCCAGCTGCAGTCCACGTTTTGTGAATCTCCCCCATATTCTTGAATGTTTTTTTTTTCCCAATTCTCTCCAGGGTGCGTTATCCCAATAGCTTGTACACTTTTTTTCTGCCACATTTCTTCCGTCCCTTCACCTGTCTATTAATGCGCTTGGACATAACTGACTTTTTTAAACTTTATTGTGCATTTTATGGCTGATGCGAGGTATATTCCGGAGTGAATTTTTAACTACAAAGGTTTCATGCAAATACACACTCTTATAAAACAAATTTCATTGTCACAATTGTCTTTATTTTTCAAATGACAAAATAACCAAATATAAGCCACTCAGGCAGATATGAACAACTCTAAAACCACAAATTGGAAACAACAAAAATGAAGACTCGGATAACATTGAACAAACTGTATGAAATACTTTAAATTTACATGAGTTTAAAATCATTTTTTCCTCATGAACATTTTGAACAGCAGTTATAAGTAATGCAAAGTTGTCTATTATTATTAAAACTTAACAGGTGAATTTTGCTCTTGTCATTTACAATATCTTAAAGAAAGTACCATATTGGCCTGAATATAAGACGACCCTGATTATAAGACGACCCCCTCTTTTTCAAGACTCAAGTTTGAAAGAAGACTCTTTGAACACAAAATTTAATTTCTATACAGAAAATAACTACCGTATTGGCCCGAATATAAGACGGTGTTTTTTTGCATTGAAATAAGACTGAAAAAGTGGGGGTCGTCCTACATTTGGGTGCAGATATTATACCCATTCACAATGCTAGATGGCGCCAGATATCTTTAAAGCGAATGGTGAACTTAACTCCCCAGGCCAAAGCGAACCCCTGTCCTCGTACACGCACACACTCTTGTTGAGCTCTTGAAAGCGGCCGCTCTGAGGACAACGGAAAGCTTTTCTCTGATTGTGAGCATTTTTTAGGCGATCTTTTTGAGCTCTCCATGTCCGTACATTACACTCTGTGACACCATATTTCACAGCCGCTTTGCAATTGTTTGAAGACTCTGCCTCATTTATCACCATGATCTTGAAGTTTGCATCATAACAATGTCCTCAGCTGCCGGTTAACCTGGCCGATCTTCGACCCAATTTCTCCAGATTGTCACTACGTTTCTCCATTTTTGTTTTCTCTTCTCTTATTTTCCTCTCTTTTCTTGCTTACCTCTATTTTTTATTTTTCTTCTTCGTGCTACCACTATTTTTATTATTATTCTCAGTGACAGAGGTTCGCTTTGGCCTGGGGAGTTATAAGTTCAGCATTCACTTTAAAGAAATCTGGCGCCATCTAGCGTTATGAATGGGTATAATGTTGAGACCCCGAATGTAAGATGACCCCCACTTTTTTTTTTATATTTGGGCCAATACGGTAATAGTTTGTGTCACGTCTACAGGTTCATAACATCAACAGTATTAACATCGCCACTTCGTAGTATTTAATGTTAAATAATATTTACTTTTGATTTACCTTTGACTCATGCTTTAGTAATATTTACTCTTGACTCACAGCCCCGCGTAAAGAATCACTGTTGTAATGCCAATTCAGTGTCACGTCTCATCCCCGGTTGTTTTATTATGTGCATATTGTCATAGTTTCTGTCCGTCTGCCTGTGTGCTCGCCCCTCCCCTCCTGTGTGCCCATGATCAGTGTGATCATTTTCACCTGCCTCTTATTACCTGTCGTGTATTTAAGTCCTGTCTGCCCCTTACTCCCCGTCGGATCATTGATGTTGTCACGTTTGATGTCTTTTTGGTTTCCGTCGTTATCAAGTCTGTTTCTGTTTGCCATCCCTGTTGGTCAGTCAGTCATGTTATTAGTTTGCTAGGTCCCGTGTTCTCCATGGATCGCCACCTTGCCGTGATGGAAATGAAATGCCGCCCGGACATATTTTTACGTCTCAAAAGTAGGACATGTTTGGGAAAAAGAGGACGTTTTGTCACCCTACTTTAGCGTAAAACTATCTGAAAGCTCAGTGCGTGAATTTCGAGAATCTTGACGTCACAGCCTACACTCGAAATGCAATCTCGGCACTGATAAAAATAGAGCGCGGACTGCGCCGGGTCCGTACTACTGAGTACGTACACGCACCTGTGAGTGTGCAATGAGCTTTCAGGCACGGCTTCCGGGAGTAAATGCGTGGACGGGCGTTTACCCATCTACTTTGTTCTCCATGGATCACCAGCTTGCCGTGGTGGAGAGCCTTGGGTGTTCCGATGAACCTAAGAGCGATGCCGTCTGGAGTCTCGGCTCCTGGTAGGTTCAACCATGGCGGTAAGGTCAAAGGGGAGGTTCCAGACAAAGTGCGATCCAAAGACCTCAAGGGTGGGAGTGGCGGAGGATGACACTGTGAGTCACAACGGCACTGAAGCCGGATGAAGGCTGCAACAGAGGGTGGTCTCCAATCGTCATGGACCCATGCCATTGGATCCCGGCCCCTTTCTGCCAAGGACCGTGTTGTGGCTGCAGGCGCATCAGTCTCCCCACGCTAAAAGACGTCACACGCAGGCGTCCTCCTGAAGGGAACCTATTCCATTTTACATCCTGGACAACAAAGTCCTGTGGCGATCAGGAAGTGGTAACGGGGGCAGGACGGTGAGGTCTGGCAGCCCCTAGCCCTAACCCTAACCTGGCACACAGGCGGTGGGTGTTAGATTCAGTCGTTAAGTTCTTGGACTGAGGCGGAAGAGCTTCTCGGCAGCTGCACCCATGACTGAGCAGCCCTATTTAGGATCCACTCTGCTCACCCCATTTAGGGGAGGGGGTTAGAAAAGGTACCCTAAACATAGCCTGCCTCACAAAATCCTGTCTGGAATACCGCATCCAGAGGGATCACCATCACGCGGTCAGAAATAAAAACATGTACACATTGGAGCCTGGAACGTGCGGACCCTAACGGACAACCAAGCCAGTGATCAACCTGAAAGGCGAACTGCCATCATCTCCAGAGAGCTAAGGAAGTTCCAGATCGACATCGCAGCACTCTCCGAGACCCGACGAAGATGAAAGGCAGCTGAAGGAGGAAAAAGGTGGATATACTTTCTTTTGGAAAGGAAAACCTGAAACTGAGCCAAGAATTCACGGTGTGGGTTTTGCTATCAAGAACCGCCTCATCAACCACCTCCAACTCCCTGTGGGCATTAACGAGCGCCTAATGACCATACGCCTGATGCTTGCCAACAATCAGATGGCCACGGTCATTAGTGCCTATTCACCAAAACTTGATGCACAGGACGAAGTTAAGGAGGCCTTCTACGCTGACCTAGACAAAGTCCTATCGGAAGTCCCCAAGGAGGATAAGCTAATCCTGCTTGGAGACTTCAACGCCATAGTGGGATGAAACCACCACCTATGGAGGGGTACGCTGGGGAGAGAAGGGGTTGGAAACACAAATTCTAATGGCACATTACTACAAACCAAGTGGTCAGAACACAACCTGGTCATCACCAACACACTTTTTCGTCAAAAAAACAAGTTCAAAACATCTTGGATGCATCCTCGCTCCAAACTGTGGCATCTCATCGACTATGTCATTGTCCGCTCTAAAGACCGCCGCAATGTCCTAAACACCAGAGCCATGACCAGTGCAGACGACTGCTGGACCGACCATCGCCTCATTCGCTCCATCAAGTTCATCCGCCTAATGCGGAAAAAACGGATGCAGAAAGGACAGTGCTGGCCAAGAATCAACATCGAACTGTTGAATGACACCGCCTACCAACAACACCTGCAGGAGGCTCTTAGTGCAGCGCTGCCCAACCACTACCCAGAGGATACTGAAACACACTGGAGCACACTTTCGACTACCATAATGAACACCTGCAAAAAAATCCTCAGGCACAAAAAGCGGACACATCAAGACTGGTTTGATGAGAATGACACTGAGATCCAGCAGCTAATTAACAACAAGCGGCAAGCTTTCATCACCTGGCAAAATGACATCCACTGCAAGGTGAAAAGAGTAGCCCGTGCCAAAGCGAAGGCAGCCGTCCAAGCACAGGTTAGGAAACTGAAAAACAATGGTGGACAAAGAAGGCTCTGGAGATCGAGCAGCTTGCTGACTCTGGAGGAGAAGACGACAGCCTCCACGTGGCCTCCTCTGCAAGAAACAAGAAATGGTGCAAGACCAACTTGTGAAACGAATGTCGTCAACCAAACGTCGAGCTCAAGCTGGCAGGCTTAGGACCGGCGGACGGGCAGTCATCCCGACCGTCGAAAACCGAGGACTGTCAGTGCTTCAACTCAATGTCGAGGGCCTAACAACCGCCAAAAACGAAGTCATGCGTCACCTGGCTGACTCCAACGAGGCAGCGGTTCTGCTCCTGCAGGAGACACACTGCACATCTGACAACATCCTTAAGATCCCTGGGTTCCATCTTGTTGGGTCCATCTACAGCAAGCAACACGGTGTGGCAACGTTCGTCAGGACTGAATTAAGCTGGTCAGCCAGATGCCAATCCCCACCAGGCTCTAACATCGAGTGGCTGGTTACAAAAATCCAGGAAACATCAGTCGTCAACGTATACAAACCCCCACCATCGGAGCTGTTCGTGACATCACTCCCATCAATAACTGCACTTGCCATCTATGCAGGTGACTTCAACTGTCAGCACACAGACTGGGGGTACAACCACACAACACCTAATGGAGTGGGGCTGAGTGAATGGGCCTCCAACACTGATGCTCTGCTGCTGTACGACCCCAAGGAGCCTCCAACGTTCTTCTCTGCACGCTGGAACACCTCCACCAACCCGGACCTGGCCTTCCCCATCTGCCACAGTAACGACCCAAAACCGGAGAGACGCATCCTGTATAGGTTTCCCCGATCACATCACCGGCCATCCATCATTAAAGTCCCAGAACTGGTGGAACCGGTACAAGGGAAACCCGTCAAGCGATGGAACTTCCGAAAGGCCAACTGGGAGTCGTATGCTGAGGAGACTGAAAGGTCAGCTGGCCTGCCAGACCCAGACACAGCCGATCTGGGTGCGGCAAAGAAGACCATCCCACGGGGCTATAACAGGAACTACATCCCGGGTTGGGACAAGGAATGCAGCCGCCTTCTGTGTGATCACCAGAGGGCTAGCTCCAGAGAAGAGGTGGACATGACTGCAGCAGCACTGCTCCAGAAGCTGGATATCACCCGTAGGGCCAGATGGACAGAAGTCGTCGAATCAATCGACTTCACCCATTCTAGTCGCAAGGTGTGGCAGACCATCAACCAGCTCACAGGCAGAAATACAACACCCCACAGCTGCCCAGTCACAGCAAATGCCATTGCATCACATCTCCTGAAGAACGGCCGCTTCCCGGATGCTGACAAAGTTTTTGCCCGACTGATATCGTGTGAGGTGTCTGGCCTCTCCGGAGCGGCCAGTGTCGATTCCAACCTCTCGGGAGAATTCACAGCAGAGGAACTCAGTGAGGCCTTGAGCAAGCTCAAGCCAGGCAAATCCCCTGGCCGTGACAACATTCACCCAGAGTTTGTCATCCACCAGAGCACAACAACATCTGGTTGGCTCTGGGCTTTCTTTACATCATGCTACCGGAGATTAAAGCTCCCAAAGACTTGACTCCGTGCCTCTGTCATAGCTCTGCCGAAGCCAAATAAACCTGCAGAAGATCCTAAGTCATACAGACCAATCTCGCTGCTCTGTGTCCCATTTAAGATCTTGGAGAAGATGATCCATAGCCGCATCGAGCCAGTGGTGGACTCACAGCTCCCACGGGAATAAGCTGGTTTCCGTCGTGGAAGATCAACAGCAGACCAGGTAACACTACTCTGTCAGGACATCGAGGACAGATTCCAGGACAGTGAGAAAGCTGGGGTAGTGTACCTGGATCTGACGGCTGCATATGACAAAGTGTGGCACCGGGGACTCCACCTGAAGCTGCTGAGGACAATACCAGACCGGCACATGGTGAAGTTCATCATGGAGACAATTTCCAACCGCAGCTTCATCCTCCAGACCAACAGTGGCCAGTGCAGTAGGCTCAGAAAACTGAGGTACGGGGTACCGCAGGGGTCTGTCGTCTCGCCGATGTTGTTCAATGTTTACATCCACGACCTACCTGATACAGCATCAAGAAAGTTTGGCTACGCAGACGACCTTGCCATCATGCTGAGCCGACTAACGTGGAAGGCGATGGAAGAGGGTCTTAATGAAGACATGGGCACACTGGTAGCATACCTTCGGAGGTGGCGTCTACAGCTCAGCGTCGGAAAGACAGTCGCAGCGGCATACCACATTAGCACCAGAGAAGCCAGGAGGGAACTTGAGGTGTGCGTAGACAACAAATGTCTGGAGGTCCAGCAAGCCCCGAAGTACCTTGGAGTGCCCCTGGATCGGACATTATCCTTCAAACAACACCCGGAGGAAGTCAAGGCCAAGGTGACATCCAGAGCCGCGCTGATCCGCCGCCTCGCTGGAACAACCTGGGGAGCCTCCGCTAAGACGCTGCGAATATCCACCCAAGCCCTGGTCTTCTCTGCAGCAGAATACTGCAGCCCAGTCTGGAGCAGAAGCCCGCGTGCGAGAAAGGTCGACGTGGCTATTAATACCTCCCTCCGGATAATAACTGGATGCTTGAAACCTACTCCTGTGTCCCTCTTGCCGGTCTTCGCGGGAATAGCACCGGCCGGCCTCCAACGAGAGGCTGCCACCCTCGCCCTGGCCAGGAAGGCACAGAAATATGACTGGCACATCTTGCACAACACCACAATAACACCAGCACCTCCAAGCAGACTCAAGTCCCGCCACCCCTACAACAAGGCAGCACAAGAGATGCTCAACTCCACCTCTGAGGACGTCTCCAGACACGCATGGTTGGCAGCAGCTTGGAAGCAGGAGTGGGAGTCGGCCGGACCCTCCCAAGTCCACCGCTACATTTGGGACCCAGGAGATGGCGCCATCGGAGGAGACGACCTACCACGCCGGCAATGGACCACGCTGAACCGCCTACGGACTGGGGTCGGTCGCTTTGGGTCATCAATGAAGACGTGGGGCTTGGCGGACAGTGCGGCATGCGAGTGTGGTGACCCTGAGCAGACCGCCGACCATATAATCAACATCTGCCCCTTATATGGACCACCCTTGGAAGCCAGCCTCTTCGACCTAGGACCAGAGATGCGGGCATGGCTACGTGACACCGAGTTGGACATCTGATGTCACACAAAAGAAGAAGAAGAAGAAGCTGACTCTGGAGACACGAGAGGCTGCTTTGATGCCACAAGAGCGGTGTATGGTCCCAGCCACCGCTCCCTAACCCCCCTTTGCTCTAAGGATGGCCTGCTGCTGAAGGACAAGGAGGCAATTGCGAACAGGTGGAAAGAACACTACGAGGACCTCTTAAACAGGGACACTATACCCGAGATGGAGGCTCTTGAACAACTACCACAACAGCCCACAGTTGAAAGCATGGGAGAGCCACCCAGCCTGAACGAGCTGCAGGATGCCATTGGGAAGATGAGGAACAACAAGGCTGCTGAGCCCGATGGAATTCCAACAGAGGTCTTGAAGAAAGGCGAACCCGACCTTCTCAAGCACATCCATACCCTGCTTCTTAAGATCTGGGAAGAAGAGGAAATCCCTGCGCAGCTCAGAGATGCCTTAATTGTCTCCGTATTCAAGAAAGGAGACAAGGCAGACTGCGGGAATTACCGTGGCATTTCTCTCCTCTCCATCATAGGGAAAGCCCTCGCTCGGGTTCTGGCCAACAGACTCACCCCCCTGTCAGAAATCATCCTTCCTGAGTCTCAGAGTGGATTTCGCCCAAGCAGAGGCACCACAGACTTAGTTTTCATTGCTCGACAACTGCAAGAAAAATGCCGGGAACAAAATCAACCACTATACAGGGCCTTTATAGACCTCACCAAAGCCTTCGATTCAGTTAACCGTCAGGCCCTTTGGCTGGTTCTATCCGAGATTGGCTGCCCAGACAAATAAATCAGACTACTGAGACTACTGCATGATAACATGTCAGCCACAGTACTCAGCGGCAGTGGAGACGAGACGGAACCCTTCAGGGTTGACACAGGTGTCAAACAGGGATGCGTCATCGCTCCAACACTATTTTCCATCTTTATTGCTGCTATCCTCCGCCATACAAGCAAGAATCTGCCCCACGGAGTCAAAATCATGTACAGAACTGACCGTCAACTTCTCAACATCAACCGACTCAGGGCTGAAGGTCAAACCACCACCATATCCATGATGGAGCTGCAGTATGCGGAGGACAATGCCCTTGTAGCCCTGTCGGAAGAATACCTACAGAGTATTCTGTCTGCCTTCGCGAAGGCATACAAACAGCTTGGTCTAGCCATTAATATAAAAAAAAACAAATCCTCCACCAACCACTACCAAACTGCAGTTTGCTTGTCCGCCCCCAAACATCTTTATTGATAACATCCGACTGGAAAAGGTTGACCACTTCTCCTATCTCGGCAGCCTCCTGTCATCTAAAGCCACCATTGATGATGAAATTGTCTATCGCCTCAGCTGTGCCAGTAGGGCTTTCTCAAGGCTACGGAAGCGAGTCTTCGAGAATCATGACCTCCAAGCAAAGACCAAAATCGTGGTTGACAAAGCTGTGGTCCTCCCCACCATTCTGTATGGGTCAGAAGCCTGGACCACATAGAGCAAGCACTTAAGGGCACTGGAGACCTACCATCAGAGATGCCTCCGGAAAATCCTCAGGATCAGCTGGAAGGACCAGCGCCCTGGAGGAGGCTTGCTTGCCCACCATCACTGCCACCATTGCCCAAAACCAACTGAGATGGATTGGCCATGTAATCCGCATGCCTGACTCTCGCCTCCCAAGACAAGTTCTTTATTTCCAGCTCGCTGAAGGAAAGCGGGCCCCGGGAAGTCAGAAGAAGAGGTCCAAGGACAACATAAAAGCAAACCTGAAGAAGTGTCACATAAACCTTAAAACTTGGGAAGACAAGGCCGCAGACGGGACGACGTGGAGAAACGCCGCTCAATATAACGTTGATCTCCACCATGCCGCTCAAGACAAACACAGACCTAGAAAGGAGAGAGCCCCCACCAAGCAGGCCCAACCCAAACCCACCACCATTACTTTCCCCTGTCCACACTGCACCAGAGTTATCGGGTCCAGAATCGGCCTTTTCAACCACCTGAAGACCCACAAAGACCAAGAAGGAGGACCGCCATACTCGACTACGAGTGACCGCCAATGATGATGAGTTCCCGTCTGTTTCCCTTGATGCTTCGTTCCACTTCCCTTTACCCTAAATAATTCCTGATCCAAGCTGCATTTGGTCACCATGCTCCATCCCGATCCGTGAAATTCAGCTTGGAGCTGCTTCACTTTATCAGCACAGTCATTCCCTGTTATCTTGTCGTATGTGTTAGCATGTTTAGTCTGGTAATGTCTCTTTCGGTTGAAATGCTTAAACAAGGCTGTGTCTTTATAAATTGGACAAACACAATTGACTTGATTTTCAGTGAAGAAGTATTGTAATTCCCATCTCTTTTGAAAGCGACAGCCTCAATGTCAACTTTCCTTGTTTTCTTTGCAGTCGCCATGGCAGAAATGAGTGGAGAGGGGTTCGCGGCATGGATTCAGACTGATATTTTTAAAGTGGTACTGCCACCTTTTGGTAATAGGAGGAATTACAGTCTCAAGGTTCATGATTTCTTTTTTATTCAGTTTGACAGTGCAGGCAATAAATATCAATAAAATACTTTAATGAACCTTCATTGAATTTTTAAACACCGTATTGTACCTTTAAATGCTTTTATGTATTTTTAAATACTTTTGTAAACATTTTAAAGTCAAACTGATTTTCATAAACAATCTTTATTTAAATATATAAGAAAATAAGAGTACCGTTTTTTTCCATGTATAATGCGCAAAATTTAACGAATATATTGTCCTAAAATCTGGGGTGCGCATTATACATGGGTACAATTTTTTTTTTCCTTTTTTCCTGAATATTTGTCTTTGGCCCCCTGCCTGGGAGAGGCACTGATGAGAGGTTTAGTAGATTAGTCTCCCTTAATCGATGGATGGCTGGGTTCTGTAAGAAGCAGGGACTGTATTTTATAGATAACTGGCCTTCCTTCTGGGGCCGCCCCGACCTGCTGAGGAAGGACGGCCTTCACCCTAACCGTGCAGGCGCCTTCACTCTTTCTAGGAATATAGATTACTGTTTAAGCCACACATGACAGGTCACTTTAGAGCAGGCCGGGTCACAGGTGATTAGACCACCTGTCAAAATGGGTTTGGAGTCTGTTAAGGTAAAGTTAACTAGCGCTAGGCTAGACTCCCAGCATGCACATAGCTCCTTGTGTAGACTAGAGCGTGATAGTTTGAATAGTGCTACAGTACACATAAATGCACTTTCTACTGGGGTAGTAGACAAATCCAATCACTCCACCCCGACCGGTTTTGCTGATGAAACGGTGCCGGTTTCAGATAAATCTACACGTGTAACAAATATTTACTATCAGATTCCCACGGTCGTATCATCCCACCGCACTAACCAACATTTGAGAGGTGATGTCAGGCCTAGAGAACACAATCTTACTTGCATCTCGAATAAATATCCTTCGATAGATACGCACCCGGATCGACCAATTACACTTAAGCTTGGTTTTATGAATATTAGATCGCTTCATACGAAAGCCATTCTCTTTAATGATCTCATCACAGAACATAATCTAAACGTTTTTGGTCTCTGCGAGACCTGGTTAAAACCTAATGAACTGATGCCGCTTAATGAGGCCTCGCCTCCAGATTTTGTGAGCTCGCATGTGGCGCGTCCTCGAAAAAAGGGTGGGGGTGTCGCCCTCATCTCGAATTCCGAGCTTAGTTTTAGGCCTCGTTCGATCAACGTATTTAAAACATTTGAGGTTCTCACTGTCCGATCCACCGCTTTACCGTCATTTTATCTTGCTGTTATTTACCGTCCACCCGGGGCTTACTCTGGCTTCCTGAATGAATTTTCAGAATTTATGGCTGATCTAGTAACCAATGCGGATAATATAATTATCATGGGCAATTTCAACATCCACATGAATTTACCGTCAGAGCCACTTACTTCGGCGTTTCAGACTTTAACTGATCCGTTTGGTTTTACGCAAGCCGTAAAGGCAGCAACGCATAAGAATGGAAATACCATAGATCTGGTATTATCCCGAGGACTTGCAACCTCAAATATAGCAGTACTGCCATACACTACTGTTTTGTCTGATCATTACTTAATAAAGTTTGAAATTCTAGTTCCTTGTCAAAGACAAGAGAGCAATCAGCATTATTGGAGCCGTCATTTCAACTCCATGACTGCAACTGCGCTATCTGAGATACTGTCGCCGGCAACCGCTATATTTCTCACATACGCCGGCTCTATTGATAATCTTACAAATGAATTCAATGCGACATTGTTAAATGCCATTGACGCTGTGGCGCCGTTACGTCTGAAAACTCGCTGTAGAGTGCCTACTCCGTGGTTCACAGATGAAACGCGTACGCTTAAGCAATTATGTAGAAAGCATGAGCGCAGATGGCGTCTAACCAAACTTGAGGTTTTCCATCAGGCATGGCAGGATAGCCTCCTGAAATATAAAGATGCGCTTATTTTAGCAAAAACTCGGTATTTTTCGCAAGTTATTAATCTCAATAAAAATAATCTGAAACACCTATTTGATACAGTGGCAAAGCTGACTCTGCGCCAGCCGACCACCGATAGTTCCTTCCACTCAGCTGACGAGTTCATGAAATTTAGATATTTTATTAGGGCGTCTTAAAAGTTGTGTTGGTATTTCAGGGTCAGCACTAGGCTATCTATCAAACAGGACGCACCGAGTGGTCCATGGCAATGCGTCCTCGGAGCTCTATGTTACGTGTGTTGTCCCACAGGGATCGGTTCTCGGACCAATTCTTTTTAATATGTATATGATTCCGCTTGGCGACACAATACGTAAATATAATATTAGATTTCAATGCTATGCGGATGACACCCAATTATATATGCTGTTATCGATGACAGATCCGCGGGATTGTTGTAATCTTGAGGCGTGCCTTGCGGAGATCAAGTAATGGATGTCTTTCAACTTCCTTCGTCTTAACCCAGATAAAACTGAGATGTTGATAATAGGGCCAACTCGTTATCAACACTTATTCAAGGAAACCGCTATAACTATAGATAACCGTACTATCACTCAAAGCGATACTGTAACTAATCTCGGAGTAATATTTGACCAAACTCTCTCCTTTCAAAAGCACATTAAGAATATAACCAGAATTGCGTTTTTTCACCTTCGTAATATTGCAAAGATTCGTCCGATCCTCTCGACCGGTGTTGCAGAAACTATTATTCATGCGTTCGTCACGTCGCGCCTGGACTACTGTAATGTACTATTATCGGGTCTTCCTAAGTCCCGCATCAAAAGTCTACAGTTAGTACAAAATGCTGCTGCAAGGCTGCTCTCTCGGACAAGAAAATTTGATCACATTACCCCAATACTAGCCAACTTACATTGGCTCCCGGTCCATTTAAGATGTGATTTCAAGGTTCTTCTATTAACCTATAAATCACTGCATGGCTTAGCGCCTTCATATCTCGTCGACCTAGTTGTTCCTTATGTTCCGTCTCGTAACCTTCGTTCGCAAAACGCTACCCTTTTAGTGGCACCGAGGGCCAAGAAAATGTCTGCAGGCTCTAGAGCATTTTCTATTCGGGCTCCAGAGCTTTGGAATGCCCTACCAATGGATATTAGAACTGCTACCTCAGTAGAAACATTTAAGACACGTCTAAAGACACATTTCTATGACATGGCCTTTAACTAACCCAGGGGTGGGCAAACATTTTGACTCGCGGGCCAAACTGGGTTCTAAATTTGGACCGGAGGGCCGAACCAGGAGCAGATGGACGTAGTGTTTGTGTGAAGTAATATAAGCGACCTGTAAAGGTCATTGCATAAAAAAATTTGGTAGGTAGTAAAGCATGGATATTCCAAAAAAGTTTTTTGAAAACAAATGCAGTTATTAACAGCATTAAAATAATAATAATAACAATTCACTAAAAAACTGCTATCAGTGATTCTCATAAAATATGACACTGTTATTATGAATAACAGTCTCCATCACTTCAGTGCCTGCAGGTCAGATTAATGAAAGATGTTTATCTTATGAGATCACATCAAACGGCAAACATTCTGACCAAATATATCATCTTGAAGAATCGGTGAAAGCATACATCCAAATAAAGTAATCAAAACTGCAACACGGTAAGGGGTATCTGAAAATCAGAGCAGAGTTTTAACTCACAAACATCTGGTAACAGAGGTGAGGACGTCGCGAACGTCAAGCCAAATTGGTCACTCTTTTTTTAACATTCAGAACGCCGTCGTCACAGCCCACGCTCTAAATTCGGGGCTGATACAAATAGAGCGCGAGTGCGCCATGTCCGTACTACTGAGTACGTACACGCACTTGTGAGTGTGCACCGAGCTTTCTGACACGGCTTCCGGTAGTAAATGCGCAGGCGAGCGCTTCGCCATCTACTGGGGAAACGCAGTCATTGCAGGCAAAATGACCAAAAAAAAAAAGTTTAATAATACAATTTGTTCAGGGTTGGCGGGCCGGATTAAACGGTCCCGTGGGCCGGATGTGGCCCGCGGGCCGTAGTTTGCCCACCCCTGAACTAACCTGTAGTGGCCGATTCGGCTGGAGTTTGTTTTCTCTCCCTCTACACTCCCTCCCTCCCCGGCTTTCTGTCTATCTGAAGCCCTTTGAGACTGCTTGTGATTTAGGGTATACAAATAAACTTGACTTGACTATTCTTTTTTAAGAACATCCCCCTCGAAATAAAACTTGATGTCACCTTTCTTCTTGTTTGTTGTCAATCGCGCATTGCATTCAGCCATCCTGCCCAACACAGTCAGTAAAATTCCTAATTGACGACATCGTTTGATGCGATGATGCAATCCTTGATGGTGTGTTATTGTCAAATATTGTTTGTTTTTTAATCTCCATCGCAAACCGGATATCATACGGAGGCCGCCATTACAGATGCGCAGAACGGATGCGCAAGACACGTCAGCTATTTAAAGAGCGAGAGTTCAGTTCTCTACCTAAATGCGTATTACAGGTAATATTTTATTTCACAACACTTTGCCTTGTTCCTTTCTTCTCTGCTGTTCACTTCAAACACGCTCCATACGAACACAATGCTCTCGTATCAGACGCTTGCTCGATCACCTGCTCGTTTGCTGTCACAATGTACCCGACACAAATCCGAAACATTTCTTCGCTATCGAGTTTGCTAGCGCATGCGCAGTGATACTGACCGGCAGAATAACAACCGGTTGTTCTCAAAGATGATCTTTTTTCTGAAATAATTTTACGTTTACGGACTTAAGTAGGAGTCAAAATTTGGGTGCGTATTATACATGGGTACAGGCTTTTTTCCAGCATTGACATGCCATTTTTAGGGTGCGTATTATACATGGGGGCGCATTACACATGGAAAAAAATGGTAAATATATTGTTCCAATATCCGCAAGACGTTTATGAACCAGTGTGCCACTAGTGCCGGGGCAATATGATCAAACTTTCTCTTTCTTGTGAGCAGTCTAGCTGCAGAATTTTGTACCAACTGTAGACTTTTAATAATAGACCTAGGAAGATCAAAGAACAAAACATTGAAGTGCTCAAGGCGCAAAGTAACAAACGCATGTATAATAATTTCCGTATCACGGGTTGAAAGGATAGGATCTTAGCAATATTACAGAGGGGAAAAAAAACACACTTTCTAGTTACCGTATTTTCCGGACTATAAATCACAGTATTTTTTCATAGGGTGTGACAAATACTCTGGAGCAATTTATGTGTGAAATTATTAACACATTATAACATAATGTGTTATGTTATTTTCACACTAAACCCCAAGAGGGCACTCGAGGCCTGTGTTGGCAACTGACAAGTCTGACGTTAAGTGACGTAGAAAAGAAAGTGCCGCAACTTCTACCTCCGGAGTTAGCGGAGTTGTTTAAAAGTGACACAGAGGATAACAATTTCATTGGATTTAGTGATTTGGAGTGACAAGGGTGGTTTAGTTAACATGTTTGCGTGTTATTTATTCTATAGTTATCTGAATAACTCTTAATATGTTATGTTAACATACCAAGGTTTGTCATGTAACATTAGCATATCATACAATTATCCAGCTTTATTTTTATTTTGTCTGTTTTTGGTGTTGAAATAAATTTGCCCCCAAATGCGACTTATACTCCAGTGCGTCTTTCCCTTCTTTATTATGCATTTTATGGCAGGTGCGACTTGTACTCTGGAGCAATTTAGGGGGGTATCAACCTCGGCAACCTGCGAGCATTCGCCCGCCTACTGCGACAGCATCTTTTGGCACATCTCAAGGCAAAATTAGTTAAGTTGTGAGTACGGAAATCAGCTTGCCTCTGTAAACCTAACTAACGGGCAGCAGTGATGCGACAACATCCGCCTTATTTTCGGCAGCATTTTGGCGCTACCTTCCACAAGGACCTTTAAAAAAAAATAATGAAAGAAATTAAAAACAAATACCTTTTCCCCATTCCAGCCGGGTGCTGGCGTCCATATAAGTCCGTTACGTCTGACAGCAGTAAAAAGTAACTTTAAAAAACTTTAAAAATAACTAAAAAAAAGGTAACTTTCAACACTTTCAGATCGCAACCTATTTTTCTTTTTTTCTGGCAGTGTCTTGCAACAGTCAAAACACCGGTAGAGGGTCAGCACTTTCTGAACTACCGAAGACCACCAAAATAAAAGCACAGCGCATCAAATTGTGGACTCAAAAAATAAACATGGCATTAGCAGTATTTTACCATTCGAAAACAAAAGCTTGTCAAAGATGATGAACTGACTGTAAATTCTGGACTATAAACCGCACCAGCTAGAATGAGGGGAAAGTCCTGTTTTGTTCATATATAAGATGTACTGGACTATAAGGTGCAGGTGTTTTACATGAAATGTCATCATTTCTATTACCTTGTTTAACCAAAACAAATCATTTTACAATATCATAAAAATCATGAAAAATCCATAGATAAGCCGCACCGGACTATAAACCGCAGGGTTCAATGCATGTGCAAAAAGTAGTGTCGTATAGTCCGGGAATTACGGTAATAATAATAATTATTACAATGAATAATGATAATAATAATACCGTATTTTCCAGACTATAAATTGTGTTTTTTTCATAGTTTGGGTGGGGGGGCGACTTATACTGAGGAGTGACTTATATGTGAATTTTTTCATACATTTTCAAGATTAAAAAAAAAAAAAAGTGAAACCGGGATGTAGCAAGGGATTACTGTAATTTTAATTTCAAGTGATGTCAGCAGCGCGGCGCGGCGGTTGTTTACCTAAAGGACAAATATTTGATCACGGGATGACGAAACTGACGAAGGGCCCCACGTACTACCAGCATCATTAGCGGCTTTGTTTTTAAGTGACACGGAGGATGAAGAGTTTGAAGGATTTAATGATTTAGAGTGACACAGAAGGTTTGAAAAACTATTATGGCTTCTACGCACGATCGGTCCTACTCTACGGAGCTCTCTTTCAGCTCCGTGGATGGAAGTCGGGGGCCGGCGCTCGGCCGGGTGGCTGTCCGGGGACGGTGGATGGGGTTCGGACATAGCTTTTACGCACGCCCGGTCCTATTCTATGGAGCTGTCTTCCACCTCCGTGGCTGGAAGTGCCACCTCCGGGGATGGAAGTCCACCCCGCCACACGCCTGGAAGTCGACGCCGGTGCTTGGGGCCGTGTGGCGGTTAACTATTTATGTTATAGTTATTTGATATATTTTATTTTGTGTAGCAGCACCAGGTTCCTGGGGGTGCACATCAGTGAGGATCTCTCCTGGTCCACCAACACCGCATCACTGGCAAAGCAGGCCCAGCGCCGCCTGTACTTCCTCCCGCTCACTCTTTCTTTGATCCTCTGCCCTCTGGGAAAAGGTACAGGAGCCTGCGCTCCCGCACCACCAGACTCACCAACAGCTTCATACTCCAGGCTGTTAGGATCCTGAACTCTCTCCCCCCTTCTGCATAGCGTCCTGTACTTTTGCGCTATATTCTGACTGTCAGACAATACAGCAGTATGCACACCTGCTCCGTTTTTGCTCCTCTTATTTATTGTGTCATTTGTTTATTTATTTATTATTTATTAATCACTCTTATTTATTCATTGTTTGTGCCTTTTTGTTTTTATTTTTTGTGTTGTTTACTTGTATGTATATTGTGTACTATGTCTTGTCACCGTGGGATAGTGGGAATGTAATTTCAATTTATTTGTGTGTCTTGGCATGTGAAGAAATTGACAATAAAGCAGACTTTGACTTTGACTTTGAACTTGTATATGTTTTTATCGTTACAGTTCAGTAGTTGTTGGCTCGTTGAACTCTTGTTCTATTAAATAAAGAGCCGGTTACCAAACACAAGTCTTTCCTTGTACTTTTTTAACGCTACAATATAGTTATACACTAGATCTGTGGAATAACGAAAAGGCTGACATCAGGGCGCACGCGCGGCGTTGTTGACAATGGACGAGGAATTTGATCAATGGATTTAATGATTTGCAGTGACACAGATACACACATATTGCTTATATAATAGTTATTTTGTATATAATTTATATATCGTTATATGGACCTGTGGAATATTTTGAAGTGCAAGCGCCGTCAGCGGCGCGCACCCATTGTTGACATAAAGGACGATTGGTGGATTTAATGAATTGGAGTGACACAGATGGTTTTATAAACGTGTTATTTATGTTATAGTTTTTTGAATAACTCTGAATGTTACGTCAGGCCCATTCTCAGCTCTTTGTTTGTCTTTATGTCACGTTAGCATACCTATCGTTTAGCCTGTTCTGGCTCGTTCATGTTTGTTATTGGTGTTGGATCTTGTCGAAGAAATTTCCCCCAAAATGCGATTTATACTCCGGAGCGAATTTTAGTCCGAAAAATACAGTAATAATAATCTGTTACAGTTACGCCAACTAGCTCCTCAATACTTACCCGACCAAATCTCTTAAATTCAGAATCTCCAATTATTAGTTAATGTCCGTATTTGTTTCCTAGTGTCGAATCCGTAACCGAGTCATTCATTCGTGTTATTAATCCAAATAAGATCCAAGAAATCAAACAGGACAAAAAGGCTTCAAATGAACACACAGCAACCACCGTGACATTCCCAGAAATATGAAGTCAAAAACGTGAGACTGACATTGAAATCATGGCTCACTTTTAGCCAGCCTTATAACAGTTGCCGTGCTCACAATGCAGAAATGTTGTACGTCACCCGAGGCCAAATACACTTCGCAGATTTTTTCTTTTAAATTGATATGTGTACATATTTACCTTGTAGGAAGGCAAGAAGCAAAGCACACCCTTGGGCACAACTTTGCAGACATTCAGTAGCAGGGCACCAACTTCATCCTGGAAGGCATATGTTTCAGCATGTTGAAAGGTGGCACAGAGCTTTCTACCTTGAGGTCCTACACCAACAGTGCCAACCCAAACCTGCAGAAACATTTTCCAATTAAATGTTCAAGTTTTTCATTTCTCATTCAGAGAATGTCAGCTCTCGTGTGCTATCAAATGTAAAGTTTTGTTATTTCTTTATTTTATAAATTATATTACCAGTTGTTATACGTCATGGGTAAATGTATGTGCATGTGTGGCTGTGGTCCCTTTAACCCAGTGCTTCTCAATTACTATCTGTGATGCCCCCCCTAGGGAGAAGAAAACATTTCACGCCCGCCCTTCATATTAACCCTTATTAACATTAAAGAAAACAAAAAATAAATAAAAAAGAAAGATCAACTTACAATAAAGAATAACTTTATTAATAACATTGTTTTTTTAGTCTGTAACAGAACAGATTCAAAGTGCATCACTTTACTTGAAATTAGAAAATAAATTATAATTATTCAAACAATAAACATTCTTGACCAACTGCCATTTTATGCTGGAAAAAATATGATAAAATAATAATAAACATATATAATATTAAATTATATAACAGCAATAAATAATATTCAGTTCAAAGTAATCAGCAACATTAACTCAGGAGCACAATATATTAAACTTTTTAACCTACAAAACAAAAATGAATAAAACCAATTGTGCTGTTTTTTTATGCAAAATGAGGCAGCGAAAAATAAATGAAATAAATAAATGAAAAGTAAAATAAAATACCCTTCATCCAGATTTCAACCACCAAGCAATAACCATTTTCAACAACATAACATTCATCTTAACTGGATGGCCTAATTCTCAAAACCATTTCAAGCTAAAAGGAAAGACTTGTCACTATCATCTATATTTACAAAACTGAAAGGAAGTCTTATGAAAATAAAATCATCAAACATCAAGTTCTCAAACTAATTTATAAAACCAGAAACATTTATAATTTTTTATTTATTAGCTAATAACTCAAAATAGGGAACTGATTTGTACAACACAACAGTTACAGAACAGAACATTTAACATACATTTTTTTTCTTATTTTTTTTTAACGTTTTTTTTTTTATTAGCAGCTTAACTAAAATCTCCTCCTTTCTCATTATTTTTTCTCCCCACTCCACTCGACAACAAAATAGTTCGGGAACTAATTTGTACAACATAACAGTTACAGAGCAGAACATATAACACATAACTTTTTTTAATGTATTTTTTTTATTAGCAACTTAATAACTAAAACCTCCTCCTTTCTCACTATTTTTTCGCCCCACTCCACTCTACAACACCAGTCTCCTATTTCTTTGTGCAAAAACTCTCACAAATCCATCCATATCCAAGTTACTCGTTATGGACCGCTAAGATGACCAAATTTATCTTTCGCTTGTGTAACATGGTGCGACGATAAGGGGTTAGGACCCGCGACAATGTGGACAAGGAACGCTCACACGATGCTGAAGACACACCAATTACCAGGGCTGTTACATACAATTTATGCAACTCAGGAAAAGCTTCCTTGTACTCCTGTAGGTGTTTACAGACAGTGGATAGTTCTGTTTCATTTGGACATTTCTTGAGCAACATCTGTTTTGCCACAAGAATTAAATTTTTTAGATCATCTGCCACAGTGCCAGCCAGCGCAGACAGAGGATGCAACCCGGTTGAATCTAGAAATGTGCTGGGTTTGGGTGCAAGACTAGATATGGCTCTAACTAAGGAGCGACTTGTGTTTTTTTTTCAAAAATTTTCCAAAAAAAAAAAGGGAAACCGCGATGAACGAACCGCAATGTAGCAAGGGATTACTGTAATTTGAATTTCAAGTGACGTCAGCAGCGCGACGTCACGTCAGCAGCGCGACGACGCGTCAGCAGCGCGGCGACGCGTCAGCAGCGCGACGACACGGCGTGGCGGTTGTTTACATAAAGGACAAAGATTGACTCGACGGAGCTCTCTTTCACTTCCGTGGATTGAAGTCGGGGGCCGGAGCTCGGCCGGGTGGCTGTCCAGGGATGGTGGATGGGGCTCGGACAATGCTTTTACGCACGCCCGGTCCTACTCTACCGAGCTGTCTTTCACCTCCGTGGATGGAAGTCGAGGGCCGGCGCTCGGCCGGGTGGCTGTCCGGGGACGGTGGATGGGGCTCGGTCATGGCTTTCACGGACGCCCGGTCCTATTCTATGAAGCTCTCTTCCACTTCCGTGGCTGGAAGTCTACGCCGCCACACGTCTGGAAGTTTGTTTTGTTAAATAAAGAGCCGTTTACCAAACCCACGTTTTTCCTTGAACTTGGTTAACGCTACAATATAGTTACCGTTTTTTTCCGTGTATAATGCGCCCCTATGTATAATACGCACCCTAAAAATGGCATGTTGATGCTGGAAAAAAGCCTGTACCCATGTATAATATCCACCCAATTTTTTTAATATATATTTTTTTTAATTTTTTTTTTTTTTTTTAAGTCCCAATGATCGTCACACACGCAGGGAGGCAATGGGTCCCATTTTTATAGTCTTTGGTATGGTCTTAACTAGGCCGGATGTAATTTTTTTTGTTGACGTTGATTTCTCCGACTGCCCGTAAAGGCACCACCGCGATCAGTGCGGACGTGAAAAAGGCGGCTCTGTATGGGAGAGATGTTGAAGAACAATAAAAACACCCTTGGAAACCAAAACTTGCCCCTCGTCGTGACTCGGAGCCGCAACAAATGTTTCGGATTTGTGTAGGGTACATTGTGACAGCAAACGAGCAGGTGATCGAGCAAGCGTCTGATACGAGAGCATTGCGTTCGTATGGAGCATGTTTGAAGTGAACAGCAGAGACGAAAGGAACAAGGCAAAGTGTTGTGAAATAAAATATTACCTGTAACACGCATTTTGTTATTTGCTGATTGAAACTGCTAATTAAACTGTGAATTGAAACTAATAGGAAGAAAACAACTCTCGCTCTTTATATAGCTGACGTGTCTTGCGCATCCGTTCTGCGCATCGGATCCATAGTGCGCATGCGCAGTTATACTGCCTCAGTATGACGTCCGGTCCGCGATGGAGATTTAAAAAAAAAAAATTGACAATAACACACCATCAAGGATTGCACCATCGCATCAAACGATGTGTCGTCAATTAGGAATTTTACTGACTAAGTGTGTTGGGCAGGATGGCTGAATGCAATGCGCGATTGACAACAAACAAGAAGAAAGGTGATATCAAGTTTTATTTCGAGGGAAATTTGTCATGTCTCGTCCCCAGTTTTGCTATGTGTCTAGGTTGCCATAGTTTCTGTTTGCGTCGCCCCTCCCTTCCTGTGTCACCTCAATCAATGTAACGTGTTTTGTATTTAAGTCCTGTCTGCCTCTCGCTCACCGTCGGATCATTGCATGTGTTACTGTCATGATATCTGTTTGGTTTCTGTTCCTGTCTTTGGTAATGTCTTTTTGTTCGATGTCTTTGTCGGTCAGTCCTGTTGTTGGTTTTGTTGTACCATGATTTTCTTAAAAAAAAAAAAAAAAAAAAAATTGTACCCATGTATAATGCGCACCCCAGATTTTAGGACAATAAATTAGTTAAATTTCGCGCATTATACACGGAAAAAAACGGTGTATAGTAGATCTGTGGAATAACGACGAGGCTGACGTCAGGGCGCACGCGCGGCATTGTTCAGAGACAAAAGACGAGGAATTTGATCGATGGATTTAATGATTTAGAGTGCACAGAGGGTTTGATAACGTTATTGCTTATATAATAGTTATTTGATATATAATATATATATCGTTGTTCTGCCCTCAGAATTGTTTTCATGACGTAAGAACTGTTTTCTATGAAAAGAAGAATACACAATGGTTATTTGTCGTTCGGAAGCAAACCGGAAATGTATTTTTTGATTGATTGATTGATTGATATCTTTATTTCGAACATCCAATACAAAAAAGAAAGAAAACAAAAAAAACAAAAACAAATAACACTCTAAAGTGCTACATAAGTCCATACAAAACAAACAAACAAAAAATAAACCAACAAATAGAAGTAAATACATTAAATAAATTAATTAATTAATAATAATAATACATAAGTAAATAAAAATAAAGAATGCTCGAAAAGGAGTAGGAGGAAGCATAGCTTTTTAGATTCCTACCCCTTTCTCACTTCATCCATTAAACCAACGATTCAACATACTATACTGTAATTCTACAATATAACACAAGTAGACAAACTTGCACACTTATTGTTCAGTTTCATTTTTACCTGTCTGTAGCCCTTTGGCACTCTTAACCTTTGTACCCGCTAAACAACATATTTTTATAAAATTTTTTAAACTGGTGGATATTTGGACTTTGCTTGAGTTCCTCACTTAGATTGTTCCATAGTTTGACCCCGGTTATAGTTATACAGAAACTTTTTAAGGTTGTTCTTATGTTTAAGATTTTGAAGTTGTGATTCCCTCTTAACTTATAACCTCCCTCCCGATGCCTAAATAAGTTTTGGATATTATCTGGTAGTTGTTTTGCTTTTGCCCTATACATGATGATTGCTGTTTGATAAGATACTATGTCAGTGAATTTCAATAGTTTGGATTGTATGAAAAGTGGATTTGTGTGTTCCAAGTAGTTGACTTTATGAATAGTCCTTATTGCTCTTTTCTGCTGAATGATAAGTGGCTGTAGTGAAGTTTTATAAGTATTCCTCCAAACCTCAGCACAGTAATGCAAATAGGGCAAGACTAGAGAACAATAAAGTGTACGAAGTGAATGATAATCCAGTAATTCTTTTGCTTTGTATATGACAGCCATGCTTCTTGAAATTTTAGACTTTATGTTTTTGATGTGTGGCTTCCAACTAAGCCTGTCATCCATTATAACCCCAAGAAATTTGTTTTCCTGCACCCTTTCAATTTCATTTCCATCTATTTCTATTCGTATCTTTATATTCGCTTTGCCAAATACCATAAACTTGGTCTTACTTACATTTAATGATAATTTGTTCCAGTCGAACCACATTTTTATTTTTTTCATTTCCTCATTCAGCATTGATTCCACTTGTTGGATGTCATCACCTGAACAAAAAATATTTGTGTCATCTGCAAAGTTGACGAGTTTTAGTTCTTTAGAGACTTTGCACATGTCATTTATATACAAAATAAATAATTTAGGGCCTAAAACTGACCCTTGTGGAACACCACAAGCTATTTCCAGATATCCAGAACAGTGATTACCCAACTTTACATACTGTTGCCGTTCTCGCAGATAATCCTTTATCCAGTCTAATACTAATCCCCTTATCCCATATTTTTCTAATTTATTGAAAAGTATATTATGATTAATTGTGTCAAAAGCTTTTTTGAGGTCAATGAAAACTCCTACTGCATGTTGTTTGTTGTCTATTGCATCTGTGATTTCCTCGATTGATTCCATTAATGCCTGTGCTGTTGATCTGTTTACTCTTAAAACCATATTGGTTCTCTGCAAATAATTTATGTTTTTCCAAAAATCCATCCATTCTTCTGTTGAAAAGCTTTTCCAATATTTTTGAGAGTTGTGGCAATATTGAGATAGGTCTGTAGTTTGTAAAGTTGTGTTTGCTCCCAGTTTTGTAAAGAGGAATCACCTTAGCAATTTTCATCTTCTTTGGGAATGTACCAGTTAAAAATGACAAGTTACAGATGTACACAAGTGGCTTTGAAATCCCCTCAATGATTTGCTTAACTAACATCATATCAATCCCATTGCAGTCGGTAGATGTTTTATTTTTACATTGTTGCACAATGTTAATGATTTCATTTTCATCAACTGCCTTCAAAAACATTGAGTGAGGATTCTTTTCTATTAATTTATCTGTGTTGCCAACATCTGGCGCTGGCATCGGTATGTTTTTTGCTATTTGAGGCCCAACATTTACAAAGAACTGATTAAAACTGTTTGCCACTTCTTCCATATTATAATTTTCAGTATCATTTATAACAAAATATTTAGGTAATTTATGTTGTTCGGTACCTTCTCTAATAATGTGGTTTAGGAGAGTCCATATCCCCTTATTGCATTTTGAAATGCACCGGAAGCTGCGCATGTTTTTGTTGAAGCGAGTTGACAACTGATGAGTAGAGACGTTAGCATTACTTGTGTCAAAAACGAATCTTTCTCCTCTCCTTATCCTCACGGAATCAACGGCTGTAAGTTATTGTTATTGGATAACTTTATTATTGTTTATAAGATAAGAATATTCATAATAGAAACTGTTGTTTTACTTGCAGTTTCACTCGTTGTGTTTAACGCTGAACAGAAATAAAGGGAGCAAGACGCTCTGAATCCTGGCTCACGTGTTCTATACATGAGTTTGGCTGGCTGATGAACTGTGACAACGTACACGAAGTACATAACGCACAGGGAGATCAGTACAGTGAAAAGCCGTAGTATAAAGTGAAAAGCCGCGGTGAAGTGGAAAGCCGCGGTGCAGCGATTTGAGGAAACAATGAAAGATTCAAACATGGCCGCCAAAGATGTATCCAGTGTTATCGTCGCGGAGACGGTAGACTCTGAAGAGAATTCACGTCGACCTTCATCATCCAAGTCATCAGTCCACATTCGATCGAGAGCTAGTGCTAACTCCAAGCGCTCGTCATCCTACAATTCCGTTCTGGAGGCAGCTACCAGAGCCAGAGCTTCGGCTGAAGCAGCGGCAACCAAGGTAGCCTATTCAAGGAAGCAGTTGGAAATTAAAAGGCAACGAGCTAGGCTAGACATAGATTTAGAAGAATTAGAAATTGAAAAGGAAGCAGAAGTGGCACAGGTGAGGGCAGAAGTATTGGAAGCAGCTGCAGCTATAGAAAATGAAGATGTGCTAAGCATAAAAAGTTATTTGCCAGTGCACGTGGCTCAAAAACGCACTGAAGATTATGTGCAAAGCCAAACACAGCTCAACGCGCAGTCCCTTGTAGCCTACAGTGGAGTCTGGCGCCACAAAACCACACATAGTCCACCACCTGCGGCAGCTGAGGAGAGGTCCTCACACAACGTCTGCAGACCATCAATGAATGAGGAACGTGAGGAAAAGGAGCAGTTCCAAGAGGCAATCAACACGACGTATTATGGCCCCCCATTTCATGGTGCAGTCAGACCTTGTGAGTACAGCCTCCTGCGACAGTCATCACCCATACCTACGACACCACCACGCATGGATGACTTCAGGCCTTTGCGTGATAACTTCAGGCCTCTTCAGAGTGACATCGGAACCCCGACTCAGCCTTCACATGCAGCAAGGCACACATCTGCCCCAAAGCTACCTGACATTCCACATATGCAACAAGGTCAGTATTCTCCTCCTCATGCCAGCCCTCCACACATGATAGACTTTGCCAAGTTTCTTGCTCGCAGAGAATTAGTGACTCCTGGCCTCACAAAATTTGATGACATGCCAGAGAATTTTAGGGCATGGCAGTCCTCATTCCTAAATGCAACACAAGGCTTAGGTTCATCATACAGTGAGGAGCTGGACCTCTTGGTGAAGTGGCTCGGTAAGGACTCGTCTGAACATGTAAAGAGGATCCGTGCTGTTTACGTCACCAAGACCAAAGCTGCTCTACAACTGTCCTGGGATAGACTGCATGAATGCTATGGCGCACCAGAAATAATTGGAAATGCCCTGTTTAAAAGAGTGGACGATTTTCCCCGTCTCTCTGCTAGAGACAACACGAAGCTAAGATTGCTCAGTGATCTCCTCATGGAGCTATTAGTAGCCAAAAACGATGGATATCTTCCTGGCCTTGCATACCTCGACACGCCTCGTGGGATAAAGCCTATCGTGGAGAAGTTACCTCCAGGCCTGCAGGAGAAATGGCTCGGTGTAGGCTCAAAGTACAAGGAGCGCTACAGAACATCTTTCCCTCCCTTTTCGTTTTTTGTGGACTTTGTGTATGGCCAAGCCAAGGCTCGAAATGACCCAAACTTCAGCCTCTCCATCAGTAGCCAGCCGTACGGCAAAGGTGAGAGAGCTCCATTCAAGCCAAGTGAATTTAAGACTGCTGTATCTGTGCGCAAAACAGACGTGTTTAGTACCACTGATGCAAACACCTTAAACTCTACGGACGATGGAAAGGAAAACAATGACCCGGCTCGTTATTGCCCTGTGCAAAAGAAAAAACACCCATTAGAAAAATGCAAAAACATTACAGGAAAGAAAAGACATTCTTAAAGAAAATAAACGCTGCTTTAAATGCTGCGCTCCAAACCACCTTGCCAAGGATTGTCAGGCATCATTGAAATGCGGTGAGTGTGACAGCCAAAGACACAGCTCTGCGATGCACCCAGACACCTCTCTGCCTCTCGATCAATCGGCCCTTCCACAAATGGACACAGTGGCACAAGGAAATTCCCCACTCGAAGTGACGTCTCGATGCACGAAGGTTTGTGGCAAGGGCAACCTCTCACGTTCATGCTCAAAGGTGTGCCTGGTGCGAGTCTTCTCTCGGGGACAGCCAGATCGCTCTGTCAAGATGTATGTCATACTTGACGATCAGAGCAACCGCTCACTGGCCCGCTCTGAATTGTTCCACCTTTTCAAAGTCAAGAGCAGCATCTCCCCTTACCTGATGAAGACCTGCGCTGGCACCACAGAGATGGTCGGCAGGAAGGCGGCGGGCTTTCAGATCGAAGCAGTGAACGGAGGTGTGTGCCTAGACCTTCCACCTCTCATTGAGTGCAATGAAATAATGAATAACAAATTTGAGATTCCAACTCCAGAGGTAACCCTCGCACACGCGCACTTGAAACATCTCGCTCCTCTCATCCCCAAGCTGGATCCTGATGCAGACATGATGATCCTGTTGGGGAGAGATATGATACGTGCACACAAAGTGAGAGATCAAGTCAATGGTCCTCATAACGCTACCTTTGCCCAGCGCCTGGACTTAGGCTGGGTCATTATAGGCGAAGTCTGCCTGGACAACGCCCACAAGCCAACCCTGAGCATCTTCAAAACTCATGTGCTTCAAAATGGACGTCCGTCACTTCTCGTTCCTTGCCAAAACAACATCTGTGTGAAAGAGAGACCATGCTACGGCGGGGAGGACAAGCATGGCCACACTACACAAACGTTGAAAGCATTGCCAGTCGAGGATCAGCTCGGGCAGACTGTTTTCCAACAAACAGACAGCGACAACAAGTGTGCCATGTCCTTTGAAGACGAATTATTCTTGAAAATAATGAAAAAAGAAGTCGCTCAGGATGAAAGGAATACCTGAGTAACTCCCCTACCATTTAAGTCGCCTCGCCCTCGGCTCCCAAATAACAGAGCGCAAGCCCTGTCTCGTCTCAGCTCTCTACGGCACATTTTGAGAAGAAACGCTGAGATGAAAGCGCAGTTTTCCTCCTTCATGGAAAAGCTTTATGAAAACAACCATGCAGAGATTGCCTTATCCATTGACGACGCAAAAGAATGCTGGTACCTGCCCTTTTTTGGTGTGTACCACCCCCAGAAGCCTGGGCAAATACGGGTTTGACTCAAGCGCCCAACTGAACGGCCTCTCCCTCAACTCAGTGCTACAGGGCCCGACTTGAATAACACTCTGCTTGGCGTGCTGTTGCGTTTCAGGAAAGATCTCATTGCTGTCACTGCGGACATCCATCAGATGTTTTATGGATTCCTGGTGAGGCATGAGCACAGAGATTACCTCAGATTTCTGTAGCACAAAGACAATGACCTGTCTAAAGAGGTTCAAGAGTACCGCATGCGGGTACACGTCTTCGGCAACAGTCCATAGCCTGCAGTAGCCATCTATGGACTACGACGTGCGGCTAAGAAAGGCGAAGCAAGGTATGGCAATGACACAACACATTTTGTGCATAGACATTTCTACGTTGATGATGGACTCGTGTCACTGCCCACAGAGTCTGCTGCCATAGACCTGCTGAAACGTACCTGTGCCTCACTCGCCGAGTCTAATTTGAAGCTGCACAAAATAGCATCGAACAGTATCACTGTGATGAAAGCATTCAAACCTGAAAAGCTGGCCTCTGGCATTAGAGAGCTGGGGGAGGATGATGATACTCTCCCTCCGCAGAGGAGCCTAGGCTTATGCTGGGACATTAACACAGACATGCTCACCTTTAAGGTAGCCATTGCTGATAAGCCTTATACTCGCCGTAGGGTGCTGTCAGTTGTCAACAGCGTCTTCGACCCACTGGGTCTGGCCGCCCCAGTGACCATCAAAGGCAGGCTGCTGCTGCTGCGAGAGCTGTCCAGTGGGGTCCAGGATTGGGACACTCCACTCCCTGACGAAAAGGCGAGCATGTGGGAAACATGGGAATCATCACTCAAAGAGCTGAGCAGCCTCCATGTGCCCCGCTGCTATGTTTCAATGTCACTCTCGGAGCCAAGGTACACCGAACTGTGTGTTTTTTGTGATGCATCTAACTGGGCCACAGGGGTGGTTGCATACTTAAGAGCAGGGCTGTGGACTCGGTCGGATTTTTGCACCGAGTCCGGCCTCTTGGCCATGAGTCCGAGTCCGGCTGTCCATTTTTTCTGTTAATTCATGTGACTGCTTAGTCTTTATTCAAGGCTAATTTCGATCAAAATCTAAATAATTACAACAGTTTTGGGATGGTTTTGTCTTTATTAAACATTTAAACGAATACAATAAACAGATACTTTCAAGTTTTAATCATTAATTACACCATTATAGCTCAGACATTTATCTAAACACAAATAATTAGTGACGACCCCTTATTTGGAAAGCGAAAAACCCGTGTCGTACGGTGTCAGCATGTTGTTTTCAATAAAAACATGAAGACCTCACGTTTGCGTCAGTCAATTTTAATTTTTATAAAGGGTTATTCTCATTTGATGCCATCCGCGTTCTGCCATTGAAGCGGGGTGCATTCAAAGACCAGTCGTACAGACGGAACACTCATTCACTCCACCAAAACGCAACAATATAATTACGTGAGCTCTTTGCATAAACCTCAATGCAAAGAAACTCCTCTTTTTGGGTACAGGGTACAAGGAGTATATATTACAAAGGAGACTTTATACTTAATTGTGATCATCATTCATCCATCCATCCATTTTATTTTATTACTCAGGTATTTTCAAAACAAATTAATATTGTTGCATTTATTAATTTGCTTTAACATGACGCAATATAATTAAAAGCTGACACGATAGCAATGTCAAACGTGTTCATTTAAGAAAAAGCCACACACGTTTTGTGATCAAATCTTTCATAACGAGAATGATTTGAGTGAATTGATTTTACAATTTTTATCCCCCCACCCCACCATCTGTCACTTTGCTTGGGACAAAAGGAGCCTTCAGAACTGAAATTTCGTCTCAATTATTCATTCAAATCATTTCACTCAAATCATTCTCGTTATGAAAGATTTGATCACAAAACGTTTCCGTCTGTACGACTGGTTTTTGAATGCACCCCGCTTCAATGGCAGAACGCGGATGAATTTAAAGACATCAAATGAGAATAATCCTTTATAAAATTTAAATTGACTGACGCAAACGTGAGTTCTTCATGTTTTTATTGAAAACAACATAGTGCTGACGCCGTACGACATCAGTTTTTCGCTATAATTCGGTATAATTCGAGGTAGTCCACGCTCACCCAAAGTTAAGGTTTCATGGGAATATTATTGTCATAATTGTCTGGACCATATATGATAATTGTTTAATGGTAGTTATTGATAGATCTTGAAGATGTCAAGTTATAGGTGCATATAGCACGTTCATTGTAAGAGGGGAAGACATGTGTATTTTGGGCTAACTCATATTCCGTAGTAGAAAACCCCCGGAAGTGGGATGGGCGCATTCTGTGTTGTTGTGGTACGCCCAGTGAAACCATTGTGAGTAAGAAATAAAGCAGTTATCATTCACGTCGTTGTCCGACCTATTCTTGCTATCTAAGAACCTGGAAAATAGTAAGGATATAACATATATCACGGGTCATTACGACGAGTTTGGTGGAGTTTTTACTGCTTCTTCCAACTCCTACCGCGTTGACTGTAACCTGACACTCTCTGGCTGCGTCTTGCCTCTTTTTTTTCATTGTCGGACTCGGTGGACTCAGTGCTGATTTTGACCGAGTCCACCGAGTCCGAGTCCGGCAAAAATGACAGAGTCCGACCGATTCCGAGTCCCAGAGTCCGAACCGAGTCCACAGCCCTGCTTAAGAGCAGTCAGTAAGGAGGGCGATTGCAAAGTGGGATTTGTGATGGGGAAGGCTAGACTGTCACCGCAGCCGGAGGCTACGATCCCACGACTCGAGCTCTGTGGTGCCGTCCTGGCTGTTGAGCTGGCAGAGTTGATCTTGAGTGAACTGGACTACAAACCAGACGCTGTGAAATTCCACTCCGACAGCAAGGTGGTCCTTGGATACATCTATAACGACTCAAGACGCTTCTTTGTGTACGTGCACAATCGTGTGCATCGTATTCGCCAAACAACCTCTCCTGAGCAGTGGCATTATGTGCCGTCGGAACATAACCCCGTTGACTTAGCCACCAGGTCAGTACCTGCATCACAGCTGATGGACACAATGTGGTTCGTAGGACCCGACTTTCTTCACAAGACTCCTAAGCTGGATAAGCACATTTAGTTCGATCTGATAGAGCCTGGGAAAGATGTGGAGGTCAGACCGCAAGTGACAGCTTTACTTACGCACATCGAAACCAAGCCACTTACCTCTTCAAGATTCCAGCGTTTTTCCAAAAAGGAGCTCCTTGCTGAGAGCAGTTTCCTTTCTGATACATCAGATGCGTTTTCACAAGTCAATCGCCACCTCAGACTCAACAGACACACCGCAGCATGCATGCAAAGGCTGGCATCGGTGCGGCGGACCTCGCACTCCTGAGGAGCTTGCAGCAGCCAAGAGACTCATACTAGAGACTGTCCAGAGAGATGCATATCCAGATGAATACGCTGCTCTCAAAGCACGCAGAGAAGTCTCTAACTCAAGTCAGATCTTGACCCTGGACCCCTACATGTGTGAGGGCCTGCTGCGGGTCGGAGGGCGCCTCAGGCATGCTTCTCTCGACTCAGAGATAAAACACCCAATCATCCTCCCGAAGCAAAACCATGTCACCAGGCTGCTTGTGGAACACCATCATGCAGAGGTAAAGCACCAGGGGCGACAATTTACAGAGGGAGCCATCAGGGCAGCTGGACTATGGATTGTCGCTGGAAAGAGGCTGGTCAGCTCTGTTCTCTATCACTGTGTGACATGCCGTAAGCTGAGAGGGAAGTGCAGAAATTGGCTGACCTCCCTCCGGAGCGACTCGACACCTCTCCACCCTTCAGCTATGTGGGGCTGGATGTATTTGGACCGTGGACAGTGGTGACCCGACGCACTCGTGGAGGTGCGGCAGAAAGCAAAAGATGGGCCATTCTGTTCACATGCATCTGCACCAGAGGAGTACACATTGAAATTATTGAATCGATGGATACTCCCAGTTGCATAAATGCGCTACGGAGATTCTTTGCCGTCAGGGGCCCAGCAAAGCAGCTCAGGTCAGACAGAGGGACGAATTTTGTGGCTGCTAGTGCAGAACTAGGGATGAGGCCCTATCATGAAAAACAGAACAATATCTTCAATTATCTCCACAGCAAAGACTGCATGTGGGTGTTCAACCCACCACACGCTTCACACATGGGAGGTGTGTGGGAACGCATGATTGGTGTGGCACGAAGAATATTCTATTCCATGCTTCTGCAGAACAAACGTACTCGCCTGACTCATGAGGTCCTGTGCACGCTGATGGCGGAAGTGTCGGCGATAATCAATGCCAGGCCGTTGGTACCTATTTCATTAGACCCCTCTGCTTCAGTCTTGCTGTCTCCTTCCATGCTACTGACACAAAAGCCAGGCCTTGCTCCTCCGGGCGAGTTTGCCGGGAAAGACTTTCTGGGAGGCTAGTGGAGGCAAGTGCAGGCGCTGGCGAACGAATTCTGGAACCGTTGGAGAAGTGAGTACCTGAGCACTCTTCATCCAAGACGTAAATGGCACAGGACACACCGCGACCTTCAACCTGGGGACATTGTGCTGCTAAAGCAAACTCAAGTGCCAAGGAATGAGTGGCCGATGGCTATGGTCATATCCACCTCCAAGAGCAGCGATGGAAGGGTCCGAAAGGTTGAGGTGAAAACATCATCCCATGGCACCTCGAAGACTTACCTGCGGCCCATTTCTGAAGTGGTCCTTCTCATGGAAAAGGCGGATTAAAAGTGGATTGAGAAAAAGGGAAGTAGTTTCAAAGGTTAGTGGCATTACATGCCAGACGGGGAGTGTTCTGCCCTCAGAATTGTTTTAATGACGTAAGAACTGTTTTCTATGAAAAGAAGAATACACAATGGTTATTTGTCGTTCGGAAGCAAACCGGAAATGTATTTTGAAATGCACCGGAAGCTGCGCATGTTTTTGTTGAAGCGACTTGACAACTGATGAGTAGAGACGCTAGCATTACTTGTGTCAAAAACAAATCTTTCTCCTCTCCTTATCCTCACGGAATCAACGGCTGTAAGTTATTGTTATTGGATAACTTTATTATTGGTTGTACTAGGTTCATCTTGTTTTTTCTTTTTCAATTGATTCTCTGGTTCTTCTATATCAAACAATTTGTTTTAGGTTTATTTACCTGACATGTTTCGGCGGATTCTTCCGCCTTCATCAGAGTGTCACTGATGTGGTTGTGACGCGTCTTTATCAGCTGATGGATGAAGGCGTGGCTCACCTGTCAGATTTGACAGGTGAGTCACACCCTCTGCTGTCAGTTCACCTCTCCAAAACACTGTTCCAGGTTGTAGAGAGCATGCTCATATCACACGACATCATTTCACTCTTCACAAAAACGCCCACAAAACCCACCATACACATAGTACATAACAGACTATCAGCAGACAAGACACTCAAGAAACGGACAAATCTAACAGCACAAGACATCACCCAACTACTTCATTTCATCGCTACCTCCACATACTTCCAATACAGAAACACAATATACAGGCAAAAAGAGGGATTCCCCATGGGAGACCCTCTTTCTGCCATCATGTGCAATTTCTTTATGGAAGATTTAGAACAGAAGGCACTCTTAACAGCCCCGGACACATACAAACCCACTCGATGGAAACGTTACGTCGACGACATTCTGGAAAAAACAAAAACAGGACATACACAACACCTCACAGACCATCACAACACCATAGACACCACGGGTAACATCAAATTCACTCATGAAGAGGAAACAGCTCGATCCATAGCCTTTTTAGACATCAACATACACCACACAGACAATGGTGACATAAAAACAAAAGTACACAGAAAACCCCCACACACCGACCAATACCTCCTCTGGACATCAGAACATCCCACTATACACAAAATGTCAGTAGTCAGAACACTATACGAACGTACAACAATAATCACAGATCCGGACGACATAACACAGGAAGAAAAATACATACAACACGCACTCAAAAAATGTCAGTATCCACAATGGGCAATAACCAAAGGTGCAGAACAGGTAAAAAACAAAAAACACAAAACACAGGAGCAAAGAAAGAAACAAACAAGGAAACAGGAACCCATCGGAATGGTGACGTTGCCGTATGTGAGAGGAATTACGGAACGCATCAAAAGAGCAATGAAAAAATACAACATAAGCACGCCTATCAAACCACATATAACACTCCGTCAGATACTGGTCCACCCAAAGGACAGAGTCAATCCGGAAAATAAATGCAATTCCATATACGAGATTCCATGCAAATCATGTAATAAATCATATATCGGGGAGACAGGGAGGAACTTCATCACAAGAAAAATGGAACACAAGAAGGAATGTGAGAATGAGACAGCAACAAGACAAACAAGAGCAATAAAACTACAAGCACAGCAGGAACACTACAAGTCAGCCATCACCGACCACTGTAAAAGGGAAAACCACATCATGGACTGGGAGAAGGCCAAAGTCATCCGCACTGAAGAAAACAAACATCAGCGTTGGATCAGGGAGGCCATTGAGATCCGCAAGCGGGGCCCGAGGACCATCAACAGGGACGAGGGAGCCTACATGCTCTCTACAACCTGGAACAGTGTTTTGGAGAGGTGAACTGACAGCAGAGGGCGTGACTCACCTGTCAAATCTGACAGGTGAGCCACGCCTTCATCCATCAGCTGATAAAGACGCGTCACAACCACATCAGTGACACTCTGATGAAGGCGGAAGAATCCGCCGATACATGTCAGGTAAATAAACCTAAAACTAACTTTATTATTGTTTGTAAGATAAGAATATTCATAGTAGAAACTGTTTGTTGTTTTACTTGCAGTTTCACTCGTGTTTAACGCTGAACAGAAATAAAGGGAGCAAGACGCTCTGAATCCTGGCTCACGTGTTCTATACATGAGTTTGGCTGGCTGATGAACTGTGACAACGTACACGAAGTACATAACGCACAGGGAGATCAATACAATCGTTATATGGGCCTGTGGAATATTTTGAACTGCAAGAGCCGTCAGCGGCGCGCACGCATTGTTGACAAAGGACGCTTGATGGATTTAATGAATTCGAGTGACACAGATGGTTTTATTAACGTGTTATTTATGTAATAATTTTTTTTAAATAACTGAATGTTACGTCAGGGCCGTTCTCCGCTCCTCGTTTGTGTTTGTCACGTTAGCATACCGTATCGTTTAGCCTGTTGTTGCTCGTTCATGACTGTTCTTGGTGTTGGATTTTGTCGAATAAATTGCCCCCAAAAATGCGACTTATACTCCGGAGCAACTTATATATGTTTTTTATTTTCACTTTTTTGGGCATTTTATGGCTGATGAGACTTATACTCCGGAGCGACTTATCGTCCAAAAATGACAGTACATATATTTTCTACAGCACAAGAATGTTTGTGTCATGATTACCATCTAAAAACCATATTTAAAAAAACAAAACAAAAAAAACATGTTTTTCCATTTTCACGCACTTTTGCAAGAACTCCAGGGAGCCGCTAGGGGCGTCCTAAAGAGCCGCATGCGGCTCTGGAGCCGCGGGTTGCCGACCCCTGTCCTAACCAGACTGACCAGTGTTGTGCACTACCCCACCAGTGCATAAATCAACCATATTTTTCATACAGTATACACATATATACTGTATATGATTATGCTGTAGATTTTAGACGAGTCTGTAATTCGGCTATACATAGACCTAATATAGACAATATAATATACACAGTATATACTGTAAGTATATACTATACTGTATACTGTAAGTATATACACAGTAATCCCTAATAATTGGTTCTAAGACCACCTGTGATAGGTGAAAATCAGCGAAGTATGAACGATGTATGTTTTAATTGGAAATCTACCATTCCCACTGCGCACTTGACGTCTTTAGACGTCTTGTCTATGTGTAGACTGATTTTAGACAAGTCTATAATTTGGCTATACATAGGTCTAATAAAGACATAAATAAATCCAACAAATATGATCATATTTCAAAATATTAAACTCTAAACCAGCTGTAAGTGTTAGAAATAATGTACAAAGTTGTATTGCTTTGTTTGAAACAACCATTGATCTGTGTAAACTGTGGTTATTTTTGTAACCATATTTAGACGCGTCTATAATTGGTTGTTGCAGAGACCAAATATAGACGACAAAATTAAATCCATCAAAGATAAAATATTAAACTCTAAACCAGATGTAAGTTATATAAATAATGTAGAAATGTTATATTGCTTTGTTTTAAATCTTAAATATAACCCATGGACGGAGATCAATTTTAGAGTAAAAACAACTCGATAACTTCCCACTAGGAGACAGCAACGTGCATAAATTGTGTGCCACCGTAAAACAAAACAAGAAGTGTGCGGAGAAAGTAAAGTTTTCCTATGTGTTTGTTGGAGTTTAAGTTGACGACTGTTGGGTCTTATGGACAAAATCACTCCAGAAAGACACTAAGAAAGGCTGCTTAGAGGTGAGTCTTCAAGTATTTCAATAAGAATTGTTGTTTTGTCCTGCAAAGTTTGCCCATTTCATTATCAATCAATTGCAAAGTTGCACTTAAGATGTAGCTTGCAAATGTTATTTTTGACAAGAGGTTATGCTGTATGCATTTACAATTTATATGTGAATTTAAAACTAATGTAAATAATAGCATTGCTTTTGCAGATGTCAGCAGCTCACTTTCAAAAATCGCCATGGCTAATATAAAAAAACAAAAACAAGATCAAACAGTAAGTATAGCTCACAAACGTGAGATTTTCTGATGGCATGTCAAAGATGTAACTTCACTTTTCTACCCATGTAGTGATTTGTGACTCCAGATTTAGCTCAAGGAGTGGCTAGTGTAAAGGTAGGTTTCTATCTGCTATAACAATTATGTCATTAAAATGTGCACCTAACTTTGTTTAATGCTCACCAGACCTTGGAACTCTAAGGCAAAGCATTTCAAAAGTTAAAATTGTGTTGTGTAATGTGATTAACAATGGTTAATGGATGAGTTGTCAAATAAGATTTTTAATATTTTTCCCCTTTCCAAACACAGAGTCAAAACTGGAGAAAAGAGGAGTATCTGTATAAAAAACTGACCTGACTCCAAAAGGTACAGATTGATGATAGAATTAGACTTGATTGCAGAAGTAATCACAACTGCCTTGTTTTATCTTTGGAAATTGGTATATTATTGGTGGTTTGAATATACTTATGTATGCTTAGCTACTGTCGATTTAAAGCATATGCAAAAAGCATATGCCACCTAGACGCCTCCCTGGGGAGGGTTTCCAGGCATGTCCCATTGGAAGGAGGCCTTGGGGATGACCCAGAACACGCTTGAGAGACTGTCTCCCGGCTGGCCAGGGAACTCCATGGGCTTCTCCAGAATGAGCCTGACGAGGTGGCTGGGAGAGTAAAGTCTGGGCTTCCCTACTGAAGCTGCTGCCGCCGTGACCCAACTCCGGATAAGCAGTGGATGTATGTATGGATAGGTGGAAGAACGGATGGAAGGACTGACGGACAGACACTTGAGGGCAGAAGGCACTTTTTGACTTGAATTGTGCATTTGGGATATTCAGATTTTTTTTTCAATTTTATTGTACAGAAATGTTTAAACAAATCCACTTGTAAATTGAAAATATTCACAGATTTTTGGGGGACGGAAGATAATTCCTTGGACAATTTAAACATCTGATCTTGTGTGAGTTCCTTTCTGAAAATTTTTGCTACAGAGTCTTGGTGTAACTGTTGGTCCATGGACGTTGCCTTGATTTTTGCTGAGCACCTACCAAAATGGTAGAGATGTGTAGAGGTGACATGCTATAGCGGTACATGGTACAGTATATTACGAACATGGTTAGACGTAAAAACATTGTCATGTTGCCATTGGTTAGTATTTGGGGCTTCGGTGTATGGTAAAAGGAACATAAAATGTTTAGTCTTGAGTTGTGCACACCAGAGGGCACAAATTACAGAGGCAGATTTCTGGCCCAGTACTTCCCTGATAGTGACGTTTGGGACATGTTATAAATTGTTTAACTTTTTGAGAAAAATCCAATTAAATTGAATTACAAACACACTATATTGACCTGAGATTTGTTGATGACATGGTTGGCCTCCAGTTGAACAGAAAATTTTACTCCAAGTTCCAAGGAGAAGGATGCCATTGGCGCCAATGTTCCTGACGTTAGAACAATGCTGTGCACTGTCCCGCTCAAGTCAGAAAAGACCTAAAAACAGACAAAACACACAACAGTTATTTATTTAATTTCATTGTTTTATTTTGAATTAAACTCAGAGCTCCAGCCGTAATTGTGTGTGGAAATGATTATCTGTTGTGAATGTCATTGCAAATGGCAGTTAAACTGATACCAGGGACGAGAACGGCAAATGTGAAAAACCACTGAAAAGTAGCCGGGGTCTGGGAGCCGCATGCCCCCATTAGAGGGCCCGCAGGGGGGCCAGGGGGCACAGGCCCCCACGGGCAACGCCCCGGAGGGGGCTCCTGGAAACTCCTGGATTTTGACAGTATGGCAACCCCAAAACCATTAATTTCATCACTGTATTTCAACAGTTTTGTTAAAAAAATATTCCTGCTTGGTGGGCTACCAAGGTGAATGTAATACATCAAAATGCCACAATCAAATCTGGAGTTTTTCCTTTTAATGAAAACTGTTAATTTTTTGCAACATATATCTAAAACCACATATCTTATCAAAGAACACTCATAATGCCTATCTTTTGGAAATGAATTGTGAAAGATAAATTATAATCAAAACATATGACAAATATATAAACAGGGATGAGAATGGCAAATGTGAGGGGGGGGCGATGATATATATATACGTATATATACTCCCACATCTATTTAACTAAATAACTTGTCTACAAGTGATGAAAACCCAATCGCAAATTCACATTGTGGTGGAGTCAAAACACTTAGTTCTCCGCGTAAGTTAAGTTAAAAAGGAGAAATGATGTGACGAAAGTAGCGCCAAAATGCTGCTCATTACAGGAGGTTGGCCTTCTGACCACGTGATGCAGGGACAACAACCTCCTGCTGAACGTCAACAAGACCAAGGAGATTGTTGTTGACTTCCGGAAGGGTCACACCCAACACCTGCCGCTGACCATCGACGGTGCTGTGGTGGAGAGAGTGGGCAGCGCCAGGTTCCTGGGGGTGCACATCAGTGAGGATCTCTCCTGGTCCACCAACACCACGTCACTGGCGAAGAAGGCCCAGCGCCGCCTGTACTTCCTGCGGAAACTCAGGCGAGCGAGCGCTCCTCCGGCCGTCATGACTACGTTTTACCGCGGCACCATTGAGAGTGTCCTCTCCAGCTGTATTGCTGTTTGGGGTGGCAGCTGCACTGACTACAACATGAAGGCCCTGCAGCGCATAGTGAACACGGCTGGTAAGATTATTGGTGCTTCACTCCCCTCCTTGAAAGACATTTACACCTCCCATCTCACCCGTAAGGCGACCACGATTGTGAGTGATGTGAGTCACCCCACTCACTCTTTCTTTGATCTTCTGCCCTCTGGGAGGAGGTACAGGAGCCTGCGCTCCCGCACCACCAGACTCACCAACAGCTTCATACTCCAGGCTGTTATGATCCTGAACTCTCTCCTCCTTTCTGCGTAGCGTCCTGTACTTTGCGCTATGCTTACTGTCTGCTGTATGCACACTGGCTCAGTTTTGCTCCTCTTATTATTGTGTTATTTGTTTATTATTTATTCATCACTCATATTATTTATTTATTATTTATTATTTATTGTTTGTGCCTTCTTGTTTTTATTTTGTGTCGTCTACTTGTATGTCTATCGTGTACTATGTCTCGTCACCGTGGGATAGAGGAAACGGTATTTCGGTCTCTTTGTGTGTCTTGACATATGAAGGGATTGACAATAAAGCAGACTTTGAAAATAAGGCCAATGTTGTCGCATCAGTGATGCCAGTTAGGTTTACAGAGGCAAGCCGATTTTCGTAAGATGCCATCGCGGCGGGCAGGCGAATGCTCGCGAGTCGCCGAGGCCACGAACACACTGACCCGAGAGCTCAGGAAAGCTAAGAGGAGCTATGAACAGAGTTTGGAGAGACACTTCTCTGCCGATCCTGATCCCTCATCAGTGTGAAAAGGCCTGCAGAGCACCACGGGCTTCAAGAGACCAACCTCCCGTCCTGTGGAGAACCCAGGCTTGCAAACCAGCCAAACAGGTTTTACTGCAGGTTTGAATGGTCCAACCACGCAATAGGACCTCCAATTAACATACACACCTCCCCCCACAACGTCCCTGTTAAAACCTCTATCGTCATTATCACCTACTCGCTTTCAGAAGCCGTGCCCACACTTCAGATCCGCGAGGAGGAGGTGTGTCAGATGTTCTGGATACGAAAGGTCAGGAAGGCACGGTGCCCAGACGGCGTGTCTCCCTCTTACTTGAAAGTCTGTACTGAACAACTGGCACCCACCTCTGCACGGATATTCAACCGTTCCCTGGAGCTATGTGAAGTGCCTTTGTGCTTCAAAAGCTCCACCATCGTACCGGTGGCCAAGAAGCCCGCCATCACAAGATTGAATGATTACAGAACTGTCGTCCTGACATCTGTGGTCATGATATCCTTTGAGAGGCGAGTGTTGAGCGGGCCCCCTGCTCGACCCCCTGCAGTTTGCCTACCAAGCAAACAGGGCGGTGGACGATGCGGTCAACACGGGGCTGCACTAAATCCTGCGCCACCTAGACACCCCAGGGACGTACGCCAGGATCCTATTTGTGGTGTTCAACACCATCGCTCCGGACATCCTCCACCAAAAGCTCATCCAGCTCGCGGTGCCTGCCTTCACCTGTCAGTGGATCACCAACAGGAGACAGCGTGTGAGGCTGGGGACCATCAAATCCGACACCCGGACGACCAATACTGGCTCCCCCAAGGGGTGCATCCTCTCCCCACTGCTCTTCTCTCTCTACACCAGTGGTTCTCAAATAGGGGTACTCCAGGGGGTACGTGAGATTTTACAAAAATATATACCGGTATTAAAAAAAAAAAAAAACAGTAAGTCTTCAGAATTAGTTATAAAAAGTTTGATGAAATACAAATGTATTCAGTATTCATTATTCAATTTTAATCCTTAATAAACGGACTCTCCACAAACCAATAGCAGTCACCTCCGGTTGCCTTGAAGACGCACTCTAACATGGAGATGTGGCTAAAGCGTAGCAGCGATGCTGCTGTTGAAAACACGGACAAACAAGTACAAATGAAGGCAAAACCATTGCCGACAAAGTACCGACAGTACGTGGAAGACTATTGTTTGATGGGATTTACATCCACAAGTTGTAACCCACCCAAAGTGCTGTGCTTTTTTTGCTGGGAGAAATTAGCCAACGCTAGCATGAAGCCGGCACATCTCCAGCGGCATCTCACCACAAAACACGGATGCCATGTTGGTAAGCCACCGGAGGGCTTCAGGAGGAAACTTTCTGACTTCAAGTCATCCCGAGACACAATGCGAAAAGCCTCCGCTACATCAGCCAAAGCCCTGAAGGCTTCTTATGCGGTTTCTTTGCTTGTAGCTAAAGCCCAAAAAACGTTCACCATAGCTCCATGAGTGACAAAGACTCATTCAAGCTTCAACACTGTTCAACGCTTGTTCAATGCTTGCCAAATCAAAAGCAAATGTTCAATGCAACAATTCAATTTTAAGAGGAAAAAAAGTTTGTTAAAAACTGTCTGGTTTGGATCGGCCTCCAAACAAGACAATCACAGACTGCAACGGACAATCAGGTCTGCAGTGAAGATAATTGGAATCAACCTCCCATCTATCCAGGACTTGTACCTGTCCAGGACCAGGAAACGGGCAAGTAACATCTCTACAGACCCTTCTCACCCAGGTTGCAGTCTGTTCGACCTACTCCCTTCCGGACGGCGTTATAGAGCTCGGTACGCCAAAACCAGCAGACACAGACACAGCTTCTTCCCCCAGGCTGTCGCTCTGATGAACTCACTCTTAGAGTCTCAGAGTCATTGCTGTGCAATAACATCCTGCTCTTGCCACTTAAATATTGTTAGTCACCTGAATGTTGTTAGTCACTTAAATGTTGTACAAAGATCAACCGGAGTCAGATTCCTTGTTTGGCATGCACAAACCTGGCCAATAAAGCTGATTCTGATAACATCAAGTTTACAGAACATTTTGATTTATGATGGGAGTCAATGAGCAACAGAATGGACATTCTAACAAGAACCTAAAAAAGATTTATCTCGCCCATATGAAATAAGTGAGAAACTCCAGGATAGTGCTATTTAGACCTGCATGTTTTAATAATCCTCTTGAAATAACACCACCCAAGTGTTTTTTTCATGCTCCGTCTTTAGATGCAACACATGAAAACATCAAACATGTCCAGAAACGGTACAAAGTCACCCCAAAGTTAACCGAAAAACGAACATGCATTGAGTAAATTGGACATAGAAAATTTGTATTGGTTGTATGCCGTGGAGTGTGACTGGCGCAACCCACATAGAGTAACAATTAAGTGCCAAGCAATAGCACCTGGAATCACCATTTAAAGCAGGGAGTTGTCCTGGATTTTACTATTTCACACGCAACTTAAAGTCTTGGTTTGCTTATTTAAAAAATAAATAAAAAAGTGATTACTAAATATGACACACATTCAACTCCGGGTAACACAACACATATGGAAAAACTTCATTAGTTAAGTGTACTGCAGGGATGGTAAATGGTCTTTTGCTTTTCCACCTGTTAAGGCTGTCATTCACCCACTGATGACGCAGCATCAGGAGCAATTGGGGATAGAGTACAGTAATCCCTTGCTACATTTACACCTCCCATCTCACCCGCAAGGCGACCACGATTGTGAGTGATGTGAGTCACCCCGCTCACTCTTTGTTCGAATTTCTGCCCTCTGGGAAGAGGTACAGAAGCCTGCGCTCCCGCACCACCAGACTCTCAAACAGCTTCATATTCCAGGCTGTCAGGATCCTGAACTCGCTTCCCCGTTCTGCGTAGCGTCCTGTACTTTTACTGTCTGTATGCACACTGGCGTTATCTATTTATTTATTATTTATTGTTACTCTTATTATTTATTGTTGTGCCTTCTTGTTTTTTATATTGCGTCGTTTACTTGTATGTCTATCGTGTAATATGTCTTGTCACCGTGGGATAGGGAAAACGTAATTCCGATCTCTTTGTGTGTCTCGGCATGTGAAGATGTTGACAATAAAGCAGACTTTGACTTTGACTTTGCGGTTTGTTTATCACGGTTTCACTACAACGCGGATTTTTTTTCCAAATTAAAAATAAATTTACAAGTCAAAATAAAATGTTTAAATTGAGGAATTTTGGCACAAAACTTGCCCACACGGCAGCAGAAGGCAAGGAGTGCCCACACAATTGCGGTGCGTACACTTGTACCTTTTTATAAAAAAAATGGTGATAATGTTGGAATAATTTAAGTGAAGCCTTGGCCTGCCAGACCTGGAGGCCTTGTCTTTACATTTTGACTTTCCTTTTATCTAGGTTCTTCCTCTTAAGTGACAGGTATGTCTTTTGATCCCTGTCAGCCATACGTCTCCTTCCTCTCCTTTTGTTATCTGTGTGTTTTTGGTCCTGTAAGAGGCCTTCACCAACAATGAGCAGAGCTTATTTGCATAGGCGAAATGTTCTTATTTGGTTCAAAGAACTTCATTCCTTTTATCTCACTGTAGGTTTGGTTCATAGATTGTTGTTGGTCAGAACTGTTTTTCTTTGTGAAGTTTTATATACAGTTTGAAGTAGTTGCGTTCACGTTATCCTATATTTACTCAATGTTTGTTTAAGGAACTGCATACCAGTTACCTTACATTTACTTAATGTGTGTTGAAGTGTTTAGGACAAGTTACTTATGATTGTGTGTTAATTTACTAAGTAGATAAAGTCTAGCAAAGGTTTAGTTGCATTGTTCCACAGGAAAGCGGCAATTCAAGTTATCTGATCTCAGGGCAACCAAAAACTTAAATAGAGGAGCACGTGAAGTGAGAACTCAGAATTGATTGAGATTGTAACTGAGTTTCCTCTCTCTATCGTTCTCCTCGCGAGTAAACCTGTTCTGGTTCTTTTCTCCTCTTCCTTCCAACGTGTGGTTTAATGTCTGATGGTACTTAGACCTGACAGATAATAAGAATAAGAGTTCTAAAAACACATTTACAGTGCTGTACCTTGTTTTATATATATTTTTTTTATAATAATAAGAGTTTTAAAAACATATTTACAGTATGTACCTTTGTACCTTGTTATAAAAAAATATAATAAAAGTTGTTCTAAAAACATATTTACAGTATGTGTTAAGAAATCTCCATGTTATTTATGTTATCCAGCCGTGCTTTGATTTGAGGTAGGGTGATTTATATTGACCACTTCCGGTTTTACGTTCGTGTACATATGTTGGTTACAGTGATAGAGTCATTGACGATGTAAGTGGGTCTCCTAACAAGAGAAATGAACGATCACATATGTCTAACCTTTAGGACAATGTAGTATTGCTCCAGATGTTGTAATGATGTGATGTAATTCCTTTAGAGGTCCGTTTTCCTGTTAGCACGATCGCAAATTAGCATCTTTCCGCTAACTCGTTAGCCTGCCCAGTACTTCTTGTTAACATGTTACACGCACGCACGTATAATATTTATATTTTAAGAATTTATACATTTTCTGCATGTTATTTATACTATTAATGTATTATTTACGTGTTTGAAACAATTATTTAATGTTCTAATAATAAAATATGCATTTAAATGGTTTTGTATTTGACACAAAAAAAATTGTACAGACGAGAGGGTGACCGTACTTTGCGGATTTCACTTATCGCGGGTGGTTTTTGGAACCAATTATCCGCGATAAACGAAGAAATACTGTATCTTGCTCGACATGGCACAAGGTTTGGCGACAAAAAAGTCAGCCTCATTAAAATTGACAATTGAGTAAGCTGTGTCTTATTTTCAATGCACATGCATTGGTTTTCCCTTCTGTGGAAACACTTTTTACTAACTAGAAAGGATTAGCATTAGCATCTTGCTTAGTAAACCTCATCTCAATAGTTGGAAATCTTTGGTGACTGCAAAGCATTTCAGCATGGGCGACAGTTACTGTCTAGCCTTGTTGACATTCACGTTTAATTAGATTTGACTCAAATTTATTGTCAATGGACAGCACAAGTACAGTACAGCGAAAATAACTTTGACATCCAACCAGAAGTACAAAAAGCAGTAAAGTGCAGAGAGAAAAGAATATTGAGCACTAGGTACAGTGCAATCAGGTAAATATGAGGTGAGATACTATACGGGATAATATACAAGAGGGACGAGGGCGGATATTACTGGCTAATTATTAACAATGAGGCGTAATCTCACTAGTCAGTCTCATATTTATTAATTCATATATTTATCTATTTATTTACTACGTACTAGAGCGCGATGACATGACGTCACGTCAGATTTTTGTTTAGTCATGTGTCAGTGATCAGATAGACAAACTGCAGTTGAAAACCTAAATGTTACTTGAAGCACTCTTCTTATTTTCCTTCGACAACTTATTATTGTACTTACTTGATAAAATTAATGATGAAATTATAATTGGAAGCTGTTACTGAAAAATGTTTCCAAACATTTGACTGGTACTAGAGCATAGCCTGAGGATGTGTCAATGACCTTTCCTTCTCAGGAGTCTGAAATATAGGCAGAGGCTAGAGTGAGAGGATTTTTCAATTTCAATTTGGCAGTAATAACTTTATTTAATTCCAATCCTAAATGTCATCTGGAGGAAGGAGATGTGACGAGAATGTGAATGATTGCTGGTCACAGCCTTGTCTCAATGGTGGCTCACCAGCTCAGTGGCCTCGTGGTAGAGTGTCCGCCCTGAGACTGGAAGGTTGTGGGTTTGAACTCTGGCCGGGTCATAGCAAAGACTATAAAAATGGGACCCATTGCCTCCCTGCTTGGCACTCAGCATTAAGGGTTGGAATTGGGGAGTTAAATCACCAAAATGATTCCCGAGCGCAGCACCGCTGCTGCTCACTGCTCCCCTCTCCCTCAGGGGATGGATCAAAATCACATGGGGATGGGTTAAATGCTGTTGGAATAATTTAAGTAAAGCCTTGTCATTTATGAGTTTATGGCTTTCCTTTCATCTAGGTTCTTTCTCTTTAGTGACAGGGAAGTCTTTTGATCCCTGTCAGCCATATGTGTCCTTCCTGTCCTTATGTTATCTGTGTGTTTTTGTTTCTGTAAGAAGCCTTCACTAACAATGAGCAGAGCTTATTTGCATAGGCGAAATGTTCTTATTTGGTTGAAAGAAACTTCATTCCTTTTAGTTAACTCAGTGCTTCTCAATTATTTTCTGTTACGCCCCCCCTTAGCAAGAAGAAAACTATTCGCGCCCCCCCCCCCCTCCCCACCGTGACTATCCTAACTTGTCTTGTAAGTCGTAAAATGTTGCACTGTCGCAAACGTCACAGAAGTAACAATGAGAGCGCCACTGCCCCCTGCTGGGAAGATCTGCAATTACACTTTATTTTAGTACTGCAAAAAAAAAAAGCCTGTTCCCCAGGGTCACACGCGCCCCCCCAGGTATAGCACGGCGCCCCCCAAGGGGGGCGCGCCCCACTATTTGAGAAGCACTGAGTTAACTGAAGGTTTGGTTCATAGATGGTTACAAGTTATCCCATATTTACTCAATGTTTGTTAAAGTGTTTAGGACAAGTCACTCATTCTTATTGCGTGTTAATTTACTAAGTAGATAAAGTCTAGCCAAGGTTTAGTTGCATTGTTCCACAGGAGTTATCTGATCTCGCTCGCGGACGACTCGGCCAACAACTGGAGGAGAACAGATGGACAAACTCTGCGGGGGTCACGGGCCGACAATGAAGTGCGAATTCACACCACACTACATTCCTTAGCTAATCAGCGTTGCTACAGACACAATCTCCCCTCCCTTTAGTGTAGCAACGCCTCTGTAACCAGGGAAACCAAAACATTAAATAGAGGAGCACGTGGAGGGAGAACTCAGAATTGATGGAGATTGTAACCGAGTTTCCTCTCTCTATCGTTCTCCTCGCGAGTAAACCTGTTCTGGTTCTTTTCTCCTCTTCCTTCCAGTGTGTGGTTTAATGTCTGATAGTATTTAGACCTAATATTTATTTGGTCCTTCGAGCCGGATGCCAAGACACCTGAGGATCCCAGCGGGCGGCAGCGGAGATCCAGAAAGACTGCGCGTGGCAGGACCTCCATAGGTGGGGTCCTAGAATCCTTTTCAAGGGCTGGCTGTCTGCTCCGCCAGCTGGAATCCGAAGGTTGAAGGCAATCCGAGGTGCAGAGGTGAAGAGAACTAGAGGGTGAGTTTGTTTTGTTTTTTAAAAGAATGAGCGGCCGAGGGCTCGTCGTGCCCTATAAAAGTCCTAGGACAGAACGGAGAGGTCCGTTCTAAAGGTACCAAAACGGAGAGGTCCGTTTAAATAAAAGGACAGAGGTGTCCGGCGGAGAGGTCCGTTGAAATAAAAGGACAGAGGTGTCCAAGAAAAGTTACAAAACGGAGAGGTCCGTTCTAACGGTAACAAAACGGAGAAGTCCGTTTAAATAAAAGGACAGAGGTGTCCGGCGGAGAGGTCCGTTTAAAGGGTTAGCGTAGTCCGCGGGAAACCGAGAGTCACGCAATACTGTGTGATTGAGAGTGTGAATGGGAATACGTATCACTAGATATAGTATTCCATATTAAAGCAGTGGGGAACACATAACGTGGTTCTGTGGACGCATTAGGCAAGGATTCTCCACCAGCCACCAGAACGCTGGTCGAAGTGAGAATCACCACAGGATCTTTTCGTTATCCCACTGGGAACACCCGACTTTAGAAACCCCTATGGTTTTACAGTTGGGACCAAATTGATTAAAATGGGGAACGGGAAGAGTAAAACTAATATCCGAGATACTCTAAAATGTAACGATTGGAAAATAATTGAAAGGCAGGATCTCGACCAACTTAGAAATTTCGATAAATGGGTTAAAAAAATATATATATAAATTTGAGGCACAACTAAAAACAACTGAATTATTAGGACTTAGAGGTGCCATAAACGAAACAACAAAAAGAAATCAAAGGCATCTGATGATGTAGAAGAGAAAGAGAAAGAGAAGAGAGAAGAGAGAAGAGAGAAGAGAGAAGAGAGAAGAGAGAAGAGAGAAGAGAGAAGAGAGAAGAGAGAAGAGAGAAGAGAGAAGAGAGAAGAGAGAAAGAGAAAGAGAAAGAGAAAGAGAAAGAGAAAGAGAAAGAGAAAGAGAAAGAGAAAAGAGAAAAGAGAAGAGAGAAGAGAGAAGAGAGAAGAGAGAAGAGAGAAAGAGAGAAAGAGAGAAAGAGAGAAAGAGAGACAGAGAGACAGAGAGACAGAGACAGAGAGACAGAGAGACAGAGAGACAGAGAGCTCAGAGAGCTCAGAGAGCTCAGAGAGCTCAGAGAGCTCAGAAAGCACTGTATTGCAGGTAGGAAGATGATGAGACTGGGCCTAACAGTAGGCAGGCAAGAGAAAACCAAAATTTACAGAGAGTTAGAGAAGAAGGGGGAGGTCTAGAGAAAGTAGAGAAGCATGTAGAGAAAACACAGGCTACAAATTCAAAACTAAAGATCATAGCGGGAGGTATACATAAATCACCTCCTCCATGCGGAAAGAGTAGTAATAGACAAACAAAAACGAAAACAAATGAGCTTAAATATACAGGAGATATTTGTGTTAATAGGATAAAGTAATACAAAGTAACACTTAAGTTAAAATTTGCAAAATAAATGGAAAGGAATTACAAATAGCTTCTAAAAGTAAAATAGAGAATAAATCTGACAAGTAATACGAGCAAAAAGGTGTTCTTGGTGCGTTCATCCTTTTGTGCTGGTGTGTGTGTGCGTGTGCGCGCAGAGGATCCTCATGAATGGGTGTGCGTGTGAGTGCGAGTGAGAGGTGTGTTCTATGGAAGAAATCAGTCATGGAGAATGTTCTGGAGGCTGTTGAGCAATAATAGGGAAATTGAGAAGTGGATGATGGTGTGTTTAAGGTGGTTGGAGAAACTAAGATGAGCAGTGTGTGGAAGTAGAGAAAATAAGACGTGTGTGGCAGGAAGTGACTAGAATGGTGGCTTGATAGGACGAGGATAAAAGACAGCAAATGTTGTGTAGAAGACTGAAAGATGTTGAAGGTGAACATGATGAAGGGGGCAACAGCAAAGTTGGCCTGCCCTTTGAGAAGGTGAGACTGATAAGCGTGCCTGCGCTTGCGCGTAGCCGCGGGGCGGGGCTGTCCGCATGGGCCTGTGCTATGCTCGTGTGGGTGGTGGGCCGGCATCATGATTGTTGCAGGAAATGGCCAGCCTGTGACCAATCAACATTGATGCTGCGCCCCCCCTCGCACGAGGGGTGCTATGGCTGCGGATGAAGCAGAGAAAGTTTGCGTTTCTCAGAGAATGTTTGAATATTTGGAGCAGGGTGATGCTTAAGGAAAATGTGACAATGTTTGCATTAAGGATGAAAGGCACTGATGAGAAAAAAAAAAAAAGTATAACCAAAACGTCAAAGGAGGATGACGTTTGCGCAGCGTTGTTTGTTTGTATCGTTTGTGAGCTGTGTCTCTGCTGTAAGTTTTTGTGTTGTCTGTGTGCTGTCAGTGTTATGTGTTAAAATTGGCTAATGTAGGTGCACAAAAGAATTTGCTAGATTGTAGTCTATATGATTTGCACCGCAAAACAAAAGCAATTTTGTGAAAATAAGAAGAAAAGAAAGGCAAGCAATTTTTTGTGGGCAGGAACTGGTCCACACTGCATTAATGCCTATCCCTGATGAAACCAAATTTGAGAGATGGAAAGAACTTGCTTTCTGGAATTGGATGAAGCAAAATTATAAAATAATGACATTTCGAAGCTAAATTTAAAGGGAATAGTCAATTGGTTGTGTCAAGACTTTTAAGTTTTTACATTTGAGAATAAGAGAGCGATCGAGTTGAAGTTAAGAAACAACAACAATTAACTATTATACTAATTTACTGACGGTTATTTTGTTGATTTTTATCTTTTCCAATTAGTGGATTGGTTTGACACCTTGAGGGAGGAAAGATTAGGATGTGGAACACGGGTTGAGACAACCAGTTACACACGCAAAACGTGTGCACTGGGACACTGAGAAGCGTTTTGAAAGGTGTGTCAAATTAAATGAAGATGAAATCATATGTAGTAATACAACACTTTACTACATATGGATTCTCTAAATCGTACAATTGAGTAAAATAAAACATACTTTTTGATTTTTATTCAGATTGCTAAGATTCTTGTGATAAACGATGAGAAAATGATTGAAAAGAAACTACAACCAAGCTAGTAGCAGTCCAATTGGCACGAAAAATAGCTATATGCACGTGTGCAGGGCACACACGAGACTGATAAGGTGCCAAGACGTAACAAGCTTGCAGACGGAACTGCATAGCTGTAGTGCAAAAGACGCTTCAAATGTATGCACAGAAGAAGCAGATTAAATTACTGAAACATTTTTAAAGATGTGCAGCGACAAAATCCATCGACTGAAATTCAATTATGGACGAAAAGAGGAGCAAGAGTGGAGAATGGTATCTATAAATGACCAGAAGACTGACCTATCCTCCAAAAAACCTATACAAGCGGGCAGCAATATTGAGCCATGGTTGTGTGTCGCATGGCTCAAGAGGAGGGATAATGGGGCAGTTCAGTCAGCTTTATACATCATATGAATTTGATTCATATTCAAAAACGTTTATAAAATTTTTTTTTGTAGAGCTTGTTTAACATGTGCTTAACACAATCCACAGGGTTATAATGCCTGGTCATAATAGATGCATTCTAAAAATGGATTGAATTGGCTTCAAAATAAACACTGGAGGCCTTAACCGTGGCAAAAACGTTATGTAAAGAAATAATAGTTTGTCAACAACTGCTGTAGATGTTAAAGAATGGAATCAATATCTCGAAAATGAATGTGGATAGTTTGTTTACTGATTGTGAAATGTGCGACAGAGTGTTCTATATAATATCCGTTGAATGGAAGAAAAAGAAAAGAAACCATTGCTTTTAGAGAATGTAGTCAACCAAAATTATATATGTACCGACATGCCAAGATCTGGGAAAAAGCTGGAAAAAACAAAAATATAATGTCTTCAAATTTGAGAGGCGACGATGATCTGACTAAAATTGATGCAATTAAAGTCCCCAGAGGAGTTCCGGATTAATAAGAATTAATTGACCAAATTGAAGCGGGATGGGAGTCCTCCATTTGCTGCTGGTGGACGATGAACAAGAACGTTGACAGGATAAATTACATCCATTGCAACATGCAGAAATTGGGCAAACGGACACAAGCGGGACTTGAGGCGGTGCACGAACAGCTAGCCACGCCTTCCCTAATGTCAATCCAGAACCGCAATGCTCTTGTTATGTTGTTGTCTGGGAAAGGAAGGGTCTGCGCAATGTTCAGGGAACAATGCTGCACCTTCATCCACAATGACACCGCCCCTGACGAAGGTGATTGCAAACTTGCAATCCCTCAACACGAGGATGAAAGAGCACAACAAGTGGATGACTGCCTTTGGGAAGTATAAAGCCCTTGTGTCCTCAATTACTGCTATACTCACCTTTTGTGGATGTTGTTGTATTCCATGTCTCCGTGCTCTGTTTAATCGTCTTATCACTACAGCAATATCGCCCATGGAAGACAGGATGGCCCGGGTATGCCTAATGTCTGAACGCCAGCATGTTGATGATAACGATGATGATGATGCATTTTTTGCACTTGAGTTCACAGACTTCTTCCCAGATCTGGGAGTTTCCGAATGATAATATCGTAACATTTATCCTTCTTTGGTGTAAACTTATTTGTGCTCATACTAGTGATCCGACAGCCGAAAATCGAGAGAAGTGGTTGTTTTTGGTGATGTGATTATTGAGCAAATATGTGATAAACAGGAGGGAAATGTTGGAATAATTTAAGTAAAGCCTTGTCATTTATGAGTTTATGGCTTTCCTTTCATCTAGGTTCTTTCTCTTTAGTGACAGGGAAGTCTTTTGATCCCTGTCAGCCATATGTGTCCTTCCTGTCCTTATGTTATCTGTGTGTTTTTGTTTCTGTAAGAAGCCTTCACTAACAATGAGCAGAGCTTATTTGCATAGGCGAAATGTTCTTATTTGGTTGAAAGAAACTTCATTCCTTTTAGTTAACTGAAGGTTTGGTTCATAGATGGTTACAAGTTATCCCATATTTACTCAATGTTTGTTAAAGTGTTTAGGACAAGTCACTCATTCTTATTGCGTGTTAATTTACTAAGTAGATAAAGTCTAGCCAAGGTTTAGTTGCATTGTTCCACAGGAGTTATCTGATCTCGCTCGCGGACGACTCGGCCAACAACTGGAGGAGAACAGATGGACAAACTCTGCGGGGGTCACGGGCCGACAATGAAGTGCGAATTCACACCACACTACATTCCTTAGCTAATCAGCGTTGCTACAGACACAATCTCCCCTCCCTTTAGTGTAGCAACGCCTCTGTAACCAGGGAAACCAAAACATTAAATAGAGGAGCACGTGGAGGGAGAACTCAGAATTGATGGAGATTGTAACCGAGTTTCCTCTCTCTATCGTTCTCCTCGCGAGTAAACCTGTTCTGGTTCTTTTCTCCTCTTCCTTCCAGTGTGTGGTTTAATGTCTGATAGTATTTAGACCTAACAAATGCAAAGGACAAATTTCACCACACCCAGATGGGTGTGTGATGATCATTGGGGATTTAATAGTTATTTTTTTAAATTCATTTAATGTATGGATCTGCTAAATGATTACATTTGTCATTGTCCTCTTGCTCAACGGTGACAGACAACGTTGGATCCCTGTTTGAGGATTTGACACCACCACATGTTCACCTCCATTCCGCCGATTTTGGACTGCATAATTGGATTGTTTTTTTTGACCCGAGGCCAATCATTTTGAAGACTCCTGGCTGGACTGGCAGAAGCGGATCAAGCATACACCACCGACGCGGCATTTGTCCTCCTATCAGCTGACGGTGCCACGGGCAATAGGAGACCGGCCGAGGAGGGACGCTGACGGCTCCCTGCCCGATCAGGTGTCGTCCGCCGGCGACGTATCGGGACGGCGCCGTGTCATTCGTCTGGAGCGGAATCGGTGAGTTGGCGCGCGGGATTTGGGTCGACAAATGTCCGGAAAACTAGTCTTGAGTCGGGCCCGTCCTTTCTCATCGCTTCCCTTCGCAATCGCCGTTTCGGGACCCACAACAGCGTCGGGACCCCGGTTGCTTGAGTAGACCAGGAGGCGCCTGCGCCAAAAGGTGAACACCGTTCTCAGTGCTTCGGTACTTTGTGCACTTTTCAACATGGATTACAGGCTATTGCCCACAGACGTTCTCACTTTCTGGATCACTAGAAATACAGGATTTCCTAATCTGTCTGGGCTACAATCTCCATCTCCATTCCTTTTTTCCAGGGCTGTGGACTCGGTTCGGACTCGGGGACTCGGACTCGGTCGGACTCGGTCATTTTTGCCAGACTCGGACTCGGACTCAGTGCTGATTTTGACCGAGTCCACCGAGTCCGACAATAAAAAAAAAAAATGCAAGACGCAGGTCCAAAAAAAAGTTTTTTCTATTGCAGCAATTTATTGACTCTCCCTTTCTATTATACGTTAAAACCTCATTGAAAGAAAACTGCAATACTCCTAAAAAACCTTTTATCTATGTATATGCTCAGGCGCAATCTAATCATTCTCATGCTGCTTATCTCAGGCAATATACATCCAAACCCAGGTCCAGCTATTCTTAATCAGAATGTTTCTAATTTGTCATCACTTTCTGTTGCTGTCTGCTACAGACCACCTTCTGCCTATTTAACTACCCTCAGTGAACTCTTGGCCCCACATATCTCCTCTGAGTTCATCCTTTTAGGTCAGTGCTTCTCAAATAGTGGGGCGCGCCCCCCTTGGGGGGCGCCGTGCTATACCTGGGGGGGCGCGTGTGACCCTGGGGAACAGGCTTTTTTTTTGCAGTACTAGAATAAAGCGTAATTGCGCATCTTCCCAGCAGGGGGCAGTGGCGCTCTCATTGTTACTTCTGTGACGTTTGCGACAGTGCAACATTTTACGATTTACAAGACAAGTTAGGATAGTCACGGTGGGGAGGGGGGGGGCGCGAAAAGTTTTCTTCTTGCTGGGGGGGGGGCGTAACAGAAAATAATTGAGAAGCACTGTTTTAGGTGATCTAAATCGGGATATGACTAACCCACCGGAACTGGTTGTGCAACAATTTGATGCCCTAAACCTCTTTCAAATTATATCTGAACCCACTAGACATAACCTGAAATCTCCTTCTTCTGCCACACTGCTAGATGTTATCTTTACAAGCTCTAATTATAAGACTGGTGTTTTTAGCCAAGATCTGAGTGATCATTGCGCTATTGCTTGCATAAGCTCTGGTTCTTCGGTTAAACGCCCACCCATGATGGTCTATAAATGCCCCCTGTAAAAGTTTAACCTAGACGCCTTTCTCCATCACATTGCTGCAGTGTGGTGGGAAAAATAACACTTTTTCTACTGTAGATGCTGGCTGGTCCTACTTCAAATCGACTTTTGGACCGATCATCAACAAACATGCTCCGCTCATTAAACTACGAATTAAAGACTGCTGCAGTGCCTGGTTTTCCCGAGATCTGGCTGTGTTAATCCGTCAAAAGAACACCTTATGGTGGAAAGCCCGTTCCTCCAAGTTGCCAAGTGATTGGCTTGCTTTTCGGCAATGTAAAAACAAATGTACACAGGCAATCAGAAAAAACAGTCACCTATTTTCTGGATACATTTGCATCCTGTTTCTGTGACGCCAAAACATTTTGGAAAACAGTCAAATCCATGGAAAATAAATTGACACTTCCCCTATTTCCCAGTGCTATGACTTTTGGTGACACTGTTGTTACCAATAAGTTTCTTATAGCCTCTCTTTGAAATCAAGATTTTGTTAATTCAGCTATTAACCTCCCAGTCATACCCCGCACCGCTGCGATTTTACATTCATCTATGTGTTCTAGCCCGGTGAGGTTCTCCTTTAGACCCATCCTGACCTCAGAGGTTTTTGAGGAACTCTCTAAGCTGTACACTAATAAGTCGGCAGGTTACGACAAGTTGGACCCAAGATTTTTAAAAATGGCTGCTCCCATTATTGCTGCCCCCATCTCACGGCTTTTAATATGTCCCTGGAGTTGTCTGTCTTTCCTCCAGACCGGAAATCCGCATTGATTACTTCACTCTTTAAAGGAGGTTCTGGATCTGACCCCAACTGTTATAGACCTACTGCCATCCTGCCCTGCTTGGCTAAGGTCTTAGAAAAACTGGTCCACAAACAGCTCTTTTTTTGGCCTCAAATAAAATCCTGTCCGAACTGCAGTCTGGGTTCCGGCCTGGCTATGTATGGACGACAGCTACTTTGACATCATTACTGTGATTTGTATAAATTAATTGATTGGACATCACTCCACACCCGACGACATTGGTTTCACTTCATTTACAAATCCATACTCGGGATGTCACCTCCTTATCGTTCCTCCCTCCTGCACCGTCATCATTGTTCCCTCAATCTAAGGTCCAGTAATCTTAAATTCACCATACCCAAAGTACGTACAGTTTTTAGTCGAAACTCCTTCCATTTCTCTGCAGCTTATGATTGGAATACTATGCAAAATACCCTTAAATTCACTGTCATCACATCATTTACAGTTTTCAAACAGAAATTGCAACAAGTTTTAATCGACTCTTGCAGCTTGTCAAGTGACATGGTGGTACGAGATGGTGTAAAATTAGGTAGTGAATTTGGCCCAGGCACATTGGCTATCCCAAAACATGTAGTAGTTCAAAATCCCACCAGGAGATGGTGTTAAAGCTTGACATAGGGGTGACCTGATGGAAATTAACAAATCTAATAAATCAAATAGTTAGCAATTGGGAGGACAGAACCTGTTCAAACACGTAGCAACGCACAATTTTGGAATATGAATTTGCTATGCCATAATTTTAAGATGCAACAGCTTGAGCAATATCAGTATATGTGTTTGGGTTGGAAGAACCCATTATTGTGTTAAGTACTATTATGTGTTGAGATTGATCTTTATTAGACAAGATGTATGTGATTCATGTTGCAATGTTTTGTCCAACCTGTATTTAACATTGGTGTTCCATCCATACCTGAATGCATTAAGTTGAGAGGAGACTTAAGGGCTAATACTAAAAGTAAAGAACGAGCAAAACAGGAAACATCTATTTCCGGTGATTGCTGCTTGAAGCAAGGTTGCCAAGACAACCAGTGGTTTCTAGCTGGCCTGGACAGGCATCAGCTAAGGAACATTCTCAAAACTTCCAGAAACTTCCAGGAAGGCCACCTGACGTGCGGGATTATGTAATTCTAATGAGGTAATGCCAGAAGCCTATAAATAGGTTGCCCAGACACAGAGCGGGCGCGCTTCTTCCTAGTCAGGGCGATGGCCGTGACGCTGCCCGGAGTAAAAGAACGAAGATGGATTTTGCATTATTTTTGAGATTGAACCAAAATCTACTAAGATGAATTTCCAGAGTCTTCGAATTGGACTTTGTCAAATTTTAAGCTTCGAGGAAAGCAGGGGAGAAAGCCGCTCCGGGCAGAAAGGGGAAGTTGCCACTTTTACTTTCTCCTCGCGGCCAGACCTTTCCTCTTTTTTAAACAGAATTCGGATTTTGGAACAAAGGAGAGCCGATCACTCGACTTGTTCAACCAAATAGGATTTTAGACCTTTAGTCCCCTCTCTTGTTCTGTGTGGGTGAGTCTTGTTACTTTGTTTTTCGACTTGCAATTATTTTTCTTGCTTATTCATTAAATCTCTTCTTGAGCCTGAATTCGGTATTGATTATTTCGTATTAACTATGTCGAGCATGGTTTTATATGCGGTAATTACAACTTTAAAATGTCTTTATTTCCCTATCATAGTCATTCTTTAAATCTGTTCAATTCTTTTTAAAGTGAAGACAGCTTTAATCCTTAACATCAGGAATTGTCAGATCTGATTCGAAGTAGTTATCTTGAGCTCAGCTAGGGCGAGGGCGCTCTAGTAAATTAACGAATCCTTGAGGTCTTAACAAAGGCATCTGAAAAATACGTAACGTAATACCAGCATCGAACAACCGAAGGGAGCCATCATTACGGCGCGGTCATACCGGCGACTTGCCTCGAATTGAGTTACTCGGCTCGCGCGTCGGATGACTTGAACGGGGTTGGCGTCGTATAGAAATTAGATTGATTCTGGTAGAATTAAATTAACTCGGGTGGTCAGCTACGGACGAGTCCCTTCGCCCCGGCTTATTGAACCCTTTACTGGGGAGCCGGAGGCACTTCGATAAAAAGTGCACGTTTGACAAGCTGTTAGTTTAAATATGTTATATTGTATAGTTTTATTGTTCTTGGTTGTTCTTTATTTTTGATTGTGTATTTATTAGGGGTGTAAATCGCGGGTTTTGTCACGATACGATATAATATCGATACAAAGAACTACGATACGATATTTGCCGATATCTTAAAGCCTGCTGCGATTCATTCACGATATATCGCGATATAGTGCTCTACGATCGATTTTTTTTTTTAAATAAAAAATATAGAACAATATCCTGATTTATAAAAATTCATACGCAAAATCAACAAGGTACTGCAAACTCTTTATTTAGGAAACTACAAGAGTATTGCAGTATACAAAGTGCTTATTTTAACACTGAACTTTGATGTCGTGTTTTTTCTTTAAATGTGCGGCGAGATTTGTGCTCCCTGAATATTTGATCACCGCATGGCAGGATTAACAAACTGCACGTGTCTTGTCCATTGAGCCATCTTTTCTTTGCAATCCAAAGTGCTTCCAAACGAATGACTTGAAGCCTAAAGGGGAGCAAATTTCCTCGTCTTTTTGGACACTAGCCATAGCACCAGCCCAGGAGCCGCGTACTAGTTGTCGACTCCCCTTTCACGTGCAGCAACGCCGCGCACTGCTCCCTGGTCCCGGAAAGAGGAAGCAAGCAACAATGAACTGGATTTCAAAATAAAGTCGCGTCTAATGTCCGAGGTCAAACACGGCGATATAAATCGATGTTTACGTTTAGCATCGATGCCAATAAATCGTAGAGCATTATATCGATTAATCGATGTGTATCGATGTATCGTTACACCCCTAGTATTTATATAACCTTGTTTTATGTATTTATTTAGTTTTTAGCACGCCATCCCCCACCCCCCTCAAAGAGCCATTGGTCAGGCCATAGTTGTAAATAAGAACTTGTTCTTGATTGTTTGCCTGGGTAAATAAAGGTTAAATAAAAATAAAAACTATAAAACTGTATATGCTGGAAAGAACAACAGCTTTTGGGATATCTATTTAATATTTACTATAGCTGTGCTGTATACTTCATCTAAGGTACTTTGAAATGAAATGTAGCAAACACCATACCAAGTACATAGGTAATCTCACCACAGCAGGATTGAGGCACCAGAAACTTAGTGACAGAGATCCAGTCTTCCCTCTGACTCTTGGGTGTTGCGTTTGACCTTGTTGGGTCATGAAGCCCTGCGTGTCACTCATGTTGGACATGTCTTTCCTTATCCAAGAATATGTCTTTTGAAGTACAACTCTGTAGTCTTCAGAATACCTACAAATACCCCCACATGTGCACACACACATACACGCAAACAAACACGCGGGCGCGCAAACACACACACACACCAGCGAGACACACACACATATGCACGCACGCACACACATGCACACACATGCACACACACGCACACACACGCACACACATATTCAGTCTATACAATAATACTGAGAACTGGTACCATCAGATTAAAATCACGAGGGACAAGTAGTACAGTCAATTGCTAAATGGATGGAAATTGTCAGCAATGTGTATTTTATGATATTTTAAAATTCCATAGATTTGCTTTTATGTTTTGGAATGACTCAAACCTGCAGTTGTCTCTGTAGAGAAAGTCAAGAACCATGAAGAGTCCTTTGAGGATACTGGATGATGATGAGCTTATCGTTGGGACCTGCATCATGTTATCTTTGCCATTTATAAATCCTATAATCTCCTCCTTTTCAAGCACTGCAGCCATGTTTTGCTGCAATATATGAAACAAATGTTAATAACAATGCTGTGACCAGTATTATTTCACAGAAAAAACAAAAGTAATAAGCAGCTATGAAGGCCTTCCCATTCGGGGTACACGTACAATGGAATTGAATGTTTATTTTTAAACTGGCCCAGGCCTGATTCTAGATTTTGTTAGATGTTCAATAACATATTTTCTTGTGTGTCTCAAAAAGTAGCCTTTGACAAAACATTACACGCTTCTTTAAACATATAATAAATAACAATAAAGGAATTCATTCATTCATTCATTCATAATCCAAGCCTAAATACTCCTCAGCGAAATCATATAATATCATATAACCCTCAAGGAGAAGTACATCAGCTAATAGTGGTGGGTTGAAGATATGGCTCCAAGAGACTTTTGGTGCAGGTTTTGGGCTGTTACATGTCTCTCAGTTTTCATGGACATGAGTGAAAAAGAAGTGAAACGGGGCTACTTGGTTGAATATTTCTAGGGTGTGCTTGTGCCTTTTTTTTAAATCATAAGAGCACCCCCTATTGCTTTTCTAGGCCTCATGTGCGTGCAAGTTTCATAAGCTTTCATGAATGTTAGAAAAGGCTCGGTGGCGCACTGGGTAGCACGTCCGCCTCAAAGTTAAGAGGGTGCGGGGGTTTGATTCCACCTCCGGCCCTCCCTGTGTGGAGTTTGCATGTTCTCCCCGGGCCTGCGTGGGTTTTCTCCGGGCACTCCGGTTTCCTCCCACATCCCAAAAACATGCTTGGTAGGGCGATTGAAGACTCCAAATTGTCCCTAGGTGTCAGTGCGAGTGCAAATGGTTGTTTGTCTCTGTGTGCCCTCCGATTGGCTGCCCACCGGTTCAGGGTGTCCCCCACCCTACTGCCCGATGACGGCTAGGATAGGCTCCAGCACGCCCGAAGACCCCCGTGGGGACTAAGCGGTTCAGAAAATGGATGGATGAATGTTAGAAAAAAACTCAGCATAATTTTTCTTGGCAAACAGCATGTCGCTACAGCAACAACATTTGACGAAATAAGCTGTGCATATATGTGTCATTTTTAACATCTGAAAGTGCCATAGTTTCAAGAAAATAAGCAGTATTAGATGCGGACTGGTCATCAGACTAATCAATGTGGAGGGATGGAGAAAAAAATGCTGCACAGCTGTTAATGTTGCATAAAACCACAATGTCTTTACATTTATTAATTTGTAAACTTCTCACAACGGAGGCTACGTTCCTTCCCCTATCTCACTTATTGTTTGTCAAGCTACACTGTCAGGTAGGCCTCACCTCTGACAGACGGCTGATAATGGTTTATATCAAATAAACTACTTCAAAACTCGAAGAACCTTGTTGAAAATACTCACATGTCATAATATGATCATGTGTATGAAGCAATCTTCTGGGTATACAAAATGAAGAAAAAAACTGAAGGATGAAGAAAAGAACAGATGGTCGTGTTTAATTTATTACATATGAAAGGTTCTGCTAATTCATTCCAGATCCAAAAATGTGGCTTTTAGCACACCGTGGTAGCAAACTAGACACCTTGTAGAAGAGCTCTAATCTGAGAATCCTGAAAACCTGTTCCAAGTGTTGTTGTTTGTGAAATTAATGCCGACACTAAGTCCATTAACAGCCATTTATGAGAGAGTATTTTCCAGCATTAACTGTGTAAAAACAGTATGCCGCACAAGTCTCCAGCCTGAAACATTAAATACCCTTATGCACATGTAAATAAAAAAATAATCAGTATTATCCTTTTGTCCTGAGACATCAATTTATTTGTGGATGTTTCTGAATATAGTCTGCTCCTCCTTCCCAGTCTTATCCAACCCCCGTCCTCTTGCCTTCCCACTGTCTGATCATCTCTGCATCATCTTCTCCTCCCCTCTACACTCCTCATAATCCCACAAAATGCACCATTTTCGACCGCAACATCAAGACAGGAAACCCCACTCACACTCTGCCAGCTCATATCGTCTGCCCTTCCCTCTGACCCCACCCCCTCTTCCCCTGATGACTTCGCCATCGTGCTCAATAACATCCTTTCTGACTCCCTTGACTCCCTAGCCTGCTGGAAAACTTCCTCTGTCTCATTCACCAACTCTGCCCCCTAGTACACCCGGAACTCCGCTCCATGAAACAAACTGGCCGTCAATTTGAACGCCTCTACATAATAACCCGTCTCACCGTCCACGCTGAAGCCTTAAAACAACACATTTCCTTCTACCGTGATGCTCTTCTTCAAGTCAAGTCAAGTCAAGTTTATTTGTAAATCCCTAAATCACAAGCAGTCTCAAAGGGCTTCACACAGACAAACAATTGACATTTTTTCTCAAAGCATCCCCTGATCTTAAGCTCCCAAAAGGGCAAGGAAAAACTAAAAAAAAAAACAACCAGGGGAAAAATGAGAAACCTTGAAAAAGGACCACAAATGGAAGGATCCCTCTTTCAGGATCACCAGGCTGCAATGGATGCAGAGAGGGCACATAAAATACGTAATATGAAAATTAATGAAAAAATGGATGTCCAAGTCAAAGCGAAGAGCTAGTCAAGTCAAGTCAAGTTTATTTGTATAGCCCTAAATCACAAGCAGTCTCAAAGGGCTTCACATAGACAGAAATTGACAATTATTCTCAAAGCATCCCCTGATCTTAAGCTCCCAAAAGGGCAAGGAAAAACTTAAAAACCCCTACTGGGGGAAAATAAGAAACCTTGAGAAGGGACCACAGATGGAAGGATCCCCCTTTCAGGATCACCAGGTTGGAATGGATGCAGAGAGGTCACAAATGATACAACATGAACATCAATGAAATAAAAAGTGGATGTCCATGTCAGAGCAGAGGGCTGCCGAAGGAGCCCTCAATTGTCCTGGCAGTGTCTACGAGGAGGTTGAGCTGCAGTTCCCCCATCCTGAATTGACCCACGAGAATCCAGATAGCCGCTGTCAGCATGGGTGCCACCTAACCACCTCCCCGGCCGGGGAGGGGGGAGGGAGGGGGTGGAGAGGGAGAGAAAACAAACACCAGCCAAGTCGGCCACTACAGGTTAGTTAAAGGCCATGTCATAGAAATGTGTCTTTAAACGTGTCTTAAATGTTTCTACTGAGGTAGCAGTTCTAATATCCATTGGTAGGGCATTCCAAAGCTCTGGAGCCCGAATAGAAAATGCTCTAGAGCCTGCAGACATTTTCTTGGCCCTCGGTGTCACTAAAAGGGTAGCGTTTTGCGAACGAAGGTTACGAGACGGAACATAAGGAACAACTAGGTCGACGAGATATGAAGGCGCTAAGCGATGCAGTGATTTATAGGTAAATAGAAAAACCTTGAAATCACATCTTAAATGGACCGGGAGCCAATGTAAGTTGGCTAGTATTGGGGTAATGTGATCAAATGTTCTTGTCCGAGAGAGCAGCCTTGCAGCAGCATTTTGTACTAACTGTAGACTTTTGATGCGGGACTTAGGAAGACCCGATAATAGTACATTACAGTAGTCCAGGCGCGACGTGACGAACGCATGAATAATAGTTTCTGCATCACCGGTCGAGAGGATCGGACAAAACTTTGCAATATTACGAAGGTGAAAAAACACAATTCTGGTTTTATTCTTAATGTGCTTTTGAAAGGAGAGAGTTTGGTCAAATATTACCCCGAGATTAGTTACAGTATCGCTTTGAGTGATAGTACGGTTATCTATAGTTATAGCGGTTTCCTTGAATAAGTGTTGATAACGAGTTGGCCCAATTATCAACATCTCAGTTTTATCTGGGTTAAGACGAAGGAAGTTGAGAGACATCCATTGCTTGATCTCTGCAAGGCACGCCTCAAGATTACAACAATTCCGCGGATCTGTCATCGATAACGGCATATATAATTGGGTGTCATCCGCATAGCATTGAAAACTAATATTATATTTACGTATTATGTCGCCAAGCGGAATCATATAAATATTAAAAAGAATTGGTCCGAGAACCGATCCCTGTGGGCCACCACACGTAACATTATAGAGCTCCGAGGACGCATATCCATGGACCACTCGGTGCGTCCTGTTTGATAGATAGGAATGGAACCAGCCTAGTGCTGACCCTGAAATACCAACACAACTTTTAAGACGCCCTAATAAAATATCTAAGTCTACAGTGTCGAAGGCAGCACTAAGATCGAGTAGTAACAATACCGATGAAGTGTTTGAATCGATAGCTATGAGGAAATCATTAGTCACTTTAGCAAGTGCCGTCTCAGTGAGATGATTAGCTCAAAAACCAGACTGAAAAGATTCATATCGATTATTGGTGACCATGTAATCAATAAGCTGCTGCGCTACTATTTTTTCAAGACGTTTTGCTATGAATGGGAGGTTTGAAACTGGCCTATAATTACTGAGACGGTCCGGGTCAAGAATTGGTCGCTTAAGTAACGGTTTAATTAGAGCGGTTTTAAAGGCTGTTGGCACTATCCCAGAGGAGACAGACAGATTAATTATATTTAAGACGGACGGTCCTAAAATTTGAAATAATTCTTTAAATAGTTAGGCTGGAAGCGGGTCGAGTAAACATGTTGTTTGTTTAGCCGCACTAACCAATTGTGTAAGCCTTTCAAGGGACACGCTTTTAAATTATGAGAGGGTTATTGCATGATCGTCAGCGCCGGTAATCGGCGGTCTCGACTGAGCGATTGGAATGGTCATCTTGATCTCATCCCTAATTGATTCAATCTTTCGAGCGAAAATTTTATGAACTCCTCAGCAGAGTGGAAGGAGCTATCGAGGGTCGGCTGGCGTAGTGTTAGCTTTGCCACTGTATCAAATAGGCATTTAGGATTGTTTTTATTGAGATTAATGACTTGCAAAAAATAACGGGTTTTTGCTAAGATAAGCGCATCTTTATATTTCAAGAGGCTGCCATTCCATGCCTGATGGAAAACTGCGCTCATTCTTTCTACATAATTGCTTAAGCGTACGTGTTTCATCTGTGAACCACGGAGTAGGCAATCTACGGCGAGTTTTCAGACGTAGCTGCGCCACAGAGTCAATGGCATTTAACAATGTCGCATCGAATTCATTTGTAAGATTATCAATAGAGCCGATATACGCGGGAAATATGGCAGTTGCTGGCGACAGTAACTCAGATAGCGCAGTTGCAGTCATGGAGTTAATATTACGGCTGCTATAATTCTGTTTTTGTCATTGACAAAGAACTAAAATTTCAAATTTTATTAAGTAATGATCAGACAAAACAGTAGTGTATGGCAGTACTGTTACATTTGAGGTTGCAAGTCCTCGGGATGATACCAGATCTAAGGTACTTCCATTCTTATGCGTTGCTGCCTGTATGGCTTGCGTAAAACCAAACGTACCGTTTTTTTCCGTGTATAGTGCACCCCCATGTATAGTACGCACCCCTAAAAATGGCATGCTGATGCTGGAAAAAAGCTTGTACCCATGTATAATACGCACCCAATTTTTATGATTTTTTTTAAAAAAACATTTTTTTTTTTTTTTTTTTTTAAGTCCCAATGATCGTCTCACACGCAGGGAGGCAATGGGTCCCATTTTTATAGTCTTTGGTATGGTCTTAACTAGGCTGGATGTAATTTTTTTTGTTGGCGTTGATTTCTCCGACTGCCCGTAAACGCACCACCGCGCTCCGTGCGCGCACGGGACAGCAAACGAGCAGGTGATCGAGCAAGCGTCTGATACGAGAGCATTGCGGTCGCATGGAGCGTGTTTGAAGTGAACAGCAGAGAAGAAAGGAACAAGGCAAAGTGTTGTGAAATAAAATATTACCTGTAATACGGATTTAGGTAGAGAACTGAACTCTCGCTCTTTATATAGCTGACGTGTCTTGCGCATCCGTTCTGCGCATCTGTAATGGCGGCCTCCGTATGATATCCCGTTTGCGTGTGTGCGAGAGCGAGAGAGAGTGAGAGAGAGCGCGCGAGAGAACGCTCAACCGTAGCGCGCCGCCGACCGCCCAACTGCACCGCGCTGGTTGATTATTGTGACAGAGCCGTCGCTGAAATTTAGAAGATATTTTTAAAGTCCTGATGTACTTTCTAAAATTTGAGTGGACCTTTGTGCGCACTGCGCAGGGAGCTTAATTTGGTGCGGTCGCGCAACCGCAGCGCGCCGGGCGCTCACTGTCGCATTGCTTAAAGAGCGCCTTTGTGTTTTAGGATGAACAGCAGAGACCAAAGGAACAAGGCAAAGTGTTGTGAAATAAAATATTACCTGTAATACGCATTTTGTTATTTGCTGATTGAAACTGCTAATTAAACTGTGAATTGAAACTAATAGGAAGAAAACAACTCTCGCTCTTTATATAGCTGACGTGTCTTGCGCATCCGTTCTGTGCATTTTATTTCACAACACTTTGCCTTTCTTCTCTGCTGTTCACTTCAAACACGCTCCATGCGACCGCAATGCTCTCGTATCAGACGCTTGCTTGATCACCTGCTCGTTTGCTGTCCCGTGCGCGCACGGAGCGCGGTGGTGCGTTTACGGGCAGTCGGAGAAATCAATGCCAACAAAAAAAATTACATCCAGCCTAGTTAAGAGACTATAAAAATGGGACCCATTGCCTCCCTACGTGTGTGACGATCATTGGGACTTAAAAAAAAAAAAAAAAAAAAAATTAAAAAAAAAAAAATTAAAAATTTTTTTGTACCCATGTATAATGCGCACCCCAGATTTTAGGACAATAAATTAGTTAAATTTTGCGCACTATACACGGAAAAAAACGGTATATGGATATTGAAATCGCCCATGATTACTATATTATCCGCATTTGTCACTAGATCAGCCACGAATTCTGAAAATTCATCCAGGAAGCCAGAGTAAGCCCCGGGTGGACGGTAAATAACAGCAAGATAAAATGACGGTAACGGGGTGGATCGGAGAGTGAGAACTTCAAATGTTTTAAATACGTTAATCGAACGAGGCCTAAATCTAAGATCGGAATTTGAGATGAGGGCGACACCCTCACCCTTTTTTCGAGGACGCGCCACATGTGAACTCACAAAATTTGGAGGTGAGGCTTCATTAAGCGGCAACAGTTCATTAGGTTTTAACCAGGTCTCGCAAAGACCAAAAACGTTTAGATTATGTTCTGTGATGAGGTCATTAACGAGAACTGCTTTCGTATGAAGCGATCTAATATTCATAAAACCGAGTTTAAGTGTAATCGGTCGATCAGGGTTCGTATCCATCGAACGATTTTTAAATGAAATGCTAGTAAGATTGTCTTCTCTAGGCCTGACATCACCTCTCAAATGTTTATTAGCGCAGTGGGATGATACGACCGTGGGAATCTGATAGTAAATATTTGTTACACATGTAATATTATCTGAAACAGGCACCGTTTCATCAGCGATAGCGGTTGGGGTGGAGTGATTGGATTTGTCTACTACCTCAGTAGAAGGTGTTTTCACGTGTACTGTAGCACTATTCAAACTGTCACGCTCTAGTCGCACAAGGAGCTATACGCATGCTGGAGGTCTAGCCTAGCGCTAATTAACTTTAACTTAACAGACTCCAAACCCATCCTAACAGGTGGTCTAATCACCTGTGTCTGCTCTAAAGTGACCTGTCATGAGTGGCTCAAACAGTAATCTATATTCCTAGAAAGAGTGAAGGCGCCTTCACGGTTAGGATGAAGCAGGTTGGGGCGGCCCCAGAAGGAGGACCAACTATCTATAAAATACAGTCCCTGCTTTATACAGAACCCAGCCATCCATCAATTAAGGGAGACTAATTTACTAAACCTCTCATCAGTGCCTCTCCCAGGCAGGGGGCCAGAGACAAATACTCGATGCCGACTCATCTTTCTGGCAAGATCACAAGTCCTCGCTATGTTTTTCTTTGTGATCTCTGATTGCCTCATCCTAACACCATTGGCGCCGACGTGTATCACTATGTCTGAGTAGCTAGTGTTGTTGATACTACGCTGTTGACTAGGCCTATTGCAAGTCAGGTCCCTGAGATTAGCTTCTATGTCGGGTGCTCTGCCCCCAGGAATACACATTACCGTGGCTGGATTTTTAAGCGCAATATTTCGGTAAATGGAGTCACCTATGACCAAAGTGCGAGGGCCAGTAGACCAACATGACTTTGGACAGCTATGCGTCTTACCTGGCTCATCGCGATTAGCAAGCCGCTTGGGGGTAATGCTAACTGGGCTAGCGGGCCGACTACAGTCCACGTCTGTGTCCGCTTCATCTACTGTTATCGCACTATTCTGCTCTAGCTGGCGGACTAGCAGGGACAACCTCTCTAAGAGAAGGGTGCAGTTGGTGCACAAAGCCGTACAAACCTCTTGATCCACAGCCATACTTTATGTGTCCGATGATTGACGGTAGGCAAACGACCATGAAGCCTCCGCTGAGAGCCGAACAGTGACGTGGTCAAAATGGCAGGGATTGACGATCCGCGACTTTCAACAAAAGTAAACTCCTAAAAGTGGAGTAAAAAACGTAAAAAGCAAGGAAAAACTCAAACCCAGTCACCAGATTAGACCACGGATAGGTAATGGGAAATGTGACTGCATCTCAACCAAAACCCCGAGTTTTCTGACCCGACACGTGGTTTCATGAGGCGACGAGTGAGTGAATCCTAGTGGAGTAAAAAACTTTAAAAGCAAGGAAAGACTAGAAAAGAATATACAAATGTAGGAATGTAGATCGTCTCTCTAGTAACGCTGCGGCGCTCTACGTGGCAAACCGGAACCGTAAATTCTTGCTGCCAAATCCGCTCACTTCTCATCCCTCACTAACGGTACTAACCGGAATCCCTGCATCCTTTTCTCCACCGTCAACAAATTGCTCCAGCCACCGGCCATCGACCCACCCTCCTCAACCACCCTCTGGAACTCTTTCCTTCCCAGCTCTAACAACAAAATCGCACCCCACTTCACTACGGTGAACATCCAGGGATCGGACATTGAGGTAGTGGAGAACTACAAATTCCTGGGTGTTCGCCTTAACAACAAACTGGACTGGACTGATCACACCCACGCCCTGTACAAGAAGGGCCAGAGTCGCCTCCGCCTGCTGAGGAGACTGAGGTCCTTCGGTGTGTGCAGGGCTCTCCTCAGGACCTTTTATGACTCTGTGGTAGCTTCAGCCATCTTCTACGCTGTGGTCTGCTGGGGTGGGGGCAGGGGGAGACTAAATAAGATGGTCAGGAGGGTGAGCTCTGTCCTGGGCTGTCCCCTGGACTCCAGTGAGGTTGTGGGTGAGAGGAGCACGTTAATTAAGATGAAATCCATCATGGACAACATCTCTCACCCCCTTCATGACATTGTGCGGTCCCTGAGCAGCTCTTCTAGCAGAATACTATTACACCCACGGTGTAGTAAGGAAAGATTCCGCAGGTCCTTCATTCCAACTGCTGTCAGACTCTACAACATGGGTGGGACCTGATCATCTGTTTTGGATCAAAACCACACGGGGATGGGTTAAATGCAGAGGACAAATTTCACCACAACCAGATGTGTGTGTGACGATCATTGGGACTTTAACTTTAAAACTAGGTGTTGAGGGCACTGCACTCGACTGCCTCACCTTCTATCTCACCAACAGGCAAGCAGTTTGTCTCTCTCTCCGGCCACACATCCATCTTCTCTCTAGTCACACACAGGGGTCCCTCAAGGCTCAGTTCTCGGCCCCCTGCTATTCAACGGCTACCTCTTCCCCCTGGGCTATATCATCCGCAAACTCAACCTGGACTTCCACTGTTACGCTGATGACACCCAGATCTACATACGCACCACACCTACCCGAAAGCCTCCCCTCACCCACCTTGAACCCTGCATCTCTACAATAAAAACATGGCTGACCCACAACTTCCTCAAATTCACCAGTGACAAAACAGAGCTCCTCCTCATAAGGCACTAAATCCACCCTCAATAAAACAGGACCCATCTTACCATTGATTCATTGACCATCGGTCCATCCTCTCTTGCACGCAACCTCTGTGTTATCCTGAAGCCCAACGTCTCCTTCCACCATGTTATCTCTGTTGTCAAGACCCCCTACTTCCACCTCCAGGGCATCGCCAAAATCCGACACTGCCGCTCTCTCCCTGCCGCTGAATCCCTCATCCATGCCTGTATCTCCTCCCGGCTTGACTACTGCAACTCCCTTCTCACTGGCATCACTGCTCACTCCCTCCATAGACTTCAACTAGTCCACAACTCTGCTGCCCGCCTCCTTACCCACACCCGGTCCTGCGAACACATTACTCCCATTCGCCACTCTCTCCACTGGCTCCCCATAAAACAGCGCATCATCTTCAAAATCTCCTCACCTTCAAAGCCCTTCACCACCTGGCCCCCCCTTACCTATCCGACTTCCTCATCCCCCATTGCCCCACCCGTCCCCTCCGATCCTCCACTACTTCACGCCTGACAGTCCCAAAATCCAAACTTAAATTATTCTGTGACAGAGCCTTCTCCCGCACAGCAACCCGACTCTGGAACTCTCTCCCCAACCTGTCTGCGACTCACCTTCACTCCCCATATTCAAGTCCTGTCTGAAAACATACCTCTTCTCTCAATCTCTCAAGCCTACTACCCATAACCGGTGTACTGTTTCTAACTTTATCTTACTGTCTCGCCCTCGTCCCCCCCTGTGCGTCCTCACCTTGATTCTCTGTAAGCGTCTTTGGTTCCTTGAAAAGCTCCATATAAATTGAATGAATTATTATTATTATGTTGAACACAAAGGCCACAAGACATTGTACACTAAACTGAAAAAACAGTGAGCAGAGAAGAGGAGACTGTGGCACAAGAGTAAATGTCTGAGGAAGATGAGACAGCAACACTGGCATTTTCTAAATTGCCAGAATAATGTATTTTCTTGCTCTTGTTCTGCATTAGTAAAAGTTCCAAAAATGTTGATTTGGTTAAAAGTGTTATAACTTGCATTAAAACATTCATAAAAATGGGCCAGTTCTGTTCATTTCGGGCTACCAAAACATGAAGAGTGCCTACCCGAAGGGCTACAAGGGATTTTGAAATTTTGCAAGCCCTGCTTGTATTATTGCCTGCGCTCCCGCACCACCAGACTCAACAACAGCTTTATACTCCAGGCTGTTAGGATCCTGAACTCGCTTCCCCTTTCTGCGTAGCGTCCTGTACTTTTGCGCTATGCTTACTGTCTGCTGTATGCACACTGGCTCCGTTTTGCTCCTCTTATTTATTGTGTTATCTGTTTATTTATTATTTATTGTTCATTCTTATTATTTATTGTTTGTGCCTTCTTGTTTTTATATTGTGTCGTTTACTTGTATGTCTATCGGGTAATATGTCTCGTCACCGTGGGATAGAGCAAACGTAATTTCGGTTTCTTTGTGTGTCTTGACATGTGAAGAGATTGACAATAAAGCTGACTTTGACTTTGAATTTGACTTTATTGCATTTTTGTGGTATTGTAATGTATTATGTTTTGTTTTGTAAAATGCTTTGCTACAGCGACAACTGTTGTGAAAGGACAATATAAAGATTTTGAAATGTTGCGAGCCCTGCACTGTACGCCATCAGTTTAACTTGCATACATCCAGATAACCGACATTTATAAGCAAAAACTAATATTATGCGTGTATGTTCTCGGTATGTTCTCTGTATGTTAGACGACAATAGCAGTAAACATGTTGTTCACAGTCAGCATAACCTTCTAGAGAAAAAAAAACACAGGAATTTTAGGACCAGGGACGTGGGATGTGCTGTTTTGGCGATGTGTGTGCTGGAGGCCACAGGCCAGATGGATGGAGAGGAAGGAGGCGGGGAACGATGAATGAACTAGAAGTCTACATTTTTTTATCAGCCTTAGCGTGCAGACCGCTTGTGCCTTACGTTCTGTCCCGTAGCCTTCGCTCGCAAAATGCTAGTCTTCAGGGATAAGAACGGCAAATATAAAAAAACACTGAAAAGTAGCCGGGGTTTGGGGGCCGCATGCCCCACTGGGTCGGGCAAAGGCCTCCCAGTGGGGGAGGGGGGGCACAGGTTCCCCCAATGGGGGCCGCAGTGGCCCAGGGGACACAGGCCCTTATTGGGGGCCACAGGCCCCCATTGGGAGCCGCAGGGGGCCAGGGGCAACGCCCCAGAGGTGGCTCAGGTGGCAAAGCTCCCTGGAAACTCTTGAATTTTGGCAGTATTGCAACCCCAAAACCATTCATTTCCTCACTTAATTTCAACAGTTTTGTTAAAAAATTATTCATACATCAAAATGGCACAATCAATTCTGGAGTTTTTCCTTTTGATGAAAACTTTTAATTTTTTGCAACATCTATCTATCTATCTATCTATCTATCTATCTATCTATCTATCTATCTATCTATCTATCTATCTATCTATCTATCTATCTAGTATCTATCTAGTATCTATCTATCTATCTATCTAGTATCTATCTAGTATCTATCTAGTATCTATCTATCTATCTATGAAGATTTACCGTATTTTTCGGACTAAAAGACGCTCCAGAATATACGTCACATTAGCCATAAAAAACACAATAAAGTGAAAAAAAACATATACTATAAGTCGCTCCGGAGTATAAATCGCATTTTGGGGGAAATTTATTCGACAGAATCCAACACCAGGAACAGACATGAACGAGCAACAACAGGCTAAACTATAAATATGCTAACGTGACAAACACAAACGAAGAGCTGAGAACGGGCCTGACGTAACAGTTATTCAAAAACTTTTACATAAATAACACGTTTACAAAAGCATCTGTGTCACTCCAATTCATTAAATCCATTGATCGTCCTTCATGTAAGCAATGCCGCGTATGCGCCGCGCCGCTGACGTCGGACTCGTCGTGAGTTGCAGTTCTAAATATTCCACAGACCCATATAACGATATATAAAGTATATATCAAATAACTATCATATATACAACATTATCAAACCATCTGTGTCACTCCAAATCATTAAATCCATCGATCAAATTCCTCATCCTTTGTCAACGCCACGGGTTCGCCCTGACGTCAGCCTCGTCGTTATTCCACAGATCTAATATATAACTATATTGTAGCGTTAACAAAGTACCAGGAAAGACGTGGGTTTGGTAAACGGCTCTTTATTTAACAAAACAAGAGTTCAACGAGCCAACAACTACTGAACTGTAACGACAAAAACATATACAAGTTGCTACACGGGCCCAAGCACCGGCGTCAACTTCCAGGCGTGTGGCGGTGAGGACTTCCATCCCTGGAGGTGGCACTTCCAGCCGCGGAGGTGGCTGGGACCTCCGTAGAGTAGGACCGGGCGTGCGTAGGAGCAGTGTCCAACCCCCGTCCACCGTCCCGGGACAGCCAGTTGCCGAGCGCCGGCCCCTGACTTCCAGCCACGGAAGTGGAAGAGAGCTCCGTAGAATAGGACCCGGAGTGCGTAAAAGCCATGTCCGAGCCCCATCTACCGTCCCCGGGGAGCCACCCGGCCAAGCGCTGGCCCCCGACTTCCATCCACGGAGGTGAAAGAGACCTCCGTAGAGTAGGACCGAGCGTGCGTAAAAGCCATAATAGTTTTTCAAACCTTCTGTGTCACTCCAAATCAATAAATCCTTCAAACTCTTCGTCCTCCGTTTCACTTACAAACAAAGCCGCTAATGATGCCTGTTGGGCTAAATATACTTTTTATCATTGGATTCTATGTATCTACTTATGTGTGCAAGATTTTCCATAGTATGTGACAGTTTGGCCTCGTGATAATGACTTGGGAGCATATGGCTGGCTCAGGAACTCGTGTCTGGAGTCACGAGTCGTGCTATACAATAAGCCCCATTGTTAGCTATCCATACACAGGACATGAGGTTGTCATGCGATAAGCTGAAGCAGACAAACGTCCTGTTCAAGTGGAGATCATGAGACCGCCACAAGGGTATCCGTCCCATTTGGCTAGCTAAAGTCACGAGCCAACCATACCGCTTCTGTACGAGATAGTATCCTGTTGTGCTGTGGATTGTCCTTCCTGTCTAAAGAAGCTATGCATTCATGTACACTTGCCCCATTGTTTGTTCCTCAATAAAAGGCACGACCAAACTGAGGGAAGGCGCAGATCCCATCCACATTCGCTGTGGCTGGGGTGTGTCCTTCTGCAGGAGTCGCACGCCAAAAAAGATATCCCGCCTCTGTGAGATTCTGTTCAGATAAATGTTGTGAACCCAACAATGCCGGTAGTACCCATCGTCATCCCGTGATCAATCTTTGTCCTTTATGTAAACAACCGCCGCGCTGCTGACGTCACTTGCAGTTCAAAGGATTACTGTAACCCTTGCTACATCGCGGTTCGTTTATTGCGGTTTCACTTTTATTTTTTTAATTTTGAAAATTTGTGAAAAAATTCACATTAAAGTCGCTCCTCAGTATAAGTCGACCCCCCACCCAAACTATGAAAAAAAACGCGACATAGTCTGAAAAATACGGTATTCTTTAATGATATGACAATAGACTAACATTAGCTTACGTGTAACATGTTACCCACATGCTTGTGAAAGTAAAATCGTACCTTTGTGTTTTTTTGTTTTGATGTGCTCCTTAATGTTTGAAGCGCTGCAACCTCCATAGTTTAGTGGCCTAGTGGTAGCGTTTCCGCCCTGAGACTGGAAGGTTGTGGGTTCAAACCCCGGCCGGGTCATACCAAAGACTATAAAAATGGGACCCATTGCCTCCCTGCTTGGCACTCAGCATTAAGGGTTGGAATTGGGGGGTTAGATCACCAAATGATTCCCTGCTCCCCTCTCCCCCTGGGGATGGATCAAAATCACACGGGGATGGGTTAAATGCAGAGGATAAATTTGACCACACCCAGATGTGTCTGTGACGATCATTGGGACTTTAACTTAACTTTATCACATCTTGACAAAGAATGCACAAAACCTTCCCCGGGACATCTAATTTACGGATATGTTCCGACAGGCACAGGTGGTTACGACTGTGTTCTGAGTTGTAAGATGACGCTGCTCTCGTGCCATGCCCATCTGAAGCAGTTCCTGATCCTGTTCGACTTGTCTATTTCCCTGGCACGATCCTCGTCTTTTTTCTCAAAAATGTTAGCCATGCTGGCTAAAACTTTTGCTCATTAGGCAAATGAGTAGTAGTGATGTGACAAAAGTAGCGCCAAAAAGCCGCCGAAAATAAGGTGGCTGTTGTTGCAATACTGCTGCCAGCCGCTCCCCCACATATAAAACAATTTTTTCAACGGATCTACACAATTCACGAAAATGATACTCCCGACGGAAAAAAACAAGATCAGTGGATCCGCGGAAGATTCTAATCCCTGAGTCGTATAGTGACCCCGAGGGCCAAAAAGAAGTCCGCAGGGTCTATCGCATTTGGGCTCCAGAGCTTTGGAATGCCTTCCCGGTAGATACAGTATTAGAACTGCTACCTCAATAGAAATATTTAAGACACAACTACAGACACATTTTTAAGATATGCCCTTTAATTAACCCGTGTTGGCCGATTCGGCTGGAGTTTGTGTTCTCTGTCCTGCCCCAACCCCCCTTAGGTTAGGTGACACCCAAACGGAAAATGGCTGTTGGGATTTCTTGTCGACCAATTGGGATCAGGACAATTGAGGGCACCTTCCTGCAGCTCTTCACTTTGAATATGGACATCCACTTTTTCTTTGGATTTTTCTACATTATGTGTTCTATGTGCCCTCTCTGCATCCATTGCAGCCTGGTCATCCTAGTCTCTTCTCAAGGTTTCTTATTTTCCCCAGTAGTTTTTTTTTTAGTTTTTCCTTGCTTTCCTGGGAGTTTAAGATCAGGGGATGTTGACAATATTTGTCAATTTTTGTACATGTGAAGCCCTTTGAGACTTGTCTGTCATTTAGGGCTATATAAATAAACTTGACTTGACTTTGAGGACCTGAGAAGAATTTTGCATCATTCAATCATATTTTCCCTAGCATATCTTTTTCATTACATCTGGTATTTTAGTTTTTTTTTTTTTTAAATTACCAACTGCTATAGTTATTATTCCAACTATTATTACAATTCGCAGTTATTTTTTCAATGTCCCCTCCGTATCATCATCTATAATGATTTATTTGAAACTACACCTAGGACACGGTCACAATCACAGATTTATGCTTGTTTTATCTGTATACATTTTATTGTTATTGCTTTGGAAAAACAAAAACAAAAAATCTCCAAAGCAACCAACAATTGTAAATGTTATGGTTTCTATGTAGAATAATAATAGCATACCTTCAGCATCCGGACATTTTCAGGACTGATACCCAGGGTGTGGAAAATGCTGAGTATCTCATCTCCATTCCAAACTTTAGATGCATCTTCATATTCCATATCAGACATTAGGCTTTGGCTCTGCCAGATCCAGCTATTCAGACATAAATGCCTTACAATAAGAATAATTTAAAAAACAAACTGTACACAGATGTAGGCCACGGGACGGCTGGAGGAAAAAAGGGAAAAAATTACACTCACTTGACTAAACTATAGCAAAAATCCCTAAGAGGCTCGTGTTTTAAACGCCGGATGTTGTTGTTGACCATGCTGTCAAGCTCGTCCGTGCACATCAGCAAACTATCATGGTCTAACGTGAAACTGGCACTTTCCCGAGCACAGTCTTCAATATTATGGGCTTCATCCAGAACTAATATGTGGCCTGTAAGATTAATCTCCATCTGGTTGACAAGAAAACAATGGATTAGAGAGAGGAGAAAAATGACTGCTGCTATTACCCGTATTAGCTAGTATACTGCAGTTTTAATTATATTCTACATGCATTAAACATTGCGTGAGTAATTGCACCATCACAAATTCCTTTTCTAGCGAAGATTTCCGAGTTTACTCACATTCTCTCTGATTAGTGGATCTAACAGGTAGTTATAAGGACAGAAGATGATGTCGGAGCCTTTGATGAGTTCACGAGCAGCATAATATGAACATGAATGAAGCCGTTTGCCCAATGAGACCAGGTCCTCAATGTCCCAGGCTTGGTGAATTCCATGGACCAACTGCAATGTGCTCTGGCTGCCCATTTTCTGCACTGCATGGAAGTAATGGCATGAGCGTCCCTAAGATTTAAAAACAATATTGTGATACGGACCAGTAAGATTTAGTATATTACTTTCTGTGGCAAATGTGGTGTCATTAATGATAAAATTAATTAAGTAATTATTTAGTCAATGGCAGTGGAATTCTACTGCCTGCAGTACAATCAACCTTCAATAAGGGCATCCCATTGTTTTTCCTCAAAGTTTAAAGAGGCTTAAACTCATGAAAAACCTCTGTCAGAAGGCTGCTTCAGTAAAAAGGTTTTGAGCTCGTTCTGGACCGTATAGGTTACTAGGTTTTATTTAAGCACACTCATGATACCCAGTGTAGCTTTATGATATGGACATTTATTCTCTAAATCTACATGTGTATTACAAATAGTATATCAAGAAAAACTAATTACGACGGAAAGAATAGCAAATAATGAGAATACCAACTGACGAACAAGATAAACAATAAAAGCAACTTAAAATAAAATATGTCATGAAATGGTTTTATGGGGATGGCCATGAACTAACTGAAATCCTGTAACCTTCTCAGCTGGCCTGGGAACGCCTTGGGATTCCCCGGGATGAGCTCGATGAAGTGGCTGGGGAGAGGGAAGTCTAGGAGTCCCTCCTAAAGCTGCTGCCCCCGCGACCCAACCCCGGATGAGCGGAAGAAGATGGATGGATGGATGTTTTTGTGATGTCATGTGAGATGGCTTGGTCTTATGTGTGGCATACACTTGCTAGCTCACATGCTATATATCAGAGCTGTCTCCGCTTTCAGATGATGACAAACCCTCTAAGAATTGTAATATCCTGTTCTCGTAAAACACCTACAAAAGAGTGCTAAGCGGAATAGTGATTGGCCTTAAATTTATTGGCAAAATGACACTCAACAGTCTGAAAATAAATCCATTAATTCACTGACTCATTGTTCAAAACATGTGAAAAAAGTAATGCCAAAGTAGTACGAAAATGATTATGAGTTGTAAGTCAAATAGGCCAACTGTATCACAGAAGGTAACACTATCACACAACCAACTGAGTGTGCATAAACTGCTACGAGAGCAGAGATACACAAAAACATCAGGTTGTAATGCAAAGCCCACTTTGTAAAAGAGTGTGATGGATGTTGGTGGCTCTCACATTTTTAGCTTCCATTAGGTCCTTGCAGAGGTCATTCCGGTTGGCGAGAGGTGCCACATCTGGGTTGACACATGTATAATCTCTGCTGGATAATATGGTCATTGGAGCAGTGGAGTATCCAGTACGCTTCATCTCATGAACAATTTGAGTTATTTGTTTATGAGTACGTGTGCCCAAAAAAATCTTAGGGACCTTCCTTTTTCGATCTTTATTCTTTGCACTATCCTTGGCTGATGCACATGGGCACTGGAAGCATGATTCATGGGACTACAAATAGAGAAAAAAATATAAAGTTGGATTAGACAACAGAAAGACAGACTTCATGGGTCCTCACACCGTATATAAAAAACATTGTAAAACTAAAACATGTCAAAAGATTATCATGGATTGATTGATTGGATTGATTGATTGATCGCAGTGATTTTCACCCTTTTTTGGGCCGCGGCACATTTTTTACATTTACAAAATCCTGGGGCACACCACCAACAAAAATGACACAAAATGACACTAACAGTAATACATATAGTTAATGTGTTTTTTAATGAATTTATACACTCAGTGTGAAAGCTGGGCCTGTTTCGATAAACACAAAATGGATATCCTTCCTCAACAGCTCTCCGTCTCTCTATGTTTTTAGTTTTTATCGCAGTCAAGCTTGAGAAGCTCAGCTCACACAGATATGTGGTTGAAAACTGGAGCAATGTCAAAATAGCTTTGTTGGCCAGAATGGGGGATTCCTTGTCAACAGATAACCAAAAATTGTCCAGAGGAAGATCAGCAAATTTTAGCTTTAAACTGCAATCTTGTTTCAGTTCAATGAGTTCCTCTTGCTCCTTTAAAGACATGTCCTTTCCAGCAACAGATGCTGAGCTGTACGGGTCCCTAACCCAGTCAAGGCATTCTGTGAAGGGTGAATGGACTTCTCCTCAAGAAATTTCAAATTGGTGCCAATTACCTCGCACATTGCAGCAGTGTTACCATCATGCAGTTTCATGGTGAGTGGGAACATCTCAAAGCTGCCACGCTGCACATCTTGTTGCCAGAGCTGCAACTTTAAACGGAATCTGTTCATTTTATCAGTGCTTGTAAGCAGATTTTTATTTCTGCCTTGTATCCGTGTGTTAAGTTCATTCAGATGATGTAATATATATCAGCCAGGTATGCCAACTTTGCACAGCAATCATCACTTGCAAGCAGCTTTGAGTAATCGGACCTCTCGTTTGTCAAAAAAACCTTAAGTTCCTCTCGCAGCTCATACACTCAGGCCAGCACTTTGCCGCGCAACAGCCACCGGACCTCCATGTGGAGCAATAAGACTTAATGTTCCGCTCTCATTTCCTCACACAAAGACGCAAATAAGCAACATTTCAAAGGTCGCATCTTCACAAAGTTCACTATGCGCACAACATCATCCAACACAGGAGCTAGATCTGCTGGTACGGTCTTTGCCATGAGGGCCTCACGGTGCAAAAAAACTGTGTGTAACAGTAAAATCTGTTTTTTTTTTCTTTGACCCTACTTACGAAGCCTTTGCGCATCAAAGACCATGGCTGCTGCCCCATCAGTGCAGACACCTGTGCAGTTTTCCTACGTAAGTCCACTTTTGTAAAGATATCCCGACGTGACCTGAAACACTTCCTCTCCTGTTGAGGCAGTGTCTTGCAAAATAGGAAGTTTTCCCTAATGGCTTCTCCGTCCACAAAACACACATTGGCCAAGAGCTGACAATGTCCATCAATATCCATCGACTCATCAAGTTGCAAGGCAAATTTCTTACTGATGCACATTTTTTCTAAAACAACAGTTTTGATAACCGCAGACATGTCATCAATACGACGGGCAATTGTGTTATTTGAGAGAGGCCCTTTAGCTATCTCTTTGGCTACGTCAGAACATCTAATTTAAAATGGCTTTACAAGCTGGCAGTATTAATGTTTCTGCCACAATGTGCGACGTTTTTGATTTAACTACGAGATCACCGACAAGGTAGCTAGCTTTGAGGGCTCTCTCATTTACCTTTGTGTTTTTTCTCAAAAAACTTGCCTGTTTCTCATTGTTTGTACGTAAGCGTACAAAATAGCCTGTCAGCTTGTTTTGAACGGAAGGGTGTTTGATTTGGAGATGGCATTTAGGCTTGCTTGGCACCATGGCGCTATTGGACATCTTCTCACCACATACCAAGCACAGCGGACTCGGTGCCGTTGCATCCCAGCTGAAAGTGAATCCAAATGAAAGATAGCTTCACTGTATTGCCTCCATCTCACTGTCTTTTCTTTTTCCATTTTTCCAACACTCATATTAGGGGCTTCATCTGTGTCATAATTTTGTCTAGGGTCCTTTTTGGCATTTGCATTTTCCCTTCTCAAACATTTCTCCATCACGGTCAATCGCTTATCTTGCTGTGATCCCAAATTGCCACTGTTACTTGACGCGCAGCTGCAGCACTAACTAACTTTGTTTAGCACCTGAGCGAATCCAAGATGGTGTGATTATAGCCCTCTTCTGTCACTTCTTAGGTGATGCGAGAGTGCTACTGTAACATTTAATATACGTATACAGTATATATGTGTCACTCCAAATCATTCAGATCGTCTTTTATGTAAACAATGCTACGTGTGCGCCGCTGACGCCGGACTCGTCGTCAGTTGCAGTTAAAATTATTCCACAGGCCCAAATAATTATAAACAACAATTTTATCAAACAATCTCTGTCACTCCAAGTCATTAAATACCGTGATCGAACGCCGGGTGTGCGCTGCGCCACTGACGTCAGTTTCAGTTCAAATTACAGTAATCCCTTGCTACATCGCGGTTTGTTTATCGCAGTTTCACTACATCGCGGAATTTTGAAAATTTGTGAATAATTTCACAGTCATTCCTGAGTATAAATTGCCCCCCCACCCAAACTAAGAAAAAAAACACGATTTATTATCCAAAAAATACAGTATTTACCGTTTTTTTCCGTGTATAATGCGCAAAATTTAGCTAATTTATTGTCTTAAAATCTGGGGTGCGCATTATACATGGGTACAATTTAAAAACATTTTTTTTTTTTTAAGAAAATCATGGTACAACAAAACCAACAACAGGACTGATCGACAAAGACGTGGAACAAAAAGACAGGGTGACATTACCAAAGACAGGAACAGAAACCAAACAGACATCAAGACATTATCCGACTGTGAGCGAGGGGCAGATAGGACTTAAATACAAAACACGTTACATTGATTGAGGTGACACAGGGGCGACGCGAACAGAAACTATTGCAACCTAGACACATAGCAAAACTGGGGACGAGACATGACAAATCTCCCTCGAAATAAAACTTGAAATCACCTTTCTTCTTGTTTGTTGTCAATCGCGCATCGCATTCAGCCATCCTGCCCAACAGACTTACTCAGTAAAATTCATAATTGACGACTAGGGGTGTAACAATACATCGATACACATCGATGAATCTATATAATGCTCTACGATTTATTGGCATCGATGCTAAACGTAAACATCGATTTATATCGCCGTGTTTGACCTCGGAGATTAGACGCGACTTTATTTTGAAATCCAGTTCATTGTTGCTTGCTTCCTCTTTCCGGGAGCAGGGAGGGGTGCGCGGCGTTGTGTTGTGAGCAGAGCAGGCACGTGAAAAAGGAGTCGACAACTAGTACGCGGCTCCTGGGCTGGTGCTATGGCTAGTGTCCAAAAAGACGAAGAAATTTGCTCCCCTTTAGGCTTCAAGTCATTCGTTTGGAAGCACTTTGGATTCCAAAGAAAATATGGCTCAACGGACAAGACACGTGCAGTTTGTAAATCCTGCCATGCGGTGATCAAATATTCAGGGAGCACAAATCTCGCCGCACATTTAAAGAAAAAACACAACATCAAAGTTCAGTGTTAAAATAAGCCCTTTGTATACTGCAATACTCTTGTAATTTCCTAAATAAAGAGTTTGCAGTACCTTGTTGATTTTGCGTATAAATTGTTATAAATCAGGATATTGTTCTATATTTTTTATTTAAAAAAAAATATATAGATCGTAGAGCACTATATCGCGATATATCGTGAATGAATCGCAGCAGGCTTTAAGATATCGGCAAATATCGTATCGTAGTTCTTTGTATCGATATTATATCGTATCGTGACAAAACCCGCGATTTACACCCCTATTGACGACACATCGTTTGATGCGATGGTGCAATCCTTGATGGTGTGTTGTTGTCAAATATTGTTTGTTTATTAATCTCCATCGCGGACCAAACGTCATACGGAGGCAGTATGACTGCGCATGCGCACTATGGAACCGATGCGCAGAACGGATGCGCAAGACACGTCAGCTACATAAAGAGCGAGAGTTGTTTTATTCCTATTAGTTTCAATTCACAGTTTAATTAGCAGTTTCAATCAGCAAATAACAAAATGCGTATTACAGGTAATATTTTATTTCACAACACTTTGCCTTGTTCCTTTCGTCTCTGCTGTTCACTTCAAACACGCTCCATACGACCGCAATGCTCTCGTATCAGACGCTTGCTCGATCACCTGCTCGTTTGCTGTCACAATGTACCCTATACAAATCTGAAACATTTGTTGCGGCTCCGAGTCACGACGAGGGGCAAGTTTTGGTTTCCAAGGGTGTTTTTATTCTTCTTCAACGTCTCTCCCATACAGAGCCGCCTTTTTCACGTCCGCACGCCTTTTTCACATGTGCGCACGGAGCGCGGTGGTGCCTTTACGGGCAGTCGGAGAAATCAACGCCAACAAAAAAAATTACATCCAGCCTAGTTAAGACCATACCAAAGACTATAAAAATGGGACCCATTGCCTCCCTGCGCGTTTGACGATCATTGGGACTTAAAAAAAAAAGGATAAAAATTTTTAAAAAAAATTAAAAACAAAATTCTTTATTTTTTTTTTTTTTTAAATTGGGTGCGTATTATACATGGGTACAGGCTTTTTTCCAGCATCAACATGCCATTTTTAGGGTGCGTATTATATACATGGGGGCGCATTATACACGGAAAAAAACGGTATTTAATGTTCTAATAATAACATATGCACTTAAATGGTTTCATATACATTTATCGACACAAAATATGTACAGATGAGAGGGTGACCCTACTTCACGGATTTCACTGACCGCAGAGTGGTTTTGGAACCAATTATCCGCGATAAACGAGGGATTACTGTATCTCAGAAATCAGCATGAAAGGTCTTGCTGGACATCTCCCACAAAAAAAAGTGCGCCCAAATCAAGTGCTGGTACGACCAACTGAGAAATATACCAAAAAATACCAGGTGAAATTAGAGTCCAGGTAAATCCATAATATTAAATAAAGTTATTCTCTGGTCTTGGTTTCTTCTATACAATAAATGCCTTTCACCTATTTTGTGCAAAAATAATCATCACCAAGATGCTGAGTATGTCAAATACTTTGAAAAACTAACAAGTAGGGTCTGATAAAACGTCAGAATGAAATTTAAAAAAAACTAAATTCTGCAGGGACCAAAATTGACTTTTGCGTGAAGAATGTGCTGTAAGGTAACATGCTGTAAAGTTAAATAATAATTGAAAACTTAATCCCACCTTGGGTTCTGCAGTGCAAATGCGTTTCCTCTCAGGCTGGAAATTTGCTTCGTTACCAATGTGGGAAAACTGGTTTGTCTCAACCAGCTCAGAGAGTAACCTTTCTCCGGGAACTGACTTGGCTGACAAACACAACGAAAATCAAGTGAGTACATGTGATAAATATACTGCCTGTGACATCATACATTGTCAATTTTAAACGAACACTTGGTGAGAACAATACGTATGATATAGGGATAGGAAACAATTGTTTTTGCAACCAACCAATTTGTCAGTACCGTAATTTCCGGACTATAAGTCGCGTTTTTTTTTCATAGTTTGGGTGGGGGGCGACTTATGTGGTTTTTTTTCAAAAATGTTCCAAAAAAAAAAGGAGAACCGCGATGTAGCAAGGGATTACTGTAATTTGAATTTCAAGGGATGTCAGCAGCGCGACGCGGCGCGGCGGTTGTTTACATAAAGGACAAAGACTGATCACGGGATGACGAAGATGATGAAGGACCCCACGTACTCCCGGCATCATTAGCGGCTTTGTTTCTAAGTGACACGGCGGACGAAGAGTTTGAAGGATTTAAGGATTTGGAGTGACACAGAAGGTTTGAAAAACTATTATGGCTTTTACGCACGCCCGGTCCTATTCTATGGAGCTCTCTTTCACCTCCGTGGATGGAAGTCTGGGGCCGGCGCTCGGCCGGGTGGCTGTCTGGGGACGGTGGATAGGGCTCGGTCATGGCTTTTACGCACGCCCGGTCATAGTATTCTATGGAGCTCTCTTCCACCTCCGTGGCTGGAAGTGCCACCTCCGGGGATGGAAGTCTCAAGTATTTCTTGTACTTTTCTGATGGGATAGGGGCTCCAGAATTGTCATTACCCTCTGTCTCATTCAGTGCCACAATGGTGATAGCACGAAGAAATTCTTTTGCATGTTGCAAACATTGTGACTTAAGAAGCTGTGCTATTGACCTAACAAAGAAATCCTTAACACAAGGTCTTTTGTTTTTCAGGCAGTCCCATCGGCAGATCATCTTAATACAGTGTGCTACATCTACCCTGACAAAACATGGGGGTAGATGTCCAGGTTGATTCCCACGTGAAATGTTAAAGCACTCATTGATGTAGCTCTTCAGATCAGGATGAGGGGTAAAAGCTTTGACTAGAGCTCCAAGAATCGCCAGAGAAAAGTCACTCACTGCTTCTTTAGGAACAGATGCACCTGCATAGACGCATTCCTTCAGCCACTGTGTGATAGCATTAACATCATGCTTCTCTGACAGCATCTGCACGACTGGGACACTGGAGCTGCTATGCCCTGTCATAACACCCTGATACAGGAAGATATGGCCAGACATGCCATTTAACCTCATCAGTTTTTTAACTATTGAGCCAGTTGCATCAACACATAATATTGGGTGGGATTTCTTTAAGCTCTTGTACACATGCATTTGTGTTTGACTCCAATAGTGACAGAAAAACTTGTCAAGTCCAATGTTCCAAATTTGATGCTGTCACTGTGAGGTGCACTGTATTTCAACATCTGCAATGATAAAATTGGATTTTTGTCACCTAATGCCAAATCATTTTTCTCTTGCTTTGCCTTGCGCAGGGTGGCCAAATTTGGCAGGTGGCTTGGCTCAGGGTCTCCGAAGTCCTCGATTTATTTGCCTGTGATGCTCGCCATACATGTGGTTCCATCCTGCCCTCACAAAGTTCTTTGGCTACCTGCATACGCAACTGTCCAGATAGAAACCGCTTTGAGCTACCAGTGTGTAGGGAGTCATCACTGTTCTTAATGAAACAGTTCAATATTATTGGACTGTTAATTTCTGGCTCTCCGCTACAATTAATGTTGAGAAGGCCATGACACTCCTTGCAGTATCTTTGATTTCGATATAATTATTTGAGACCAACGGATAGACGTTGGCTCTTATAAAAACAAATGTGCAAGGAATTTTGACTGTTTTCCAGATTTGTTCATTTATGATGTGGGTCCAGGTGCCAGGCTTCAAAATTGTATATTCTCTTTTTCGGGTTCGACAGTTCTTATCTTTGTATTCAGCCTTTTCCAGAATAGATTCCATCCACTTGTCAAAAGGGATATGAAGCTGAAAGGACTGTTCAGGTCCTGATTCCGAGCTTGCTTCACTGCTAGTTTCAGGATCAGTTTCATCATGACTGAATCCCAGAGCTGACCAGATATTGCGTCTGTTTGTTTTTACAAAGGTGTACAGAGCCTTTGCAGACGTCTTCTTTTCAAACTGGTCACTCAGATCTGTCCACACAGTAGCGCTTGGAGTGGCTACGTTACCATTTTCAAGTATGGCCTCTTTTGATGAGCAGAGAACTGCAACAATTAAATCATTGTCTACTGCTGGTTGTTTGGGCATCTAGTTGAAGGACAAATATAAATAAAATCAGTATTCATTGCTTGAATAATTAAAATTACACATGCGTGATCATTATAATTGCTATGCATGGACGGAAAAATGATGCAAGGGGAAAAATATTTTGACGTAAAAATGTATCAAGCATGTTTTCTTTAGAAATTTAGTTTTCTTGGTCAGTGCAAATTACACACGTATAATAAGACAATGTTAACCAACTAGCTATTCAGATTACCTAGGGTGTTTTTAATTCTATATTGTAGGAACTCATTTTTTTTTTTTTTTTTAGATATTTTACTTACATTGGTCGATGGTCACTTCCCAGAAAAAGACGCTTTCTGTCACTCACTGTTATTGAATCTTCTGAGATAGTTGTGCATTTGTCGCTTGAAAAAGTTGCACGTCTTTGTTTTTCGCCACCCTGTTGCGATATGTCTTACCGGCCTGCAGAGGTCACTTGGCATGGTAATTAGTTGGATAATACATGTGTAAGAATTAAGGAGTTATGATGTCAAGTGAAAAAGAATAAAATACATGACAGGGGGTTTATGAAGATGCATGATTTTAATAATGAAAAATTGCAATGGCACAAACAAATGGTTAATTAACGATCCATGGAGCAAGGATTTGACATCTCTAGAAAATAAATTAGTATTAAAGTCAAAAAGTCAAAGTCAAAGTCTGCTTTATTGTCAATCTTTTCACATGTCAAGACACACAAAGAAACCGAAATTACGTTTCCTCTATCCCACGGTGACGAGACATAGTACACGATAGACAAATTGAATGATTCACTGAACGCCAACAAATTTTTTTGCGGCACAATCGGTACCATTTCTGCAGCACAAACCAGCACAAACGAAACAAACGAACAGCACTATTTTGGGTCGTTTGGAAGTAAACGGGGGGCGGGGCTACCTGACGTCATCGCTATAAAATAAATGTGTAATATCTCTGAAACGGAAGCAGCACAAACGAATTTTTTTGCTGCACAAACGAACGGTACCATTTTGGGTCTATTTGGAGCGAAATGGGGGGCTGGGTGACGTCATCGCTATAAAATAAATGTGTAATATCTCCGAAACAGAAGCAGCACAAACGAAAATTTTTGCTGCACAAACCAGCACTAACGAAGCACAAACGAACGGTATAATTTTGGGTCCAGTTTGAGCAGATGGGGGGCTGGGTGAACTCTGGATGACCTATAAAAGAATCGTTCATAACTAAAATACCATCGCAGCACAAACAAAAATTTTTGCTGCACAAACCTACACAAACGAACGGTACCATTTTGGGTCCGTTTGGAGTGAAGTGGGGGGCTGGGCGACGTCATCGCTATAAAATAAATGTAAAGTAAAGTAAAGTAAAGTCCCAATGATCGTCACACACACACCTGGGTGTGGTGAAATTTGTCCTCTGCATTTAACCCATCCCCGTGTGATTTTAATCCATCCCCTGGGGGAGAGGGGAGCAGTGAGCAGCAGCGGTGCCGCGCTCGGGAATCAGTTGGTGATCTAACCCCCCAATTCCAACCCTTAATGCTGAGTGCCAAGCAGGGAGGCAATGGGTCCCATTTTTATAGTCTTTGGTATGACCCGGCCGGGGTTTGAACCCACAACCTTCCAGTCTCAGGGCGGACACTCTACCACTAGGCCACTGAGCTGTGTAATATCTCCGAAACGGAAGCAGCACAAACGAAAATCTTTGCTGCACAAACCAGCACTAACGAAGCACAAACGAACGGTACCACTTTGGGTTCATTTTGAGCAGACGGGGGGCTGGGTGAACTCGATGACCTATAAAAGAATCGTTCATAACTAAAAAAACCATAGCAGCACAAATGCTGAATGATGTTGCAGGCAGCATAGCGCTCTCCTTGGCTTCTCCAGACCCTTTCACGTCTATCATAGGTGCTCAGGGTCAACCTGCTTTCATCTGTGAAAAGCAAAGGGCGCCAGTGGCGGACTTGCCAATTCTGGTGTTCTATGGCAAATGCCAATCGAGCTCCACGGTGCTGCGCAATGAGCACAGGAAACACTACAGGACGTCGTACCCTGAGGCCATCCTCGTGAAGTCTGTTTCTGACTGTTTGGGCAGACATTCACACCAGTAGAGTCAGTCAGCTTTATTGTCAATTCCTTCATGCCAAGACACACAAAGACATCGAAATTACTAGGGGTGTAACGATACATCGATACACATCGATTAATTGATATAATGCTCTACGATTTATTGGCATCGATGCTAAAGGTAAACATCGATTTATATCGCCGTGTTTGACCCCGGACATTAGACGCGACTTTATTTTGAAATCCAGTTCATTGTTGCTTGCTTCCTCTTTCTGGGAGCAGTGCGCCCGGCGTTGTTGTGTTGTGAGCAGAGCACGCTGGTGAAAGGGGAGTGGACAACTAGTACGCGGCTCCTGGGCTGGTGCTATGGCTAGTGTCCAAAAAGACGAGGACATTTGCTCCCCTTTAGGCTTCAAGTCATTCAAGCACTTTGGATTCCAAAGAAAAGATGGCTCAACCGACAAGACACGTGCAGTTTGTAAATCCTGCCATGCGGTGATCAAATATTCAGGGAGCACAAACCTCGCCGCACATTTAAAGAAAAAACACGACATCAAAGTTCAGTGTTAAAGTAAGCAATTTGTATACTACAATACTCTTGTAATTTCCTAAATAAAGAGTTTGCAGTACCTTGTTGATTTGGCGTATGAATTGTTATAAATCAGGATATTGTTCTATATTTTTTATTAAAAAAAAAAAAAATCGATCGTAGAGCATTATATCGCGATATATCGTGAATGAATCGCAGCAGGCTTTAAGATATCGGCAAATATCGTATCGCAGTTCTTTATATCGATATTATATCGTATCGTGACAAAACCCGCGATTTACACCCCTAGAAATTACGTTTCCCCTATCCCACGGTGACGAGACACAGTACACAATAAACATACAACAACACAAAATAAAAACAAGAAGGCACAAACAATGAACAACAAGAGTGATGAATAAATAATAAATAAACAAATAACACAGTAAATAAGAGGAGCAAAACGGAGCAAGAGCACACAGCAGACAGTCAGAACAAAGCGCAAAAGTACAGGACGCCACGCAGAAGAGGGGAGAGAGTTCAGGACCCTAACAGCCAGGAGATCACAAACTCCGCCAGTGGCGAGCAGTGCATACCACCACAGAGTCCCGGCACCCTCCGTCACGGATTTGACTGCTGGAGGTCATTCTGTAGGGCTCGGGCAGTGCTCAACCGGTTCCTCCTTGCACAAAGCAGCAGATACCGGTCCTGCTGATGGAATGAGGACCGTCTACGGCCCTGTCCAGCTCTCCTAGAGTAACTGCCTGTCTCCTGGAATCTCCTCCATGCTCTGGAGATTGTACTGGGAGACACATCAAATCTTCTTGCAACAGCACGCATGGATGTGCCATCCTGGAGGAGTTGGACAATCTGCGCAACTTCAGGAGGGTTAAGAAATCGCCTCATGCTTCCAGTCATGATAATGATTCTAGCTAAAGCCAACAATTGTGGAAAAACAGTTTAAAAAGATCAAGAGGGGGGAACTTGAAATGGCCTCCACCTGCAGAATCAGTCCTGTTTTGGGGACCATCTTGTTGTTGCCCCTCTAGTGCACCGGTTGTTAATTCCATCAACACCAATGCAGCTGAAACTGATTAACAACCCCCTCTGCCACGTACCTGACCAAAACCTTATCAGAAAAGTCTAATTGAATTCATGCCATACCCTGAGAAAAAACTGTTCCTTTAATTTTTTTGAGCAGTGTATAATAGTTATTTGATATATAATTTATATATTGTTATATGGGCCTGTGGAATATTTTGATGTTGCAACCGCCGTCAGCGGCGCGCATCCGGCCGGCATTGTTGACATAAAGGACGATTGATGGATTTAATGAATTGGAGTGACACAGATTGTTCTATAAACGTGTTATTTATGTAATCTTTATTTGAACAACTCTGAATGTTACGTCAGGCCCGTTCTCAGCTCTTCGTTTGTGTCACGTTAGCATACCATTCATCATTTAGCCTGTTGTTGCTCGTTCATGTCTGTTATTGGTGTTGGATTTTGTCCAATAAATTTCCCCAAAAATGTGACTTATACTCCGGAGCGACTTATATATGTTTTTTTACGCGTTATTGTGCATTTTATGGCTAATGCGACCTATATTCCGGAGCGACTTCTAGTCCGAAAAATACGCTAACTGAAATCAAATTAGATTTATTACTTTCGAATTACTTACCTGTACTGAATTTTATTCAAACAATACAAAGTGAGGTAGCCAAACAGATTGAAACTTAGAATTATTAAAACAACCCGGGTTGAAACTAAAATTCCTTAAACTGAAAAGTTTAACTGAAAGGGAAATTATTTTCTTCAACTAACGTTGAGTTTAAATGTAAATTGTACGTCTATAGTTTGTAAATTGTATGTCAACTATTTTCTCTACTAAAATAAGCTGGCAGTTCAATTCAAACCTTGGTCTGTGGTCATTTATTTTGCTTATTCTATCACCCCCCTCCGTGAGTCGTCACCTTATCGTGGTGGAGGGGTTTGCGTGCCCCTATAATCCTAGGAGCCATGTTGTCTGGGGCTTCATGCCCCTGGTAGGGTCACCCATGGCAAACGGGTCCTAGGTGAGGGGCCAGACAAAGCACGGCTCACAAAACCCCTTATGACGATTAAGAAAATTGGATCTAGTTTTCCCTCGCCCGGACGCGGGTCACCGGGGCCCCCCTCTGGAGCCAGGCCTGGAGGCGGGGCTCGAAGGCGAGCGTCTGGTGGCCTTGCCTTCGCCCATGGGGCCCGGCCGGGCACAGCCCGAAAAGGAAACGTGGGTCCCCTTTCCCATGGGCTCACCACCTGTGGGAGGGGCCAAAGGGGTCGGGTGCAGTGCGAGCTGGGCGGCGGCCAAAGGCAGAAAGGACCTTGGCGGTCTGATCCCCGGGTGCAGAAGCTGGCTCTTGGGACATGGAATGTCACCTCTCTGGCTGGAGAGGAGCCCGAGCTAGTGTGCGAGGCAGAAAAGTTCCGACTAGATATAGTCGGACTTGCCTCCACGCACAGTTTGGGTTTCGGTACAAGCCCTCTCGAGAGGGGCTGGACTTTCTTCCACTCTGGAGTTGCCCACGGTGAGAGGCGTCGAGCAGGTGTGGGTATACTTATTGCCCCCCGGCTGGGCGCCTGCACATTGGGGTTCACACCGGTGAACGAGAGGGTAGCCTCCCTCCGCCTTCGGGTGGGGGGACGGGTCCTGACTGTTGTTTGTGTCTATGCACCAAACGGCAGCTCAGAGTACCCACCCTTCTTGGGGTCCCTGGAGGAAGTGTCCATGTGTGCACTTGGCACCAGGACACCCTAGGCCGCAGTTCGATGATCGACTTTGTAGTCGTGTCATCGGATTTGTGGCCGTATGTTTTGGACACTCGGGCGAAGAGAGGGGCGGAGCTGTCAACTGATCACCACCTGGTGGTGGGTTGGCTCAGATGGTGGGGGAAGATGCCGGTCCGACCTGGCAGACCCAAACGCTCTGAGGGTCTGCTGGGAACGTCTGGCGGAATCCCCTGTCAGGAAGAGCTTCAACTCCCACCTCCGGCAGAGCTTTTCCCACGTCCCGGGGGAGGCGGGGGACATTGAGTTCGAGTTGACCTTGTTCCGCGCCTCCATTGTTGAGGCGGCTGACCGGAGCTGTGGCCGTAAGGTCATTGGTGCCTGTCGTGGCGGCTATCCCCGAACTCGCTGGTGGACACCGGCGGTAAGGGATGCCGTCAAGCTGAAGGAGTCCTATCGGGCCGTTTTGGCCTGCGGGACTCCGGAGGCAGCTGACAGGTACCGGGTGGCCAAGCGGAAAGCGGTTTCGGCGGTTGCTGAGGCAAAAACCCGGACGTGGGAGGAGTTTGGCGACGCCATGGAGAATGACCTCCGGACGGCTTCAAGGAAATTCTGGTCCACCATCCGGCGTCTCAGGAGGGGGAAGCAGTGCAACGTCACTGTTTACAGTGGAGATGGCGTGCTGCTGACCTCGACTCGGGACGTCGTGTGTCGGTGGGGAGAATACTTCGAAGACCTCCTCAATTCCACAGACACACCTTCCATTGTGGAAGCAGGGCCTGGGGACTCTGAGGCGGACTCTCCAATCTCTGGGGTCAAAGTCACTGGGGTAGTTAAAAAATTCCTCGGTGGCAAGGCCCCGGGGGTGGATGAGATCCGCCCGGATTTCTTAAGGGCTCTGGATGTTATGGGGCTGTCATGGCTGACACGTCTCTACAACATCGCGTGGACATCGGGGACAGTGCCTCTGGATTGGCAGACTGGGGTGGTGATTCCCCTCTTTAAGAAGGGGGACCGGAGGGTGTGTTCCAATTACAGGGGAATTACACTCCTCAGCCTCCCTGGTGAGGTCTATTCAGGGGTGCTGGAGAGGAGAGTCCGTCCGGAGGTCGAACCTCGGATTCAGGAGGAACAGTCTGGCTTTCGTCCTGGCCGTGGAACAGTGGACCAGCTCTTCACCCTCAGCAGGATCCTCAGAGGGTGCATGGGAGTTCGCCCAACCAGTCTACCGTTTTTTTCCGTGTATAGTGCGCCCCCATGTATAGTACGCACCCCTAAAAATGGCATGCTGATGCTGGAAAAAAGCTTGTACCCATGTATAATACGCACCCAATTTTTATGAATTTTTAAAAAAAAAAAATTTAATTTTTTTTTTTTTTTTTTTTTTTTTTAAGTCCCAATGATCGTCACACACACAGGGAGGCAATGGGTCCCATTTTTATAGTCTTTGGTGTGGTCTTAACTAGGCTGGATGTAATTTTTTTTGTTGGCGTTGATTTCTCCGACTGCCCATAAACGCACCACCGCGCTCCGTGCGCATGGAGCGTGTTTGAAGTGAACAGCAGAGAAGAAAGGAACAAGGCAAAGTGTTGTGAAATAAAATATTACCTTTAATACGGATTTAGGTAGAGAACTGAACTCTCGCTCTTTATATAGCCGACGTGTCTTGCTCATCCGTTCTGCGCATCTGTAATGGCGGCCTCCGTATGATATCCGGTTTGCGTGTGTGCGAGAGCGAGAGAGAGCGAGAGAGAGAGCGCGCGAGAGAACGCTCAACCGTAGCGCGCCGCCGACCGCCCAACTGCACCGGGCTGGTCGATTATTGTGACAGAGCCGTCGCTGAAATTTAGAAGATATTTTTAAAGTCCTGATGTACTTTCTAAAATTTAAGTGGACCTCAGTGCGCACTGCGCAGGGAGCTTAATTTGGTGCGGTCGCGCAACCGCAGCGCGCCGGGCGCTCACTGTCGCATTGCTTAAAGAGCGCCTTTGTGTTTTAGGATGAACAGCAGAGACCAAAGGAACAAGGCAAAGTGTTGTGAAATAAAATATTACCTGTAATACGCATTTTGTTATTTGCTGATTGAAACTGCTAATTAAACTGTGAATTGAAACTAATAGGAAGAAAACAACTCTCGCTCTTTATATAGCTGACGTGTCTTGCGCATCCGTTCTGTGCATTTTATTTCACAACACTTTGCCTTGTTCCTTTCTTCTCTGCTGTTCACTTCAAACACGCTCCATGCGACCGCAATGCTCTCGTATCAGACGCTTGCTCGATCACCTGCTCGTTTGCTGTCCCGTGCGCGCACGAAGCGCGGTGGTGCGTTTACGGGCAGTCGGAGAAATCAACAAAAGAAATTACATCCAGCCTAGTCAAGACCATACCAAAGACTATAAAAATGGGACCCATTGCCTCCCTGCGTGTGTGACGATCATTGGGACTTAAAAAAAAAAAAAAAAAATTTTTTTTTTTTTTTTTTGTACCCATGTATAATGCGCACCCCAGATTTTAGGACAATAAATTAGTTAAATTTTGCGCACTATACACGGAAAAAAACGGTACATGTGTTTTGTGGACTTGGAGAAGGCGTTCGACCGTGTGCCTCGGGAGGTTCTGTGGGGGGTGCTTCGGGAGTACGGGGTACCGAGCCAACTGATAAGGGCGATTCGGTCCCTGTATCACCAATGCCAGAGTTTGGTCCGCATTTTCGGCAGTAAGTCGGATTCGTCCCTCAGTGAGGGTTGGCCTCCGCCAAGGCTGCCCTTTGTCACCGATTCTGTTCATAATTTTTATGGACAGAATTTCTAGGCGCAGCCGAGGTGTTGAGGGTGTCCAGTTTGGGGACCTCAGCATCGCGTCTCTGCTTTTTGCAGACGACGTGGTGCTGTTTGCTTCTTCAGGCCGTGATCTCCAGCTCTCACTGGAGCGGTTCGCAGCCGAGTGTCAAGCGGTCGGGATGAAAGTCAGCACCTCCAAATCCGAGTCCATGGTCCTCGGTCGGAAAAGGGTGGAATGCCCTCTCCGGATCGGGGATGAGATCCTGCCCCAAGTGGAGGAGTTTAAGTATCTTGGGGTCTTGTTCACGAGTGAGGGGAGGATGGAGCGTGAGATCGACAGGCGGATCGGTGCAGCGTCGGCAGTAATGCGGACTCTGTGCCGGTCCGTCGTGGTAAAGAGAGAGCTGAGCCAAAAGGCAAAGCTCTCAATTTACCGGTCGATTTACGCTCCTACCCTCACCTATGGTCACGAGCTATGGGTCGTGACCGAAAGAACTAGATCCCGGATACAAGCGGCCAAAATGAGTTTTCTCCGCAGGATGTCCGGGCTCTCCCTTAGAGATAGGGTGAGAAGTTCGGTCATCCGGGAGAGACTCGGAGTAGAGTCACTGCTCCTCCACGTTGAGAGGAGCCAGATGAGGTGGCTCGGGCATCTCATCAGGATGCCTCCTGGACGCCTCCCTGGGGAGGTGTTCCGGGCATGTCCCACCGGTAGGAGACCCCGGGGATGACCCAGGATGCGCTGGAGAGACTATGTCTCTCAGCTGGCTTGGGAACACCTTGGGATCCCCCGGGATGAGCTAGATGAAGTGGCTGGGGAGAGAGAAGTCTGGGAGTCCCTCCTGAAGCTGCTGCCCCCGCGACCCGACCCCGGATAAGCGGAAGAAGATGGATGGATGGATGGATGGATATTCTATCACCACTACACATATAGCCGAACTTAGAACTGGTCCATTATCTAAATTATTGTAAGCACTGTCAAAAAACAAAAAGGTTTTACAATGACATTTCAAATTATATTCCTTGTGCACCGCAACTTTTTCAGTGCAAATAAGGCACGTTCGGGTGCCCCTGTGCTCAATAAAGAAATATTGCACTCCTCACTTTTCCTGAGATTGTCTGTACTCATCACCGACCTTTTTCTTCATTGCAGGCTTTGAAAGAGACATCTTTGGGGCTCTGTAATATGTGATTCCACTTGGAGTCAGTCTGGGGTTTAACTTTAACTTTTAGTTGGGTGGGGCTGTGGCGCATAAGCACTTTCGCTCTCTGATCGTTATCGGAAAAAGGCAGAGAGATCCGGATAGCTATCGGAGTTCTCTGGGTAGCTCAATCGGAGTCCTTCTCCGATCGTATCGGATAACGGCAGTTATCCAAATTTCTCAAGTGTCATGTAAACGCACTTTTAAGTTTCAGTTTCACTTAATTGGAAGACTGTGGGCGCCGAGCGGAGTCAGCGCCTTCATGGCTTCTCCTCCGCCCAGCTGAGTGGAAGAATGAATGAATAAGTGAGCGAGGCACTGGACAGCCCGGCCGATGTCCCGCCTTCCAGAGCCATATACCTCACTGTGATTTGTTCATTCAGCTCCGCTCAGTCATATCAATCTTGCGGGTCCTACTAACATTAAACTGTCATATAAACACGGGGGGCGCTAATTAGCGTCCCAGGGCCACGAGTCTGAGACCCTTAATCTAGAGAGTACTTAATGACGATGAAGATGGAATTTAACAATTCAATACTGTACCAAAGTACCAAAAATTAAAAGCATTCAGGTCACATTTGCACACAACTAACCCGGATAAAAGTTCAGCAGACAATTTGTTTACTGACCAAACTGTGCCTGCTGCCATCCGAGCGTTGAACACAGCAAGGCTAGACTCTTGCCGCTTCCAGTAGGACTCTCCAGCAAACAATGCTGCCCAGAGTTCAACCCTCGTATGATCTGTAAATTTGACGGAAAGTTTAAAATTGTATCCTGTTAGTAATGATACATTGTTGATAATCACGGGTTCTAAACACAATTAAAAGCACTACTGTTTACAAACATAATACAAGAAGAAATTGTACTTACACAACATTTGTCGCTTTAACAAAGCATTTTACAGAACAAAACATAATACAATACAATACATAGAACACTACAAAACGTACGCAATAAAACAAACAGGGTTCGCAAAATTTCAAAATACCTACTGGCCCTTCGGGCAGGCACTCTTCAGGTTTTGGTAGCTCGAAATGAAATGAACTGGCCCATTTTTTGTTTTTAATGCAAGTAATAGCACATTTAACCTAATTAATATTTTGGGACCTTTTATTAATGCAGAACAAGAAAATGTATTATTCTGGTAAATTAGAAAATGCCAGTTAAGGAGGGAACAGTCATCTGACACTGACTCACTGACATTGTCACATCATACATCAGTTTTTGTGAGGATCTATGTGTGCAGACTAAGACTTTCTGCACGTACAACAACGACAAACTTTGGTTTACACCGAACCTCAGGAGGCTGCGCATAGTCAAGGAGGAGGCCTACAGGAGTGGCGACGGGACCTGTTCAAGCAGACCAGAAACACACTGAACCGAGAGGTCAGGAAAACCAAGCGGTGTTACGGGGAGAGCCTCGAGAGACACCTCTCTGCCAACCCTGATCCCTCAACAGTGTGGAAAGGTCTGCAGAGCATCACGGGCTTCAAGAAACCATCTTTTAGAGAGCCCAAGGCTTGCAAACCATCTAAACAGGTTTTACTGCAGGTTTAATCGGTCCTGCAACAGGACCTCCTGCAGCACAATCAACATACTCACCTCCCCCCAAAACCGCTCTGTCCACACCTCTATCATCGTTGTCACCTACTCTCTCTCTTGCAGAGGCCGGGCCCGCACTCCAGATCCGCGAGGAGGAAGTGCGCCAGATGTCCCAGAGAAAAAAGATGAGGAAGGCACCGGGTCCAGATGGCGTAGCTCCTTCCTGCTTGAAAGTCTGTGCTGAACAACTGGCACCTTTGCACGGATTCTCCACCATCGTACCGGTGGCCAAGAAGCCCGCTATCACAGGTTTGAATGACTATAGACCTGTCGCCCTGACATCTGTGGTCATGAAATCTTTTGAGAGGTGAGTGTTGAACCACCTGAAGGACGTCACGGGCCCCCTGCTTAACCCCCTCCAGTTTGCCTACCGGGGAAACAGGTCGGTGGATTATGCGGTCAACATGGGACTGCACTACATCCTGCACCACCTGGACACCCCAGGAACGTACGCCAGGATCCTGTTTGTGGACTCGACGTTCAACACCATCGCTCTTGACATCCTCCAACAGAAGCTCATCCAGCTCGGGGTGCCTGCCTTTACCTGTCAGTGGATCACTAACTTCCTGACCAACAGGAGACAGCGTGTGAGGCTGGGGACCATCACGTCCGACACCCGGACCACCAATACTGGCCCCTGTGTCCTCTCCCCACTGCTCTTCTCTCTCTACACTAACGATTGCTCCTCAGGTGCTCAGGTACTCCTCTGCACCTCCATCACAGTCTGGTTTGGATCAGCCTCCAAACAAGACAAGCACAGACTGCAACGGACAATCAGGTCTGCATATAAGACAATTAGAATCAACCTCAGGCGGTTCGGTGGGGCACTGGGTAGCACGTCCGCCTTACAGTTAGGTGGGTGCAGGTTCGATTCCACCTCCGGCCCTCCCTGTGTGGAGTTTGAATGTTCTCCCCGGACCCGCGTGGGTTTTCTCCGGGCACTCTGGTTTCCTCCCACATCCCAAAAACATGCTTGGTAGGCTGATTGAGGACTCCAAATTGTCCCTAGGTGTGAGTGCGGGTGCAAATGGTTGTTTGTCTCTGTGTGCCCTGCGATTGGCTGGAAACCGGTTCAGGGTGTTCCCCGCCTACTGCCCGATGACTGCTGGGATATTCTCCAGCACCCCCGCGACCCCCGTGGTGACTAAGCGGTTCAGAAAATGGATGGATGGATGGATGGATGGATGGATGGATGGACGGACGGACGGACGGAATCAACCTCCCATTTAACCAGGACCTGTACCTGTCCAGGAAACGTATAACATAACAAAGTTAAGTAAGTAAAGTAAAATCTCTACGGACCCTTCTCACCCAGGTTGCAGTCAGTTCAAACTACTCCCCTCCGGACGGCATTATAGAGCCCTGTACACCAAAACCAGCAGACACAGACGGCTTTTTCCCCAGGCTCTCGCTCTGATGAACTCACACCACTCTTAGAGTCTCAGTGGACTAGTGGTAGAGTGTCTGCCCTGAGACTGGAAGGTTGTGGGTTCAAACCCCGGCTAGGTCATACCAAAGACTATAAAAATGGGACCCATTGCCTCCCTGCTAGGCACTCAGCATTAAGGGTTGGAATTGGGGGCTTAGATCACCAAATGATTCCCGAGCGCGGCACCGCTGCTGCTCACTGCTCCCCTCTCCCTCAGGGGATGGATCAAAATCACACGGGGATGGGTTAAATGGAGAGGACAAATTTCACAACACCCAGATGTGTGTGTGACGATCATTGGGACTTTAACTTTAACTCGGAGTCATTGCTGTGCAATAACATCCTGTTCTCCACACCTTTTTTGAATTGTCTGTATTATTTGTACTCGTATGTGTCCACTCTGCATCCATTGCAGCCTGGTCATCCTAGAAGAAGGATCCTCCCATCTGTGGTCTCTTCTCAAGGTTTCTCATTTCCCCTAGTTGGAGTTTTGAGTTTTTCCTTGCCCTCCTGGGAGTTTAAGATGTTTGAGAATATTTGTCAATTTTCACACGTCTTGAGTGTTGTTAGTCACCTAAATGTTGAACAGAGGCTGTGATGTACCAAAGTCAAATTCCTTGTTTGGCATGCTCAAACATGGCAAATAAAAATTATTGAATCTCCCTCAGACATTTCCTTCTGTGCCACAGTCTCTGCTTCTGCTCACTGTTCTTCCTGTTGTGTACAATATATTTTGTGGCCTTTGTGCGGAACATCCAGAAATAAATAGCTGTCTCAGGACAAAAGGATCCGACTGATTCTCCATTTACGGAGATGTCATAAGGTTGTGGTTATTCCTCTGGACTTTTGCCTTTTTGACCTTTTGCCTTTTTTCTTAACTGTTTGAGTGTAGTTTTTTTCCACAGCCTTGAGACATCTCAGCCTGCATACAAGAGAGTGAGCAAACAGGAGAGCGGGAAAGCGAGCGGGTAAGCGAGGAGCTGCATGGCTGCACACAACACGCAGAAGGACAGCACTGCAGCCAGTCAGGCAGGTGGTGTAAAATCTTAGTTGCCTGACGTCAGGCTAGGTCATTTGTGAGCCCTGACAAGCATAGATCTAAATAAAGTTAGTTTACTAGGGGTGTAAATTGCGGGTTTTGCCACGATACGATATAATATCGATACAAAGAACTACAATACGATATTTGCCGATATCCTAAAGCCTGCTGCGATTCATTCACGATATATCGCGATATAGTGCTCTACGATCGATTTTTTTTTTTAATAAAAAATATAGAACAATAACCTGATTTATAACAATTCATATGCAAAATCAACAAGGTACTGCAAACTCTTTATTTAGGAAATTACAAGAGTATTGTAGTATACAACGTGCTTATTTTAACACTGAACTTTGGTGTGGTGTTTTCTCTTTAAATGTGCGGCGAGATTTGTGCTCCCTGAATATTTGATCACTGCATGGCAGGATTTACAAACTGCACGTGTCTTGTCCGTTGAGCCATCTTTTCTTTGGAATCCAAAGTGCTTCCAAACGAATGACTTGAAGCCTAAAGGGGAGCAAATTTCCTCGTCTTTTTGGACACTAGCCACAGCACCAGCCCAGGAGCCGCGTACTAGTTGTCGACTCCCCTTTCACGTGCGTGCTCTGCTCACAACACAACACGCGCAGTGCGCTCCCGGAAAGAGGAAGCAAGCAACAATGAACTGGATTTCAAAATAAAGTCTCGTCTAATGTCCGAGGTCAAACACGGCGATATAAATCGGTGTTTACGTTTAGCATCGATGCAAATAAATCGTAGAGCATTATATCGATTAATCGATGTGTATCGATGTATCGTTACACCCCTATTGAGAACATTTTATATATATATATACACATGTGACCAGCGCTGTCCAGTTGCGCGGTCGGCGGCGCGCAACTGTTGCGCGTTCAGCAAGTGCGCTGCAGTTGCGCGATCAGACAAAATAAAGCTCCCTGCGCACTGAGGTCCACTTAAATTTTGGAAAGTACATCAGGATTTTAAAAATATTTTCTAAATTTCAGCGACGGCTCTGTCACAATAATGCGACCAGCGCGGTGCAGTTGCGCGGTCGGCGACGCGCTACGGTTGCGCGTTCGGCGGTGCGCTGCAGTTGCGCAATTGGACAAAAATGCGCGGATGAAAAAATGCTTAAAAAAGGTGTTTTTTTGGGGGGGCTTGGAACTGATTTTTCTTTTTTCCATGTTTTGTAATGGGAGAATATGATTCGGAATTGCAACGATTCACTTCTCGAACAGCCTTCTGGAACGGATTGAAGGGAACACTTTGAAAACACATCAGATTTCAATGGTACTAAAAAAACAAGTCAGTTTCATATTTCAGGAACAAAAGGATCAAAGTTTTCAGCCTATAGAGGGCTCAGTATATAGACACCCCAAAAATCTAAGTGAAAAAATAATGTGGCAGGCTCGTCCATTTTGCCTAAATTCAATTTCTGCAACTCAAAATTCTTTTCAATATCTTGTGTGGCCTCCACGAGCTTGTATGCATGCTTGACAACGTCACGGCATGCTCCTAATGAGACGACGGATGGTGTCTTGTGGGATGTCCTCCCAGATCTGTCTAAGGGCATCAGCAAACTCCTGTAAAGTCTGAGGAGCAACCTGGCGGCGTCTGACGGACCGAAACATTATGTCCCAGAGGTGTTCTATGAGGGCCATTCAATTGTGTCAATTCCTTCATCCTCCAGATACTGTATGCATACTCTTTGCCACATGAGGCCGGGAATTGTTGTGGATCAGGAGGAACCCAGGACCTACTGCACCAGCGTAGGGGCTGACCATGGGTGCAAGGATTTCATCCCGATACCTAATGAAAGTCAGACTGCCATTTTCTAGCCTGTAGAGGTCTCTTCGTCCCTCCATAGAAATGCCTTCCCAGACCATCACTGACCCACCACTGAACCAGTCATGCTGAATGATGTTGCAGGCAGCATAGCGCTCTCCTTGGCTTCTCCAGACCCTTTCACGTCTATCACAGGTGCTCAGGGTAAACCTGCTGTCATCTGTGAAAAAGCACAGGACGCCAGTCGGGCTACGTCATACGTCAGCAGCACGTGTGCCGCATGCCACGAGAGTTTTCTAAACAAACGCAAACATGGAGCGAACGTTCGCTTCTCTTCCCCGGGTTGCTAAGCGGACGTCAAACCCTGCGCGTTCGCTTCTCTTCGGGTTGCTAATGGGACGTCAAACCCTGCGCGTTCGCTTCTCTTCGGGTTGCTAATGGGACGTCAAAGGCTGCGCGTTCGCTTCTCTCCCGAATGGGGGGGGGGGGAGGCTAATCGGATGTCAAACGCTGCGTGTTCGCTTCTCTTCCGGGGGGGTGTTAATGGGACGTCAAACGCTTTGTGTGGCGGGCTCCATCTAGTGTGGAAACTGAGAAGCTGAGCTCAAGCTTCTTGTGCGGGCCATATTCAATTATGTTTTCAGAATTTGCTGCGGGCCAATAAAAACTGGACCGTTAGTTTGGACACCCCTAATTTAGAGCAAAGAACTGTGTAGTCTGCCTGATGCCATTGCCTTTGGTCTTTTCTGTTCCACATGTAGAGTTATGTAGCTTGTTAAGTCAACCATAATATCGGATCGGTATCGGGTATCGACCGATACGCAAAGCCACGGCATCGGTATCGGTATCGAAACTGAAAAAGTCGGATCGGTGCATCTCTATTATAGACTCATAAAAAGGCTGTGGACCGCTGTTGTGCTGTTATGTTAATAAAAGTTATGCGCCCCAAAATAATCTATTTCCTGACAATCATCTTTGTGTATATTCTCTTACAAATGGTAATTAAACATTAATAACCTTACGTGATCATGCGGCTACTTTACATGCATTTTTTCTAACGGCCATCAGGGGGGGCTCGAGCAGAAAAGGTAAGAGTGAAAGAGGTGGAATATATGCGTCGAGGAAGACAGCAGTGGCGCGTTGTTAATGAGGAAAGTTAGCATGAACAGAGCCCAATGATGGAAGTCAAAGTCTGCTTTATTGTCAATTTCTTCACATCTCAAGACAAACAAAGAGATCGAAATTACGTTCCCACTATCCCACGGTGACAAGACATAGTACACAATATACATCCAAGTAAACAACACGAAAAATAAAAACAAGTCACAAACAGCAGGCTCCCGCACCTCTTCCTCGAGGGCAGAAGAGCAAACAAAGAGTGAGCGGAGTGACACATCACTCACAATCGTGGTCGCCTTGCGGGTGAGATGGGAGGTGTAAATGTCCTTCAGGGAGGGGAGTGAAGCACCAATAATCTTACCAGCCGTGTTCACTATGCGCTGCAGGGCCTTCATGTTGTATTCAGTGCAGCTACCACCACAAACAGCGATACAATTGGAGAGGACGCTCTCAATGGTGCCACGGTAGAATGTAGTAATGACAGCCGGAGGAGCACTTGCTCGCCTGAGTTTCCGCAAGAAGTACAGGCGGCGCTGAGCTTTCTTCGCCAGTGATGCGGTGTTGGTGGACCAGGAGAGGTCCTCACTGATGTGCACCCCCAGGAATCTGGTGCTGCTCACTCTCTCCACCGTCAATGGTCAGTGGCAGGTGTTGGGTGTTACCTTTCCGTAAGTCAACAACATTCTCCTTGGTCTTAGTGACGTTCAGCAGGAAGTTGTTGTCCCTGCACCACGTGGACAGAAGGTCGACCTCCGACCTGTACTGAGTCTCGTCGCCCCCCGGTGATGAGACCCACCAGAGTCGTGTCTTTGGCATATTTCAGCACGCGGTTGCTACTGGAAGTTGCAGTGCAGTCATGCGTCAGCAGGGTGAAGAGCAGCGGACTGACGCAGCCTTGGGGGGGCCCCGTGCTCAACATGATGCTGGCGGAGATTTTGTCACCAACACGTACCACCTGAGGCCTCTGACAGAGGAAGTCCAGGAGCCAGTTGCAGAGGTAGGTACTCAGGCCCAGCTTGTCGAGTTTGCAGATGAGTCGTTGTGGCACAATGGGGTTGAATGCAGAACTGAAGTCCACAAAAAACAATCTCACATACGAGTCCCTCCTCTCCAGGTGGGTGAGGGCTGAGTGGAGGGCAGAGCAGATGGCATCCTCAGAGGACCGTTTGGCTCGGTACGCAAACTGGAAAGAGTCTATGGTGGGGGGGAGAATGGATCTGATGTGCTCCATGACATGCCGCTCAAAGCACTTCATGATGATGGGCATCAGCGCCACGGGGCGGTAGTCATTGAAGCAGGACGGAGCAGGTTTCTTCGGCACAGGTACGATCGTGGCAGCCTTGAAACAGGAAGGGACGATGGCCTGCTGCAGGGAAATGTTAAAGATTTCCGTGAAAACACCCATCAGCTCCCCAGCGCAGTCCTCCATCGCTCTACCTGGGATGTTGTCAGGGCTCCCGCCTTACGGGTGTTGATAGCGGCAAGCGCCCTCCTCGCGCTATCGGCAGAGAGGCACAGGAGCTGCTCGTGTGGAGGGGGAGGGGTCTTCAGCGGGCAAGTGCTGTTCTGAGCGTCGAAGCGAGCAAAGAAGCGGTTCAGATCGTTGAGCAGACTGATATCCCCCTCCCAGCTCTGCGGCGCGGACTTGTAGTCCGTGATGGTCTGAATGCCCTGCCATAGGCTCCGTGCGTGCCTGCTGTCCTTGAAGTGGGCGGTAATCTTGCAAGAGAATGCCTTTTTCGCTTCCTTGATGCCCTGGGACAGGGCGGCCCTCGCTGTTCTCAAGCCAACCTCATCCCCCGCTCTGAAGGCTTTGTCCTTGGCCCTCAGCAGCCTGAGGACAACCCCTGTCAGCCATGGCTTCCAGTTAGCCCGAGTGACGATGAATTTCGAGTGGGTCACATCATCAATGCACTTTGTGATCTAAGAGGAAACAGAGTAAGTATACTCCTCTATGTCCGTGCGATTGTTGCAAGTGGCCGCCTGCTTAAACATTTCCCAGTCATTAGTGCCAAAGCAGTCTCGAAGCGCATCAGAGGCACCCTCAGGCCACACCCTTGCCCGCTTGCGAACCGGCCTGGATGCTCTCACCATTTGTCTGTATGCGGGTACCGTTTTTTCCGTGTATAGTGCGCCCCCATGTATGATACGCACCCTAAAAATGGCATGCTGATGCTGGAAAAAAGCCTGTACCCATGTATAATACGCACCCAATTTTTATGAATTTTTTAAAAAAATCTTTTTTTTTTTTTTTCTTTTTTAAGTCCCAATGATCGTCACACACGCAGGGAGGCAAAGAGTCTCATTTTTATAGTCTTTGGTATGGTCTTAACTAGGCTGGATGTAATTGTTTTTGTTGGCGTTGCTTTCTCCGACTGCCCGTAAACGCACCACCGCGCTCCGTGCGCGCACGGGAAAGAGGCGGCTCTGTATGGGAGAGACGTTGAAGAGGAATAAAAACACCCTTGGAAACCAAAACTTGCCCCTCGTCGTGACTCAGGGCCGCAACAAATGTTTCGGATTTGTGTAGGGTACATTGTGACAGACAGCAAACGAGCAGGTGATCGAGCAAGCGTCTGATACGAGAGCATTGCGGTCGCATGGAGCGTGTTTGAAGTGAACAGCAGAGAAGAAAGGAACAAGGCAAAGTGTTGTGAAATAAAATGCACAGAACGGATGCGCAAGACACGTTAGCTATATAAAGAGCGAGAGTTGTTTTCTTCCTATTAGTTTCAATTCACAGTTTAATTAGCAGTTTCAATCAGCAAATAACAAAATGCGTATTACAGGTAATATTTTATTTCACAACACTTTGCCTTGTTCCTTTGGTCTCTGCTGTTCATCCTAAAACACAAAGGCGCTCTTTAAGCAATGCGACAGTGAGCGCCCGGCGCGCTGCGGTTGCGCGACCGCACCAAATTAAGCTCCCTGCGCAGTGCGCACTGAGGTCCACTTAAATTTTAGAAAGTACATCAGGACTTTAAAAATATCTTCTAAATTTCAGCGACGGCTCTGTCACAATAATGCGACCAGCGCGGTGCAGTTGGGCGGTCGGCGGCGCGCTACGGTTGAGCGTTCTCTCTTGCGCTCTCTCTCTCGCTCTCTCTCGCACACACGCAAACCGGATATCATACGGAGGCCGCCATTACAGATGCGCAGAACGGATGCGCAAGACACGTCAGCTATATAAAGAGCGAGAGTTCAGTTCTCTACCTAAATCCGTATTACAGGTAATATTTTATTTCACAACACTTTGCCTTGTTCCTTTCTTCTCTGCTGTTCCCTTCAAACACGCTCCATGCGACCGCAATGCTCTCGTATCAGACAAGGCTTGCTCGATCACCTGCTCGTTTGCTGTCTGTCACAATGTACCCTACACAAATCCGAAACATTTGTTGCGGCTCCGAGTCACGACGAGGGGCAAGTTTTGGTTTCCAAGGGTGTTTTTATTCCTCCTCAACGTCTCTCCCATACAGAGCCGCCTCTTTCCCGTGCGCGCACGGAGCGCGGTGGTGCGTTTACGGGCAGTCGGAGAAATCAACGCCAACAAAAAAAATTACATCCAGCCTAGTTAAGACCATACCAAAGACTATAAAAATGGGACCCATTGCCTCCCTGCGTGTGTGACGATCATTGGGACTTAAAACAAACAAACAAAAAAAAACATTTAAAAAAAAATTAAAAAATTTTTGTACCCATGTATAATGCGCACCCCAGATTTTAGGACAATAAATTAGTTAAATTTTGCGCACTATACACGGAAAAAAACGGTAAAAGCATAACAGTGAGATGGTCAGAAAGTCCAAGATGGGGGCGGGGGGCAGCTTTGAAAGCTCCTTTATGTGTAGAGTAGACCAGGTCCAGGAAGCTGTCACCACGTGTTGGAAAATTAACATGCTGATGAAGCTTCGGAAAAACAGAATTCAGGTTAGCATGATTAAAATCCCCAGCGAAGATGATGAAACCGTCGGGGTGCGCCGTCTGTTGTTCACTGACAGCCTGGTACAGTTCACTAAGAGCCGCGATCCTGTCGCCTTCGATGTTGGAAGGCGGGATGTATACCGCGACTAGCAGAATCGCAGTAAATTCCCTTGGCAGATAAAAAGGACGGCACTTAATGATCACAAACTCAGCCAGTGGCGAGCAGCGCTTGCATACAACTACAGAGTCTCGGCACCATTCGTCACGGAAGTCGACACATATTCCCCCTCCTCGCAATTTTCCCCCTTACAATGGCCCGGTCCGCCCGATAGCACGCTAGCCACTCCAGATGCACAGCAGAGTCCGGAATGTTGACAGTCAACCAAGTCTCAGTGAACACGAGCACACAACAGTTACGCACTGTCCGGTTCGTAGATCTCAGCAGGCGAATGTAATGCATTTTGTTGTCCAGCGATCGAACATTCGCCAGAAGAATGGAAGGCACGGCCGGGCGAGCTGGGTTCGCCGCCAGCCTGGCCCGGACACCTCCGCGCTTGCCCCTCTTCTGCCTCCTCGCACACCGCTTCCGACGCTTTCTATCCGGGGGAGGAGTAGCAGGCGATTCCGGCGTCGTTTCAGGACGGAGCGATACGAGCTCCTTTAATGTCTCCGCTTCAAAGTTCAGAACGCCGCAAAACTCGCTTTCGTCGATGTCGAGCAGAACCTGCCTGCTGTACTTGTAGCACGACGTAGTACGACGAGACGAACACATAAAACTGTCGGACAAACACTCAAAGAACAAAACACCGTTCAAGATTCAAGAGATTCAAGAGTTTTTTATTCGCCATGTTTGAGCGTGCCAAACAAGGGATTTGACTTCGGTAAATCACAGCCTCTGTTCAACATTTAGGTGACTAACAACACTCAGGACATGTGAAAAATGGCAAATATTTTCAAATATCCCCTGATCTTAAACTCCCAAGAGGGCAAGGAAGAACTCAAAACTCCTGCTAGGGGAACTGAGAAACCTTGAGAAGAGACCACAGATGGGAAGGTCCCTTATCCAGGATAACCAGGCTGCAATGGATGCAGAGAGGAGACAAAGTACAAACAGTGTAGACAAATTCAAAAAAGGTGTGGAGAGCAGGATGTTATGCTAAGAGGATGCTAAGAGTGGTGTGAGTTCATCAGAGCAACGGCCTGGGGGAAGAAGCTGTCTCTGTGTCTGCTGGTTTTGGCGTACCAAGCTCTATAACGCTGTCCGGAAGGGAGTAGTTCAAACCAGGGCTGTGGACTCGGTTCGGACTCGGGGACTCGGTCGGACTCTATCATTTTTGCCTGACTCGGACTCAGTGCTGATTTTGACCGAGTCCACCGAGTCAGACAATAAAAAAAAAAGAGGCAAGACGCAGCCAGAGAGTGTCAGGTTACAGTCAGCGCGGTAGGAGTTGGAAGAAGCAGTAAAAACTCCACCAAACTCGTCGTAATGACCCGTGATATATGTTATATCCTTACTATTTTCCAGGTTCTTAGATAGCAAGAATAGGTCGGACAACGACGTGAATGATAACTGCTTTATTCCTTACTCACAGTGCGTTCACAGGGCGTACCACAACAACACAGAATGCGCCCATCCCACTTCCGGGGGTTTTCTACTACGGAATTTGAGTTAGCCCAAAATACACAACATCTCTTCCCCTCTTACAATGAACGTGCTATATGCACCTATAACTTGACATCTTCAAGATCTATCAATAACTACCATTAAACAATTATCATATATGGTCCAGACAATTATGACAATAATATTCCCATGAAACCTTAACTTTGGGTGAGCGTGGACTACCTCGAATTATACCGAAAAACCGATGTCGTACGGCGTCGGCACGGCGTCAGCACTATGCTACTATTTATTGTTTTCAATAAAAACATGAAGACCTCACGTTTGCGTCAGTCAATTTTAATTTCTATAAAGGATTATTCTCATTTGATGTCTTTAAATTCATCCGCGTTCTGCCATTGAAGCGGGGTGCATTCAAAAACCAGTCGTACAGACGGACACGTTTTGTGATCAAATCTTTCATAACGAGAATGATTTGAGTGAATTGATTTGAATAAATAGTTGAGACGAAATTTCAGTTCTGAAGGCTCCTTTTGTCCCAAGCAAAGTGACAGATGGTGGGGAGGGGGGATAAAAATTGTAAAATCAATTCACTCAAATCATTCTCGTTATGAAAGATTTGATCACAAAACGTGCGTGGCTTTTTCTTAAATGAACACGTTTCACATTGCTATCGTGTCAGCTTTTAATTATATTGCCCTGTCATGTTAAAGCAAATTAATAAATGCAACAATATTAATTTGCTTTGAAAATACCTGAGTAATAAAATAAAATGGATGGATGAATGATGATCACAATTAAGTATAAGTATAATTAAGTATAGTCCTTGTAGCCTGTACCCAAAAAGAGGAGTTTCTTTGCATCGAGATTTATGCAAAGAGCTCACGTAATTATATTGTTGCGTTTTGGTGAAGTGTTCCGTCCGTACGACTGGTCTTTGAATGCACCCCGCTTCAATGGCAGAACGCGGATGGCATCAAATGAGAATAATTTATAAAAATTAAAATTGACTGACGCAAACGTGGGTTTTTCATGTTTTTATTGAAAAACAACATAGTGCTGACGCCGTACGACATGGGTTTTTCGCTTTCCAAATAAGGGGTCCTCACTAATTATTTGTGTTTAGATAAATGTCTGAGCTATAATGGTGTAATTAATGATTAAAACTTGAAAGTATCTGTTTATTGTATTCGTTTATATATTTAATAAAGACAAAGCCATCACAAAACTGTTGTAATTATTTAGATTTTGATCTAAATTAGCCTTGAATAAAGACTAAGCAGTCACATGAATTAACAGAAAAAATGGACAGCCGGGCTCGGGCTCATGGCCAAGAGGCCGGACTCGGACTTGGTGCAAAAATCCGACCGAGTCCACAGCCCTGGTTCAAACAGACTGCAACCTGGGTGCTAAGGGTCTGTAGAGATGTTCCTTGCACATTTCCTGGTCCTGGAGAGGTACAACAAGTCTTGGATAGATGGGAGGTTGATTCCAATTATCTTTTCTGGAGTCCTGATTGTCCGTTGCAGTTTGGGCGGGACAGAGAGAGGTTGCTGCGTGTGCACGCGCCGCCATCTTGAATCTTGAAGACACTGGAAGGCGCGCGTATGACGCAGCTTTCAAGTTAAAAGCCATTGGGCTGACTGATAAAGAAGGGAACAGAGCGGCACGTAAACTTGGCATAAATGAATCGATGGTGAGACTTTCACACAAGCCACTGCATCCGTGGAGCAGTGTGAAAAAATCCACCATCAACAACAGGTTTTGAAAAGCCGGTCTGCTGGCATGACGGAGAGGAGAGCACAAGCTCAGGAGTGAATTTGCCTCAGGACGAGAGTGACGATGAAAGCGACAACGAAAGAGAGGAAGAGAAAGTGTTGCGACGTACATCTGGCTTCAATCGGACCCTGAGGAGGAAGATTTTGCTGGTTTCGGTGGACAGGAGGAAGACAAAGACGGCTCTCAGTGACTTTGTTGACTGGTGTGTTGTTTTTTTTACCCGCCTAGTTAGTGCTGTTGCTTCCGTGTTTACAACAAAATGTTAGTGTTATTAAAACTTTAGCCTAGCTAGTGCTGTTACTTCCGTGTTTACAAAGAAATGTTAATGCTATTAAAACTTTAGCCCAGCTAGTGCTGTTACTTCCGTTATTTACAACGAAATGTTAATATGATTAAAACTTTAAAAAGGCTTTCTGTGTACTGTCTTTCTTGTAAATAACTTGTGCGCACGTGCGGTTTATAGTCCGGTGCGGGATATATAAGAAAAAAATAATATATCCCCAAATTTTAGCTGGTGCGGTTTATAGTCCGAAAATTATGGTATAAATGTCTTGTGCAGATGCCCTCGCTGCTGAGCTGCTGGGGCGTGTCAGCCGGTCAGCAAGGCAAGGAGCCGTGACACGTTTAAATTTTTAAAAAAGTGTTTGAAATACAATAACATATTTAAAGTACAATAGAGTATACAGTGTTTGAAAATACAATAAAGGTTCACAAAAGTCTTTTATGGATATTGTAACAACATATTTTCTCTACATTGCGGAGCTTCACCTATCGCGGGTGGTCTTGGAACCAATTATCCGCGATATACGAGGGATTACTGTACCTTCCTTTAGACAGAAGAAAAAGAACACACATTGAGTAAGTTGGCATAGACAATCAGTATTAGTTTCATGCCGCGGAATGCGACTGGTGCACTCCCCATTGAGTAATTCAACACAACCCTCAAGAGATATGAAGATATCACAATTTGGTGATGCTGCACACAATCAGAAATAAGACGAAACGTAAAGGCCATGAAAACCACCCAGTTTCAACAATGTTATCTGAAGCCTGCTTATCTGTCCCTCATTTTTATCCCTGGGAAATATTTGTATTTTCATTTTGTAATGACAGTCTTTCTTCTTTTCACTTTGCTCAAATATAATGGCCATAAACACAATGCAAAGAACTGTCTACACAAACATTTAACTTGAGCGTACTGAGCGCGTTCTTTTGAGCTAACATAAACGTGTTTATTTTACATACTGAATTCATCATGGCCAGCTGGGATGGATACGCCTTACACGGGAACTGGATCCGCACACCTCCGATGATGTACTCCAACGACGATGTCATGTTGCTGCTTTTGTAATACGTTTCACTAACACCCACACACTGAAGCTTCGTCCGATGTAGACCAGGTACCGACACAGACTGTGCATTTGACCACCTTCGATGGCATTCGAAGGTCTTCAATTTCCCGCAAATTGAAAAACGTTTTTCAACTTCCCGCAAACTGAACACGTCTACTTCGTCTTCTTCTTGTGCTTTTTCTTCTTCTGCTTCTTTTGCTCTTTCTTCTGCTTCTTCTGCTTCTGCTTTTTCTTCTTCAGCATTTTCTTCTTCTGCTTTTACTTGTTCTTCGTCTTCTTCTCCTTCCTTTTCTTCTTCTTCTCCTTCCTTCTTTTTACCTCGTCGCGGGTGTGAAGGGCAAGTTCACGATGCCTCATGAACCAATGTGTAGATAATTGCATGATTGTGTATTGTGCTAAAAGAATGTCCCGCACGGCTACCGTAGCTGAGACGAAGAAGCTGCTCTCGCTCCCCGGATGTAACGCAACCAAGTGATAGATTTTGTTCTCTGAATCCTTATGTGAGTTTATTAAACTGCTGTCCTCTAAACGTATGGTGCTTGCTTCGACGCACATAACGACATGGTGTCAGAAGACGTCTCGGACCTGCCCTCTGTGTATTGAGTGGTGTTTTTTTTTCTTCGCCGTGCTCCGAAGTGCGAAAGGAATTAAGTAAAGGCTGACTATGGAGGAAGGATTTCGCAGGCCTGATCCTCTTGTTTTTGAAGGAGACGTTGCCGAGAATTGGCGTATTTTTGAAAGTGAATATGACATTTTTATCGAGGCTGCACACGCGGATAAACCTGCCAAGACAAAGGCGTACATCCTCCTCAACCTTGCAGGAGCAGAAGCCATTGAACGGGAGCGTTCATTTGTATACGCTGCGGAAGTTAGAGCGCCAGGAGAAAATGGAGCCGTTATGGTCCCGGCCGAGTCTCGGGACGACCCCACATGTCTCAAGCGAAAATTTCGAGAAATGTGCAATCCACAACACAACAAGACGATGGAAAGGCACAAGTTTCACACTCGAAATCAGAAGCAAGGTGAGACTATTGAATCTTTCATCAGTGATTTGAAGATAAAAGCAAAGAGTTGCCACTTTGCAGAGCTCACAGACGAATTGATTTGTGATAGAATCGTGTGTGGCATCAACAACGACAGTATAAGAAAGGCTCTGCTACGCGATAGTGACTTGACCCTCGCTAAAGCAATTTCTATCTGCCGTATTTATGAAATGACCGAGGAAAACACAAAAGCATTAACTCTGCAAGTAAACCCTGTGGATGCGCTACAACAAAGCTCCAATAGAGGACAGTACAGGTCAAGAAATAAGAAAGCAAATCAATATGATTCAAAGAACATCACTACTTGTAATCATTGTGGAGGCAGCCACCCAGCGCAAAGGGATAAATGTCCAGCGTTTGGCTTGAAATGTCACAGATGTGGAAAGATGAATCATTTCAAGGATTGCTGCAAGTCAAAGCCAGCGTATCACAACACAGAAAGAAAGAGTTTCACAAAGAAAAGCTCCACTAGAAGACCAGTGTATCACGTGAAGGTCGAGCAAGAGAAAGAATACACCGCTGATGATGATACATACTATGTAGATGGAATTTCTGTGGACACTATCAATGCACATATGAAAAATAGAGATGAAGGGTTTGTCACTCTGCATGTGCACGGGAAACCCATCGAAATGAAGATTGAAACCGGAGCGAAATGTAATGTAATGGCTAAGGACATGTTTGTACAACTCTCTGAGGGGAACATTATTCCCTGTGGCAAGTCTACAAATCTAGTGGCTTATGGCGGCAGCAAGATCGAAACTGCAGGTCTTGTCTCACTGTCATGCTACTTGGATGAACAGCAACACACGCTACCCTTCTTCCTCGTGGTTAGTTGATGACATAATTGTGGGAGGTCGCGATGCTGCAGAACATGATGCTAATCTGAAGAAAATATTGGATCGTGCACAAGAGATCAAACTTAGACTCAACTCTCAAAAGTGCAAGTTTCGGCTCGACCAAGTCTGCTATGTTGGTCACATATTCACAAAAGAAGGTCTGAAAGCCGATCCAACGAAAACAGAAGCCATCACGGAGATGCCGGTCCCGCAAGATGCCCTTGCTGTGCAACGATTCCTGGGCATGGTGAACTACCTGGGGAAGTTTATCCCGAATCTCAGCGACATTGCAGCACCACTCAGGCAGCTCACTCACAAAGACGCTGCATGGTGCTGGCTCCCCCAACACCAACAGGCATTTGTGAAATTGAAGTCATGTCTATCCAGCTCACCTGTCCTTTCTTATTTTGATGTAGGGAAACCTGTGATGCTAACATGTGATGCATCTCGTTATGGGTTGGGTGCAGCATGTTTACAAGATGGAAAGCCAATTGCGTATGCATCTCGCACATTGTCAGATACAGAAACCCGTTATGCGCAAATTGAAAAAGAACTCCTTGCTGTTGTTTTTGCATGCACTAAGTTTAAGGACTACATCTATGGCAAGCACTGAAACAGACCACCAACCTCTGGTCACTATACTGAAGAAGCCGATCCTCACAGCTCCAGCTCGTCTGCAGAGGATGCTGCTTCGTCTACAAGCTTTTGACATCACCTTGGTTTATAAAAAGGGCAAGCAAATGTACCTTTCCGACACCCTGTCAAGAGCCCCAAACGGTAAAGTTTCTGAATTATCCAGTGCTCACAGCTCGTTTGAAGTCATGTCCATCAGTTTTATCTCGACAGCCAGGCTTGAAGAGCTGAGAACACACACTGCCAGTGACCAAGTGCTTCAAACTCTTAGCAATGTGATCCAGAATGGATGGCCTAACAAAGAACGTCGGGCACCGCTCTCTGTCCGCCCATACTTTCCATACAGAGACGAGTTGGTAGTGGAAGAAGGCATTGTTGTTAAAGGACACAGACCTGTCATACCAATCTCACTGCAACAAGAGTACATCCAAATTATGCATAGAGGTCACCCAGGCCTTGAATCAACTAAATGTAGAGCCAGAAGTACAGTGTTTTGGCCCAACATGAACACGGACATCACAAAAGTACTACTGTCTTGTGCTGTATGCAATAGCACACGACCACACCAGCAAAAGGAACCGCTGAAAGCTCATCCTGTCCCTACCCTGCCATGGTCTACGGTCGCAACGGACATTTTTGAATGGCATGGTCAACAGTATTCAGTCCTTGTAGACTCTTACTCGGGATGGTTCGAAATTGATCTGCTTCGTGATTTGTCTTCAGCTACAGTGATAAAAAAGCTAAAGAGACATTTTTCTGTTCATGGAGCACCCCATACACTGATTTCTGATAATGGCAGACAATACACTAGCCAACGATTCCGCGACTTTTCCAAACAGTGGGACATTACGCACGTTACCAGCAGTCCCGGATACCCGCAGTCAAATGGATTAGCCGAGCGTGCCGTCCGCAGTGCCAAACAGCTCATGGAAAAGTCACACCGAGATGGAACAGATGTTTTTCTCAACCTGCTCAACCTCAGGAACATTCCTCGAGACAACACGCTTGGATCACCTGCACAGCGTCTCATGTCTCGCCAGACACGTTCTACCTTTCCTGTCAACAACACTCTGCTTGTGCCTACAATAAAGGGTGCAGGACAAGTTGCTACTCAGCTTCAAAGGAAAAGACTTGTTCAAAAGCAGTACTATGATGCAACAAGTCGCCCTCTGGTGCCACTTGTGAGAGGACAAATTGTCCGGTTACAGACTGCAGAGGGATATGACCGCCTCGGGAAAGTGGTCCAGGCTTGCAAAGAGCCGCGCTCCTACATCGTTGAATCCAACGGAGGTATCTACAGGAGGAATCGCCGTCACATCCTTCCTGTTGCTGAACCAACCCCACCTTTGCACGCCGACTCTGACCATCACTCTCAACCACCGGTTCCGAGTACGCCAGACCCTCTTCTATCCAGTCCACATGCCCGACCGTCTCACTTCTCTCAACCATCTGCTCACTACTCCACCAATGAGCAATCGACAACATCTCCAGCTGACGTGCCCACCCGAGTGTCACACAATTGTTCTGCTTATGTGACTCGCTCAGGTCGGATTTCTAAGCCGAATCCGAAGTACAAGGATTGAACTGCATGTTTGTTAGTTGCGTTTTGAAAAAAAAAAGTTAAGCTCTAAGGTTGTTTACATACTTGTTATTATTACCAAGTGTACCTTCGTGCATTTCCAAGAGGAATAATTTGTTAATTCAGTAAGTTTTATGCTGCCAGTTTTACGCAGACTTGTTTATTTGTAGACTGTCACGTCACATTTGTATATTACAGTTTTTTAGTTAATAATATTTTTTATAGAGGCAATGTTCTAAAAGGAGAGGATGTAGATAATTGCATGATTGTGTATTGTGCTAAAAGAATGTCCCGCACGGCTACCGTAGCTGAGACGAAGAAGCTGCTCTCGCTCCCCGGATGTAACGCAACCAAGTGATAGATTTTGTTCTCTGAATCCTTGTGTGAGTTTATTAAACTGCTGTCCTCTAAACGTATGGTGCTTGCTTCGACGCACATAACGACACAATGAATCACTTCAACACTTCAACTGTCCCAAACTTGATACACTTTGAAGAGTGACATCTTCCGGATTTGGAATGCTCTGACGAACGTGCACATTGATTTATGACTAATGTGGCTTGAGTTGTAATAGTTATAATAATTATGACAATAAAGATAAAAGGGGGGAAAATCCAGTCACGTGTACTTTGATGCATTTTATAGCTCTTTTGATGCATGCTTAATAATCAATTACTAAGCTTTTATTGTAGTTTTATTTTTAGGTATTTAGGTAATAATGAATATATGAATGAACTATAAGCATATGTGGATAAAATCTTAATGGAAATATGAGAAATGTGCTTCTGCAACTGGTATAGTGTTTTCTAACTAGTATAGTTCAACAATTTTTATTAAAAAAAAAATCCTTTCTGCAGTGCTTGGCTTTAATCTGCTCCTCTTCTGCCTCATGATAAAACTCTGCTCTCTCTTCACTCTCCAGCTTTGGAGAAGACCCGCTCACACAGCACTGATGTTGCTGCCATTGATAAATATTTTTTTGCCATTTTCTGCAAATGTGGGTAGATTGCTGCCCGTGTAGCCCCTTATTTGAGAGGGTCTTCTCCTCTGGAGAGGAAGGGCTCCGACAAGAAGACAGTGGCATCCGTGGTCGCATTGTGTGTTCTTTGGGTTGCACCTAAAACAAAAATAAAATGAATTATCATTTGAAGATTTCTCAGAGCTCAGTGACCTTATGGTATGAGTGTCCAACCTGAGACTGGGAGGTTGTTGGTTTGATCCCCGGCCGAGTCACACCAAAAGACTATAAAATGGAACCTGATGCCTCCCTGCCTGACACTCAGCATTAAGGGTTGGATTGGGGATGCTGTGAGGAGCTGCGCCCCACAGTCATTATTAATGCGCAATGTATAGCTTCTACTATGGAAGCTCGTCTGAGGACGACCGAGAGATAAAATTGGACAGATAATTATACAAACCAACTCTGCTGTCCAACAGTTCCCATAAGTTGTCCCCATTCTCGTGTTACTCCTGTGGTGCTTCCTGATGAAGTTCATCATATTGAAGGCGCAGCCATATGTTCCAAAATAGAGCATTTCATTAAATGAAAAAGTACCTGTAAAGTTCTGTCGACTCGAACCCCAGAAGCTCATTCTGCATTCAGCCTGTTGACCGCCTCTTTTGCATAAGTTTGGTTTCCAAAGGCAAGTGTTTTAAAACGTGGATCGAGAACTGTGGCAAATGCCAGGACCCTTACAGTTTCCATATTGCATCTTGTAGCCAGAAGATGTTGCAAGTGTTGGCTCAGTTCAATTGCTGTATCATTCGCCAGTGTTAGAGTCCTTGTGGCGAGTTTGTGTCGTACCATTCGGTTTAAACCAGAAATGGGCAAACTACGGCCCGCGGGCCACATCCGGCCCACGGGGCCGTTTAGTCCGGCCCGCCAAACCTGAATAAATTGTATTATTAATTTTTGGGGGGGTCATTTTCCCTGCAATTACTATGTTTCCCCAGTAGATGGGGAAGCGCCCGCCCGCACATTTACTCCCGGGAGCCGTGTCAGAAAGCTCGGTGCACACTCACAAATGCGTGCATACTCAGTAGTACGTAGTAATTTTATCTATCAGTGCTGAATTTCGAGTGTAGGCTGTGACGTCAATATTCTCGTAATTCGCGCGCTGAGTTTTCAGATACAGTTTTACGCTAATGCCAACCACAAACCTTCCCCTGGAATCATTCCATTAAAATGAGTGGCCTGAAGAAAAGAAAGGTGGACACTGAGTGCCGAATGTTGAAAAAGAGTGGACAATTTGGCTCGACCTACGTGTGTGAGAAGACGTTCAGCCACATGAACATCAACAAAGCCCGTCACAGATCTAGGTTAACAGACCGACACCTCGGCTCTATCCTAAGAATTACCACAACAAATTTTCCTCCAGACTATGATGCACTAGCAAAAAAGGGAAACCAACAATACTATTGAATTCTTTATTACTTTATTTAGATGTATTCTTTCACTGATTCTTCAAGATGTTGTATTTGGTCAGAATGTTTGCCGTTGGATGTGATTTCGCCTCATTATATAAACATATTTCATAAATCTGACCTGCAGGCGCTGGAGTGATGGAAAATGTTATTCATCATAACAATGTCGTATTTAATAAGAATCACTGATACCGTAATTTTCGGACTATAAGTCGCTCGGAGTACAAGTCGCATCAGCCATAAAATGCCCAAAAAAGTGAAAAAAAACATATATAAGTTGCTCTGGAGTATAAATCGCATTTTGGGGGGCAATTTATTCGACAAAATCCAACACCAATAACAGTCATGAACGAGCAACAACAGGCTAAACGATAGGTATGCTAACGTGACATAAACACAAACGAAGAGCTGAGAACGGCCCTGACGTAACATTTAGAGTTATTAAGAAAACTATTACATAAATAACACGTTAATAAAACCATCTGTGTCACTCCAATTCATTAAATCCATCGATCGTCCTTTGTCAACAATGCCCTTGCACGGCGCTTGCACTTCAAAATATTCCAGAGGCCCATATAACGATATATAAATTAGATATCAAATAACTTATTACTTAACTATTATATAAGCAATAGTATTATCAAACTATCTGTGCACTCTAAGTCATTAAATCCATCGATCAAATTCCTCGTCCTTTGTCAACAACGCCGCGCGTGTGCCCTGACGTCAGCCTCGTCGTTATTCCACAGATCTACTATATAACTATATGGTAGCGTTAACAAAGTTCAAGGAAATACGTGGGTTTGGTAAACGGCTCTTTATTTAACAAAACAAACTTCCAGCCATGTGGCGGCGTGGACTTCCAGCCACAGAAGTGGAAGAGAGATCCATAGAATAGGACCGGGCGTGCGTAAAAGCCATGACCGAGCCCTATCCACCGTCCTCGGACAGCCACCCGGCCGAGCGCCGGCCCCAGACTTCCATCCACGGAGGTGAAAGAGAGCTCCATAGAATAGGACCGGGCGTGCGTAAAAGCCATAATAGTGTTTCAAATCTTCTGTGTCACTCCAAATCCTTAAATCTTTCAAACTCTTCGTCCGCTGTGTCTCTTAAAAACCAAGCTGCTAATGATGCCGGTAGTACGTGGGGTCCTTCGTCATCTTCATCATCCGGTGATCAATCTTTGTCCTTTATGTAAACAACCACCACGCCGCATCGCGCTGCTGACGTCACTTGAAAGTCAAATTACCGTTGTTTTCCGTGTATACTGCGCCCCCATGTATAATACGCACCCTAAAAATGGCATGCTGATGCTGGAAAAAAGCCTGTACCCATGTATAATACGCACCCAATTTTTATGATTTTTTTTTTATGAATTTTTATTTTTTTTTAAGTCCCAATGATCGTCACACACGCAGGGAGGCAATGGGTCCCATTTTTATAGTCTTTGGTATGGTCTTAACTAGGCTGGATGTAATTATTTTTGTTGGCGTTGATTTCTCCGACTGCCCATAAACGCACCACCGCGCTCCGTGCGCGCACGGGAAAGAGACGTGCGGACGTGAAAAAGGCGGCTCTGTATGGGAGAGACGTTGAATAGGAATAAAAACACCCTTGGAAAACAAAACTTGGTGATTTCAAGTTTCATTTCGAGGGACATTTGTCACGTCTCGTCCCCAGTTTTGCTATGTGTCTAGGTTGCCATAGTTTCTGTTCGCGTCGCCGCTCTCTTCCTGTGTCACCTCAATCGATGTAACGTGTTTTGTATTTAAGTCCTGTCTGCCCCTCGCTCACCGTCGGATCATTGCATGTGTTACTGTCATGATGTCTGTTTGCGTTTGTCTTTGGTAATGTCACCCTGTCTTTTTGTTCCACGACTTTGTCGGTCAGTCCTGTTGTTGGTTTTGTTTTCTAAAAAAAAAAAAAAAAAAAAAAAAATTAAAAAAAAAAAAAATTAAAATTTTTTGTACCCATGTATAATGCACACCCCAAATTTTAGGACAATAAATTCGTTAAAATTTGCGCACTATACACGGAAAAAAACGGTACTAGGGGTGTAGATCGCGGGTTTTGTCACGATACGATATTTTATCGATACAAAGAACTACGATACAATATTTGCCAATATCTTTAAGCCTGCTGTGATTCATTCACGATACATCACAATATAGTGCTCTACGATCGATATAGAACAATATCCTGATTTATAACAATTCATACACAAAATCAACAAGGTACTGCAAACTCTTTATTTAGGAAATTACAGAGTGCTTCCAAACGAATGACTTGAAGCCCAAAGGGGAGCGAATTTCCCTGTCTTCTTGGACACTAGCCATAGCACTAGCCCAGGAGCCGCGTAGTTGTCGGCTCCCCTTTCACGTGCCTGCTCTGCTCACAACACGCCGCACACTGCTCCCGGAAAGAGGAAGCAAGCAACAATGAACTGGATTTCAAAATAAAGTCACGTCTAATGTCCGTGGTCAAAAACGGGCGATATAGATCGATGTCAACAAATCGTAGAGCATTATATCAATTAATCGATGTGTATCGATGAATCGTTACACCCCTACAAATTACAGTAATCCCTTTCTACATCGTGGTTCGTTTATCGCGGTTTCACTTTTTTTTGGGGGGGGGAAAATGTTTGAAAAAAAACCCACATATAAGTTATTATAAGTCGCCCCCCCACCCAAACTATGAAAAAAAACGAACTTATAGTCCGAAAATTACGGTTGTAGTTTTTTGGTGAAATATTTTTTTAATGCTGTTAATTAGGGGTGTAACGATACATCGATACACATCGATTAATCGATATTATGCTCTACGATTTATTGGCATCGATGCTAAAGGTAAACATCGATTTATATCGCCGTGTTTGACCTCGGACATTAGACGCGACTTTATTTTGAAATCCAGTTCATTGTTGCTTGCTTCCTCTTCCGGCAGCAGGGAGCAGTGCGCGGCGTTGTTGTGTTGTGAGCAGAGCAGGCACGTGAAAGGGGAGTCGACAACTAGTACGCGGCTCCTGGGCTGGTGCTATGGCTAGTGTCCAAAAAGACGAGGAAATTTGCTCCCCTTTAGGCTTCAAGTCATTCGTTTGGAAGCACTTTGGATTCCAAAGAAAAGATGGCTCAACGGACAAGACACGTGCAGTTTGTAAATCCTGCCATGCGGTGATCAAATATTCAGGGAGCACAAATCTCGCCGCACATTTAAAGAAAAAACACGACATCAAAGTTAAGTGTTAAAGTAAGCAATTTGTATACTACAATACTCTTGTAATTTCCTAAATAAAGAGTTTGCAGTACCTTGTTGATTTTGCGTATGAATTGTTATAAATCAGGATATTGTTCTATATTTTTTATTAAAAAAAAAAATATCGATCGTAGAGCACTATATCGCGATATATCGTGATTGAATCGCAGCAGGCTTTAAGATATCGGCAAATATCGTGTCGAAGTTCTTTATATCGATATTATATCGTATCGTGACAAAACCCGCGATTTACACCCCTACTGTTAATAAATGCATTTGTTTTCAAAAAGCTTTTTTTAATATCCATGCTTTAGTATCTACTAAAAGTAAAAACCTTTATTGCAATGACCTTTACATGTCATTTATATTACTTCAAACAAACACTACATCCATATGCTACTGGTTCGGCCCCCCGGTCAAAATTTAGAACCCAATTCGGCCCGCAAGTCAAAAAGTTTGCCCACCCCTGGTTTAAAGGTATGACTTATGAAGCGGACAGTTTTTTCTGCAGACAACTCTGTAGAGCAGTGGTCCCCAACCACCGGGCCGCGGACTGGTACAGATCCGTGGGTCACTTGGTACCGGGCCGCCAAGCTGCACAGAAAAAAAAATATATATATATATATATATTAAGGGTGTAAATCGCGGGTTTTGTCACAATACGATATAATATCGATACAAAGAACTACAATATGATATTTGCCGATATCTAGAAGCCTGCTGCGATTCATTCACGATATATCGCGATATAGTGCTCTACGATCGATTTTTTTTTTTAATCAAAAATATAGAACAATATCCTTTATAACAATTCATACGCAAAATCAACAAGGTACTGCAAACTCTTTATTTAGGAAATTACAAGAGTATTGCAGTATACAAAGTGCTTATTTTAACACTGAACTTTGATGTCGTGTTTTTTCTTTAAATGTGCGGCGAGATTTGTGCTCCCTGAATATTTGATCACCGCATGGCAGGATTTACAAACTGCACGTGTCTTGTCCGTTGAGCCATCTTTTCTTTGCAATCCAAAGTGCTTCCAAACGAATGACTTGAAGCCTAAAGGGGAGCAAATTTCTTCGTCTTTTTGGACACTAGCCATAGCACCAGCCCAGGAGCGGCGTACTAGTTGTCGACTCCCCTTTCACGTGCCTGCTCTGCTCACAACACAACATCGCTGGGCGCACTGCTCCCGGAAAGAGGAAGCAAGCAACAATGAACTGGATTTCAAAATAAAGTCGCGTCTAATGTCCGAGGTCAAACACGGCGATATAAACCGATGTTTACGTTTAGCATCGATGCCAATAAATCGTAGAGCATTATATCGATTAATCGATGTGTATCGATGTATCGTTACACCCCTAATATATGTATATATATATATATCTTTCATCGACGATCAATTAATTCAGTTCAAGACGTTCGTCCTGGTCACATGACCGCTTTCCCCAGTCGAGCCCGCAAAGCTAGCAAAAATGAGTTAGAATTTACCGTTTTTTTCCTTGTATAATGCGCGGAATTTAGCTAATTTATTGTCCTAAAATCTGGGGTGCGCATTATACATGGGTACATTTTTTTTATTTTTATTTTTTTATTTATTTTTATTTTTTAAGAAAATCATTGTACAACAAAACCAACAACAGGACTGTTTGACAAAGACGTGGAACAAAAAGACAGGGTGACATTAGCAAAGACAGGAACAGAAACCAAACAGACATCATGCAATGATCCGGTGAGCGAGGGGCAGACAGGACTTAAATACAAAACACGTTACATTGATTGAGGTGACACAGGAAGGGAGGGCCGACGCGAACAGAAACTATGGCAACCTAGACACATAGCAAAACTGGGGACGAGACATGACAAATTTCCCTCGAAATAAAACTTGAAATCACCTTTCTTCTTGTTTGTTGTCAATCGCGCATAGCATTAAGCCATCCTGCCCAACACACTTAGTCAGTAAAATTCATAATTGACGACACATCGTTTGATGCGAAGGTGCAATCCTTGATGGTGTGTTATTGTCAAATATAGTTTGTTTTTTAATCTCCATCGCGGACCGGACGTCATTCTAAGGCAGTATAACTGCGCATGCGCACTATGGGTCAGCTGCGCAGAACGGATGCGCAAGACACGTCAGCTATTTACTAATGAGCGATGAATGTGATAGTTTAATACAATCAACAAATAACAAAATGCGTAATACAGGTAATATTTTATTTCACAACACTCTGCCTTGTTCCTTTCGTCTCTGCTGTTCACTTCAAACACGCTCCATACGACCGCAATGCTCTCGTATCAGACGCTTGCTCAATCACTTGCTCGTTTGCTTTCACAATGTACCCTACACAAATCCGAAACATTTGTTGTGGCTCCGAGTCACGATGAGGGGCAAGTTTTGGTTTCCAAGGGTGTTTTTATTCCTCTTCAACGTCTCTCCCATACAGAGCCGCCTTTTTCACGTCCGCACGCCTTTTTCACATGTGCGCACGGATCGCGGTGGTGCCTTCATGGGCAGTCGGAGAAATCAACGCCAACAAAAAAAATACATCCAGCCTAGTTAAGACCATACCAAAGACTATAAAAATGGGACCCATTGCCTCCCTGCGTGTGTGACGATCATTGGGACTTAAAAAAAAAATAAAACATTTAAAAAGAAAATAAAAAGAAATTGGGTGCGTATTATACATGGGTACAGGCTTTTTTCCAGCATCAACATGCCATTTTTAGGGTGCGTATTATACATGGGGGCGCATTATACCCGGAAAAAAACGGTACTTTGAAAAATGTAAAAAATGTGGCGATTCTCTCCCAATTACATCCGTCGGTGCATCTGTATCTCTTGACACAAGTTAATTCAGGTCAAGACGTTTGTCCCGGTCACGTGACATGTCATGAGCCCGCAAAGCTAGCAAAGATGAGCAAGAAACAGAGATGTTTGGAACGCTTCTTCGGAAAGGGAAAATAAACCAATGAGGAGACGGAAGAAGTAGAGGCTACAACTTCTAAGAAAAGAGAAGCTGCATTTAAAAGAAAATTTCAGGAGTCCTACTTAAACTATGGATTAATCGCCACAAGTGATTCTGACGCGCCAAGCCCACTCTGCACAATATGTGGCCACAGGCTGGCTAACAAGGCAATGAAGCCTTCAAAACTGCTTCGGCACATGGAGACCAAGCACCCTGCATAAAAAGACAAACCTTTGGATTTTTTTTTTAAAGAAAAAAACGTGAACAAGAAGGACATTGTCTCAGATTACATCTAGATTGGACCGGCTCGAGTGCTACCACTAATTCAGGGGTCCCCAACCCCCGGTCCGCTTAGTATTGGGCCGCCAAGCCGCACAGAATTTTCTTTTTTTTTATTGACGATCAATTAATTCAGGTCAGGACGCTCGTCCTGGTCACGTGACATGTCTCCCCAGTCGAGCCCGCAAAGCTAGCAAAAAGGAGTAAAAATGTATTTTGAAAAAATATTTAAAAAATGTCGATTCTTTCCCAATTACATCCGTCGGGTCAGGTCAAGACGCTCGTCTCGGTCACGTGACATGTCACCTCAGTCGAGCCCACAAAGCAAGCAAATATGAGCAAGAAACAGAGATGTTTGGAAAGCTTCTTTGGAAAGGGAAAAAAACCCAATGAGGAGACGGAAGAAGAAGAGGTTCTAAGAATCAGAAAGTTGCATTTAAAAGAGTTCTACTTAAAATACGGATTTATCGCCACAGGTGACTGACGCGCAAACCAAGCCCACTCTGCATAATGTGTGGCGACAGGCTAGCTAACGAGGCAATTAAGCCTTCAAAACTGCTTCGGCACATGGAGACCAAGCATCCTGCATTAAAAGACAAACCTTAACCACGTCGGGTGTTAGGGTAGTGCTCACTCTAACTTATTTTGCAAGAACCACACTGGAGACAAGTTAGTCGTTTTAGACACCTGCAGGCTGAGAGTTCACTCGTCGCTGTGCTTACAGCGATGGTCGAATGAAGTCTGACCCAGGCCTTCTCAGGTGCATATTTATTGAGAAAAACAGAGTGGGGTTGAAAGTGGGGGTGTGGGAACACAGGATGGGGTGAAGCCGCTCCCCTGCTGATCAAAGAATAGCACTTTTACGACGTTCCGTGAACAAAGCAACTTTGATTGCTTCCTCTGCAGCTAGTCAATCAGTTGAAAAGATCTTAGCCTTTTGGTCTACTACTTTTGTTAAGACAAGACAAGCTAGTTAAATTATTACAGGTTACATTCCAACATAATCATACGATGAAGATATTCTGCAAACCCTAACATATCCCTCCTGTTTTATCATATGATTATGTCAACCCCGATCAGTCAAACATAAGTAAGAAAATACAATGACATCAATAACTTCCAGTGAAGATGAGGTTTTCCCTCAATACTCCAGTCCAAATTTTGTGTGTAATTTAAAAACCTGCGGCCAGATTAAATGCAGGAAAAGAGTTACACGGTCTCTCTGCCTTAGGCGACCAGAATGTTACCAATAAAAAAAAGAAAAGAAAAACACAGAAACAGTACATCATCGAATCCATCACTTGCAAGGCATTTTCATCAAGTTTCTGTAAAATAATGCTGAGTTAAACAGCATCTACGCAATCCACGTTTTGCACCACATCATAGTTATCACATCCGTCATCTCTAAGAAGTTGTATATGTACTTGTGCCACGGTAGAAGACACAAACCTTGTCACAGCAGACTTCAAACACGGGATAACACAGGTCGTAAACAAGCACAACAATACCAGCACAGCAAGCACAGGAGCCAAAAGTTTCAACAGCAACTGCCACCAAGCGCCAGAGAATAGCCATGAAAAGAAATCCCATTGATGTGGGATTTTATCCTCCGACATGGCCTGCTGTAAATTCCCAGTGAGTTCATGGCTTCCTTGATGTGCGTGTCGTTATCTCCTGGAATGTATATGCAACAGGAAGTCCCAATGATGTGGCACACACCACATTGTGCTGCCGTCAACAAGTCCAGAACCATCCTGTTTTGCAAGACCATTGGTCTAATAGCCTGGATCTCTCTATTTGGTCCATCATCGACTTGCAGTGAGAGGTTCACAAAGGATTGAAAACGATAGTTCAGTGTCTCGATGAAGAGAGATTGTTTTCCAACTCCGATCCAAGGAAAAAGCGCATGAACAACTTTGTTTCCGACAGGCCATATTTTATGGTCGTCCGGAACATTCGCACCCCAGACAGGGTCATGGGGGTCAAAGGTTGTAATCGCCCTGCGTCGACGTCCAGAAGAGTTGTGTGCTGTCGTCAGCTGACGATGTTGTATCCTGTAGGTGTGGTCTGTCACCCACACTGGTGCACACACTCCTGTCCAGTTGGCGGGCAGCATCGGATAAACCTTGTGACCACAAAGCCACCAGCCATTCTGTATGAAGTATGTTCCGTTTGATGGTGCAGCCATGTTGGTCGGAGAGCCCTCTCCACCTGAAATGGCTCTCTTATCCTGACACTCAGTGGCGATGTCCAAAGCTCCCATCCAGTTCCCTCCTAGAGAGCAGTCACTGTAAATGCATTTGTGGGTCTCGCTTCCTTGGATGTAACACGTATAGTCCACTCCAGGTGGCCGCTCTGTGTAGACCACTTGCGGCAATGTTCGTCCTTTAACAGTCACATTGAGATTTGTCCAGAAAAGCTGATCACAGGTACCTTCCGCAAGTCCAGGGCGGGAAGGGTCGGCGTCACTGACTGTGACAGCACGGTGTTGATATCCAACTCCTCCCATGGATGCCATGCATTTCGCTTCAGTGACATTCATTGCTCTGGCCTCCAAGTGAACTTGTGTAGAGGAAGGAGGAAGTTTGGAACACACATAGCAACCCTCCTGTGTGTGCGATCTCACAGTGAATTTGACGTAGCGGTACCAAGTGTTGGTTTCGTATGGGTTTCTGGGGTCCCATGACCAGTCCTCATAGTTTTAATCGTGTGACCATCGTTTTCCACGGTCAACATTGTCACTTGGTCTGTTCAGTTGAGTCCATAGACCATAGCACGCTCCAACCACAACGCAGCAGAGGATCCACCTGGCATATAGAGCCCCGTTGCTTCTTGGATGACAGGGTTAGGGTTAGGCATACCCTCGCCTAGTGGAGTGGGGATTGTTGTCCTCTTCCCCAACATTGAGACGTCACACCACTCCGAATTAGGGGTCCAGCACTCTCTGCAACTTGCAGTGGCTGAGGTGAATCCATCTGGGCCGTTCAGCGATCTTTACTGCCGTGGGGGTAGTCAGCAAGACTTGGAATGGTCCCTCCCACCGCGGGCTGGCCCAGTTCTTTCTTTTGATGACTTTTATGTAGACCCAGTCCCCTGGCTTAATGGTGTTGTCGACCTGTGAGGATGAAAGATCAGGCGGCAGTAAATTTGCATTTGACACCTCTGTCAGTCTGAGCGTTCTGATCATGTAATCTGCCAAAGACTGTTCTTCATCTGCCTTTTGTAAATCTGCATGGAACACAGGTAGTTTATATGATCTCCCGTGGATGATTTCAAAAGGTGTTAGCCCTTCTGAAGTGGGAGTGATTCTCATATAGAGCTTCACTAAGTCTAGGCACTCTGGCCAATGTCTGCCTGTTGTTTCCATGCATTTTTTCAACCTGCTTTTGATAGTATAGTTTGCTCGTTCAACCAGACCAGCGCTAGAAGGGTGGTAAACGCAGTGGTTTTTTAATGTTATCCCAAGGTGTACAGCCATGTTCTGTACCACTTGGTTCACAAAATGTGGACCATTGTCACTGTAAATGGTTTGGGGGATGCCATGAGTCGCTATGATGGCTTTGCAAACGGCTTTTGCCACTGTTAAGGCATCTGCACGTTTAGATGGAACTATTTCCACCCATTTGGAAAATGCATCAATTATCACTAGGCAGTATTTGTGAGGTCCACTTTGTGTGAGCTCAATAAAATCCAAGTGCATGATTTGAAATGGGTAAGACGGTTTTGGAAATGAGCCTCTCTTAGGTCTCATGTTTCCTTGTGGATTATGTTTTCACAAACGGGACATGCTTTATAAAAAAAAAAATAAGTAAACATCTAAACCAAAGGTAGTGAATTGTTGATGTATGATGGACCTCATCCTCCCTGTCGACACATGGCAAGGGCCATGTGTCGCAATCGCTGCTGCCTTAAAAAGTGATTTTGGTAAAACAGGTTTGTCATTTATGCGGAGGATATTATCTGTATCCTCTATTATCCGCTATTGCACCTTTTGTCGTCCACATTAGTTTTTCCACCATTGGAGCATTGCCCTGCATATCTGTCAGTATAGTCTTATCCAGTGCTTCTCAATTATTTTCGGTTACGCCCCCCCCTAGCAAGAAGAAAATTATTCGCGCCCCCCCTCCCCACCGTGACTATCCTAACTTGTCTTGTAAGTCGTAAAATGTTGCACTGTCGCAAACGTGACAGAAGTAACAATGAGAGCGCCACTGCCCCCTGCTGTAGTAATTGCGCAATTACACTTTATTCTAGTACTGCCAAAAAAAAAAAAGGGCGGCGCGCCCCACTATTTGAGAAGCACTGGTCTTATCTATGAGTTGCGTGTCCTCTGAATCTATTAAAAAAAAATCATGGCCATGTTTCCCTGCTGCTGCTTCTTTAGCAAGTCTGTCCGCTAATCTGTTTCCATTCGAGGCCTCATCTGTGCCTGTGGTGTGAGCAGCACATTTACACACAGCTAGTTTAGCAGGTAAATGAATGGCCTGCAACAAGTCTTTTAACAAGGAGGCATGGGTAACCGGCTTACCGGTCGATGTTGTCATCCCTCTGCGCTCCCATTGTTTCGCAAAATAGAACAGAGTAGAAAACGCATACTGACTGTCTATGTATACAGTGACTTCCTTATCTTCCGCTAATTGACAAGCTCATGTTAGTGCAATTAGCTCAGCAGCCTGCGCTGACCTGTTGTATGGAAGCTTCTCTGCTTCAACAATCTGGTTTGGCAATTTCACAATTGCATACCCACTTTGATTGTTCCCTTTAGGATCCTTCGAACATGACCCATCCACAAACCACTTTTCCCCTTTGTCAAGTGGTGTGTCAATTAAATCTTGTCTGGGCAGCTGTAGATGTTCTGTAGCATCCAAACAGTTATGTGGTGTACCATCCCCTGGCAACGGAATCAACGTTGCTGGGTTAAGGACTGTGCACCTCTTTATCACAATGTGTGGTTGTGACAGAAGCGTAGCAGTGTAGGATAGGTGTCTGGCAGGTGACAAAAAGTTAATCTTGCTTTGCGGTAGCAATACATCTACAGCTCACTCTTTGTTCGAGCTTCTGCCCTCTGGGAAGAGGTACAGAAGCCTGCGCTCCCGCACCACCAGACTCTCAAACAGCTTCATACTCCAGGCTGTTAGGATCCTGAACTCGCTCCCCCGTTCTGCGTAGCGTCCTGTACTTTTACTGTCTGTACTGTCTGTATGCACACTGGCTCTTATTTGTTGTGTTATCTGTTTATTTATTATTTATTATTACTCTTATTATTTATTGTTTGTGCCTTTTTGTTTATGATGTTTTTTACTTTTGAGCTATGCTTGCTGGCTCCGTTTTGCTCCTCTTATTTATTGTGTTATCTGTTTATTATTTATTCATCACTCTTACTATTGATTGTTTGAAGTTTTGCCTTCTTGTTTTTATATTGTGTCGCGTACTTGTGTGTCTATCGTGTTATGTGTCTCGTCACCGTGGGATAGAGAAAAACGTAATTTCGGTCTCTTTGTGTGTTGTGACATGTGAAGAGATTGACAATAAAGCTGACTTTGACTTTGACTTTGAAATGTGGAACTAGTAGCTCTATTTTGTGAAAGAGCACCACATCTGCAGATTGTCTCACTGCAAGCGCTGCCGCGCATACTGCTTAGACACAGTCTGGCAAGGATTGAGCCACTGGATCCAATTTCTTTGAATAAAATGCAATTGGTCGTAGTTTGCCGCCATGACTCTGCAGCAACACTGAGGTCATAAAACCATTCCTGCAGTCTGCTGTTTGTACAAAGGTTTTATTGTAGTCTGGCAAGATAAGAGATGTAGTTTCCATCAGAGCCTGTTTCAGCACTACAAAAGCATCATCTGCTGCTGGAGTCCACATTATTTTTTCTGTCATTGCCATGGGAACTCCATGCGCAATATCTAACAGCGGTTGCGTCTTTTCCGCATAATGTGGGATCCATGCTCTGCAGTAATTGCAGAGCCCCAAAAATGACATAATTTGTTTCTTTGTCTCAGGTTTTGGTGCATCTGCAATGATCTGCTTTCTGGTTGTCTGTATCTGTCTTCCAGAAGCTGTCAACGTGGGACCTAAATAGTTCACTTCCTGTCTGACCCATTGGAGTTTGTTCTTGTTCACTTTATTCCCTGTTTTGCAAAGATAGCGTAACAATGCTAAGGAGTCTTCCTTGCAAGCAGCTTCAGTTTCAGAGGCCACCAGGAGATCATCTACATAAACTAGAAGTTGGCTTTTGTTTGACATCTGAAAACAGGCCATGATAGCTTGCATGAATAGTTGGACGATCAGCAAATCCCTGTGGCAATCTGGTGTACGTATAACCTTGCCCTTTAAAGGTGAACGCAAACCAGAACTGTGAGTCTGGGTGAATTGGCACTGAGAAAAGTGCATTGCTAAGATCAATTACCGTGAAAAACTTCTGGTTAGGTTTCAAAGTGTTCAGAAGTGTGTGTGGGTCAGGCACATTATGTGCTCTTGTCTGCACTGCATCATTCACTGCTCGTAAGTCTTGTATCATTCACCAATCAATTTTATTGGCCTTTCGAACTGGAAAAATAAGAGTGTTGCAAGGAGAATCCGAGCACTTCCTAATGATTCCTCCTGACAAAAGATCATTTATAACAGGGGCAATCCCGTTTATTGCCTCCTGTTTTAAAGGATATTGCTTAACTCTTGGACGCCACTCTGATCTTGGTTTGATCTGCACCGGCGGAATGGATGTTAACCGTCCTACATCAGATGGGCCCTTTGTCTACAGTTTGTCAGGAAGCCCAGCCAATTCCCCCTCCTCCTTTTCATTCAAACAAATGTTAACTAGTCAGTTAGCGCATAAGCGCATGCCCTACCAACAGCTACTTCACACACAGTTTGCTCCCTGTTAGAATAATTAGTTTTGCTGAAGCGCTGGTCGGCCTGAAACCGGAGGTCACATATCTTCGCTCAAGCCAACATATCTGCCAGCCAGCCTTGGGGAGTCCTTATACTCCCTTCATTGTCTTATCTGTGAGAGGCCCTCACTAGTTATGAACAGAACACCTTTGTTCTTTGTTAGTTCAAGAGAAGTCCTTTCTCTTTTGATTGTTTTTGTCCAAGACAGTTTTTTAGTTAGCCCATATTTACTCAATGTTTGTTTAAGTCAGTGCTTCTCAAATAGCGGGGCGCGCCCCCCTTGGGGGGCGCGGTGCTATTCCTGGGGGGCGCGTGTGACCCTGGGGAACAGGCTTTTTTTTTGGCAGTACTAGAATAAAGTGTAATTGCGCGTTTACTACAGCAGGGGGCAGTGGCGCTCTCATTGTTACTTCTGTCACGTTTGCGACAGTGCAACATTTTACGACTTACAAGACAAGTTAGGATAGTTACGGTGGGGAGGGGGGGCGCGAATAGTTTTCTTCTTGCTAGGGGGGGGGGCGTAACAGAAAATAATTGAGAAGCACTGGTTTAAGTAGACTTCATGCAAGTTATCTCACATCTACTTAACGTTTATTGGACTGTATGCACAAGAGGGACACGGCATCCAGGTTTGGAGATTGCAGCCGGGAACGAGGCTGCCAACCATCTAAGAACAGACTCTGCATTCCTGGGGTCACGGATCGGCCAAGGCCATGCGGCCTCGCACCACACATTATTAGCTAGCTCAGTGCTTCTCAAATAGTGGGGCGCGCCCCCCAAGGGGGGCGCGGTGCTATACCTGGGGGGCGCGCGTGTGACCCTGGGGAACAGGCTTTTTTTTTGGCAGTACTAGAATAAAGTGTAATTGATTGGGGGGCGCGAATAGTTTTCTTCTTGCTAGGGGGGGGCGTAACAGAAAATAATTGAGAAGCACTGAGCTAGCTGAACAGCGTTGCTACAGTCACACTCTCCCCTCCCTTTAGTGTAGCAACGCCTCTTGTAACCAGGGCAACCCAATATAAAAAGAGGAGATTACGGTAGGGCAGGTCAGAATTGGTGGAGGACTGTGAACTGGGCCTTCTACCTAATTCTCCTCGCGAGCAAAAGAATACTGGTTGTCTTCTCCTCTTTGTTTCCAGCGTGTAAATAAATGTCTGATGGTATTTAGACCTGACACTTCCACACGTCACAACTGGTACTGTAGCTCCACCCATCACCTTTGTCCTCATAATCAGTGACAGAATCAGCAAGTTTAATCCGGCAACTCACATCTGCCTATGTTATACTGTGAGGTTTAAACAATGAAATGTGGGGTACAGCCGACAACTTGTATTTGTCATCCTGAGGAGCGGGCAGGAGCACGTTAGCAGCTGCAAATGACCTGTGATCAGTGTACAGAGCAGTGATCGTTAAAGTTACTTTTGTGTCACTGAGAAAGCTTTCAATATAGTCATCTTGTGGATCAGTGAGGATGTTCATGGTGACATGTAAGTCATTACAAGTCATTTCTGATTCAGGTCGTGTCAATTGTTTTCGGGCTTCACTCAGCCAATTGCCTGGTAGCTTGGAATTCTGTTCAGCAGAGATGTCATAGGAACAGCAAATCCGCTCACCTGCCTGTGCAGCATATGAGTATACATCTCTCACTCTACATGCTCGCATGCCATCCTTTACTGGAATTATTGCAATTCCCAATCTTGTCATCAGATCTCGCCCCAGAAGATTTATGGGACATGTTGGGGATAGCCCAATCGAGACTGAAGCTATGACTCCCGTTTCATCATCTCTCACTACAACTGGATTGGAGATACTCTCCTTGTGTACCTGCCTATCATCAGATTTTACCCAAATAGTATTTTGGGAGGTCTTTAGATTTGGGACTTTAGTTTTTATTACGGTCTTACACGCTCCGGTATCACACAAAAACTCTACTTCACTTCCTCCAATGTTTAAGGTAACATATGGTTTTTCTTTTAACGCATTCAAAATGTCCCATGCTGCATGGACATCTACTATCTCTTCCTCTGTAGGAGGACAAAAGATCACAGGGGGGCGATCTAGTCATGCTGAAAATTTGGCTTTTCCTCTGCCATTTCCTCTGCCCTTTCCTCCACCCTTTGATTGGTATTGTTTTGCAAAACGACACGCTCTCGCCAAGTGTCCTCGTCTCCCACAGTAACAACAGTTGTCAGAATCTGATGGGGGTTTTGAATTATATGGAGGCCGGCGACCTTGTTGGCCTCTACCTCTTCCTCTGCCCCGCTGGGACCCATGGAAGAAGACTGTTTTATCTTCATCTAGGTCATCATCATCATCGTTGCCTTGATGAAATACATCAGAACTTTTGCCTCTTTTGATCACTTTCTGCATGTCTGGCCCATTGCATAGTTGTTGTCACACTTGCAACATCTACTTCCACCAAATGTTTCCTCACCCAGTTGCCGATTTCAGGGCGGAAATTAGTAAGGAGCGCATTTTTAAGCTGTTGCTGATAAGCACTCTCAGCTGCATCATTGAATGGGATGCCACTATGCACCCTGAATTCTTTTTCAAATCTTAAGCGAAAATCATCAGTATCTTCCCCAGGCTTCTGTTTAATTCCTCCCAAATGACCATAATTCGCTCGTCTTCGAAATATAGTTCTCACTCTTTGCACAAGATCATTCCATTGTGCTGCATACTCCCCTACCAATTGATTTCCCTCAACGGGATAGAGAAAGGGTCCTTGATTATTTCTACCCGTATAATGACCTCTAACCATTGCCCAGTCTTTTCCCAAAGAAGACATTGCAGCTTCCCCTGCCTCGTGCCCATTCAGTCTATAGGAATGTATGATTCCAGCAATGTCTTCTGCCCATTTATCTGGGTCTTCAGCAACAGGGGTAACCCCTTCAACTGCTTTTCTTGCCTCTTCCAAAGTCCATGGCCGAAAAATAAGTTAAATGAGTTGCTGAAACAGTTAAAACTGCTAAAAAATAAATTGGTTTACTAAATTGGGTTTTATTTGTGAAATACACATTTGTGTTTAACCTTTCTCTTTTCAAATTGCAGCATACCAAATATCAAGAAAGAGGTGTTTGTTTCCATATGTGTCTGAGGGGGGAGGGGCGCTAGGAATTCACTGGGGAGCCAAGGGGGCGCCAGCCTGCAAAAGTTTGGGAACCATTGGGCTAAATGGACACTGGCCCGTCGACGGTGTACAGCGTGTCGTCCTCCGTCATCCAGATGGCGGGTATGAGGTTCCCGGGTTTCGGCACCAAAATGTTAGGGTAGTGCTCACTCTAACTTATTTTGCAAGAACCACACTGGAGACAAGTTAGTCGTTTTAGACACCTGCAGGCGGAGAGTTCACTCGTCGCTGTGCTTACAGCGATGGTCGAATGAAGTCTGACCCAGGCCTTCTCAGGTGCATATTTATTGAGAGAAACAGAGTGGGGTTGAAAGTGGGGGTGTGGGAACACAGCATGGGGTGAAGCCGCTCCCCTGCTGATCAAAGCATAGCAGGGGGCCTTTTACGACGTTCTGTGAACAAAGCAACTTTGATTGCTTCCTCTGCAGCTAGTCAATCAGTTGAAAATATCTTAGCACTTTGGTCTACTACTTTTGTTAAGACAAGACAAGCTAGTTAAATTATTACAGGTTACATTCCAACATAATCATACGATGAAGATATTCGGCAAACCCTAACATCGGGTGTCATTGTCTCCGATTACGCCTAGGTGATAAGGCTCAGTGCTCCCACTAGTTCAGCGTAATGGTGAGTTTTATTTTTATGTCGTTTATACTTGTTTTTATGCCAGTCTGTCGAGTTACATGGTGGATAGGAGGGTAAAAGTTGGTGCGTGAGTATTGGAGTGTATTGGATTTGGCCCAGACAAATTGGCTAAGATGAAATTCCAAATTTCAAAGCTTGACATGGAGGACCTGAAGAAGGGGGCCTGAGTAGGGGTTACTTAAAAGTTAGTTCTTCAAAATTAACTATTGTTAAATTGGTAAAGGGGAAATTGTTGGTTGAACCAGTAAACCTCCATTCCCGTTCCAAATTTCACCAGAAGATGGTGCCAAAGTCAGATTTACCTAACATAGTACATTAATAGTTTAAAAAGTCATCGATTAGATGAAGACTTGTTCTGAAGCCTTTGGGAGCTTAAGATCAGGGGATGCTTTGAGAATAATTGTCAATTTTTGTCTACGTGAAGCCTTTTGAGACTGCTTGTGATTTAGGGCTATACAAATAAACTTGACTTGACTATTGATGATCCATTTACACATGAATGTATAGATGTGAGCGAAGACAAGGAGGCGGAAAGGGTTAATGGTGATCCTAAGTGATGGAAGACTGAGATCCCACACATGAGCGTGACTCGAGGTCACGTTCATCCAGTTGAGGCCTAAACAAAATGCTGTTTGACGGAACACAAGTCAGAGAAAAAACATTTGCAAATATCACGTTGACGGACAGTTGACAAGATTTGGAAGTGGGAAACAGGATGAAGCATAATAATAATAATAATAATAATTCATTCAATTTATATAGCGCTTTTTAATGACCCAAAGACGCTTTACAGGGAACAAAAAAGGGGGGGGTACGTATGGGGGGGGGAGACAATAAGATATAGTTAATAACAGGATATCGGTCAGCAGTGCGAAGGAGATGGATGGAGGAGCAGGAGGGGCGGGAGCGCAGGTTGTTGAAGTTGGCAGTACGGGAGGTGGGGGTGACGGGGGGTTGGTAGTCCAAAAAGAGGAGATGGGTGAGCCATCAGGGAAGTACCGGTCAAGATGTAGCGACGACGGCGAAGGATCCCAGCCTCGTGTAGAAGCAGCAGTGGCATCCGGAAATGACGGAATTAATCTAACAATAGATTAGTTACCTGAACAGCGGTTAGACTCGGAACGAATCTTCTTTCCGTACCGGCTTAAATCAATTCTCGTCTCCCCTACAGACTGTGTTACTGCAGAGGGGCTAAAGTACAGAATTTTACCTTTTCAACGGATTCACTTACATCAGATAAGTGCACGATTGACAACTCGTATCATTTTAGTTCATCGTATTTATATATTTATCATAAATGTATTATTTATTTATATATATTTATTATTCATTTATATAAAGGCAGGTCTGCGAAAATATTTCTGACACGTAACCGGTCCGTGGCGCAAAAAAGGTTGGGGACCACTGCTGTAGAGGTCATATTAAATGCCGCCAGGACTTTCAAACATATTGATTGTTTCATCCATACATACATACATACATTTTCTTTTCCGCTTGTCCCTACGGGGGTCGCGGACATGCTGGAGCCTATCCCAGGAGTCATCAGGCAGCAGGCCAATCGCAGGGCACACGGACGAACAACCATCCGCACTCGCACTCATACCTAGGGGCAATTTGAAGTGTGAACCTACCATGCAGGTTTTGGGATGTAGGAGGAAACCGGAGTTCCCGGAGAAAACCCACGCGGGCACGGGGAGAACATGGAAAGTCCACACAAGGAGGGCCGGAGTTGGAATCAAACCCGCACCCTCCTAACTGTGAGGTGGACGTGCTGACCAGTGCGCCACCGAGCCGTGACTGTTTCATAGTCATGGTAACAGAGGGGAAGTACATCGGTTGTGAGGGATGCTAGGGCTGCTTCGACAGGTTCACGCTGTTCATATAGCTTTCAGTTCCAATGTGTTTCAACCTCTTGTATGAGTTTATGTGATGGTTTTTGTCGTTGCTTTTGAATATCCCCAAGTTTTTCTTTTGTTTTGACGCTGGTTTTAAAGTAGGTGACAATTCGGGATGCTTTTACTCTTATTTCAGCAAGCACAGTTAGAAATGTTCCTATGTTCCATCCATCCATTTTCTATTTTGTCTTTGGTGACTTATGTTTGGTGTGTTGTCTAACTTGTCTTAGTTTATAGCTCTTGTAGTATCTAAGCAGTTATGTCCAGTCAGTTACGTAATGCATGCCGTCTTGCAATGTTGTGTGACGTCAGAAGTCGAGCATTGTAACTCACGTGCTGTACGACACCCGGGGGCGAAAAGAGCATACCCTTCCGAGCCAACCCCCTTTACAGTCCTCAGGCTCCCCTACAAGCATAATTAATTCAAAGTCTTTTTTCGCAACAATGTTGAAACTGTGTGCAAAGCATTGCACATTGCGCACTTTTAAGAGCTGTATCAAATCATGTTCTAAGCGTTGTCTGTAATCAAACAGTGAACTGTCTTTTTCAAGCCCCATTGTTCAATTTGCAGCTCCATGGCATCCCTTAAATGTCCGCCTGTGTGTGACTGGGTGAAATGCCCCACTCCCAACAAAACACTCGTTAAATCAGTGCCATTGTCTCTCACATAGTGGCCCCAAGATATCCATCCAGATTCATATGATCATAGCAGCTTTGTCTTAGCAGTCAGACTGACTGACTCTACTTTTTCCAGCTCAGCCATAGCCTTCTTTTTCTCCTCTTCTTATATTTTTTCCACCATACCTTTTAAAGGTTGGCCCTATTCTAGACCTTAATATAAACTAATACTATACAAATACTTTCCCTGGCTGAAGTAATAACTGTGACAAATACCAATGGAAATGACAATCTTCTCCTCTCAACCCCACGGTTTGAGCTGGTTCAGGTCTTCTTTAAATACTCAACGTACAGAACTGAAATGGCCAGATTTTTAGAATTCCCCGCGAAGCTCATGACGCATTGTGACGTACCGAGGCCTCACTCGCAGTGGTCACGTGACAGTGGGCCTGCTCAGCGACACTTCCGCTTCTAAAATTCTCAGTGCTTTGTCGAGCACTGTTTATGTACCGTAATTTTCGGACGATAAACCGCATGGGACTATAAACCGGACCATCTAGAATTTGTGGATATTTTAGGTTTTCTTCTTATATTAGCCGCACCGGACTATAATCCGCGCGTGCATACGTGTTATTTACAAAGAAAGACAGTACACACAAAGCCTTTTTAAGGTTTTAATAACATACTTTAACATGTCTTTCTCAACGCTGCCTGTGACGCAGCAGTAGTACCGCAGCAACACGGAAGTGTGCACGCGAGTTATTTACAAAGAAAGACTGTACACAGAAAGCCTTTTTAAGGTTTTAATAACATACCATAACATTTCTTTCCAAACACTGCCTGTGACGCGGCAACACGGAAATAACACAGCCCTAACAGGGCTGGTTAAAAAAACATACCACTAAAAGTAAAAAAGAGCCATTAAAAGAGTCATCTTCATCTTCCTCCTGTGCACTGAAACCATTGAAGTCTTCCTCCTCAGTGTCCGATTGGAATAGCGTTAGACATCCTTCTCCACACGCTTTCTCAGTCTCTCTTTTGTCGTCGCTTTTATGCATTTCTTCTAGCATTTTCCATGATGAGGGTCTGTTCATGATAATTTTATTCATGCACGAAGCGCTAAGTTACATTCTGTCTTCTTCCACTCACTTCATATCCTCTGGCGGACAAAGAAGAATCTCCGCCGATGCGACCCAGAAGATTGAGTTCGCTCTCCCCGTGGCGGCTCAGGCTTGGACGATCTTGTTTTCTCCAGCGTGGAACTCATCTCCCTGACTCTAAAGTAAGTTTGAATCTTTTATTACACTGTCGAACTTGTTTTTCCCAGCCGGAGTGCCTGGGAGAGCGGAGGCTTCGTGGCCGTTTGTCTGCCGTCGATCATCGGACGCAAAGTATGGCTGCAGATCAAGAGGTTTGTGCGGCTTCGTGCACCAACTGCACCCTTCTCTTAGAGAGGTTGTCCCTGCTAGAGGGACGTGTCCGCCAGTTAGAGCAGGATTGCGCGATAACTGTAGATGTGGCGGATACAGACGCGGGCTGTAGTCAGCCCGCTAGCCCAGTTAGCATTAGCCCCAAGCGGCTTGCTAATCGCGATGAGCCAGGTAAGACGCATAGCCGTCCAAAGTCATCTCGGTCTACTGGCCCTCGCACTTTGGTCATAGGTGACTCCATTACCCGGAATATTACGCTTAAAAATCCAGCCACGGTAATGTGTATTCCTGGGGGCAGAGCACCCGACATAGAAGCTAATCTTAGGGAGCTGACTCGCAATAGGTCTAGTCAACAGCGTAATTCCATCAACACTAGCTACTCGGACATAGTGATACACGTCGGCTCCAATGATGTTAGGATGAGGCAATCGGAGATCACAAAGAGAAACATAGCGAGGACTTGTGATCTCGCCAGAAAGATGAGTCGGCATCGAGTATTTGTCTCTGGCCCCCTGCCTGGTAGAGGCACTGATGAGAGGTTTAGTAGATTAGTCTCCCTTAATCGATGGATGGCTGGGTTCTGTAAGAAGCAGGGACTGTATTTTATAGATAACTGGCCTTCCTTCTGGGGCCGCCCCGACCTGCTGAGGAAGGACGGCCTTCACCCTAACCGTGCAGGCGCCTTCACTCTTTCTAGGAATATAGATTACTGTTTGAGCCACACATGACAGGTCACTTTAGAGCAGGCCGGGTCACAGGTGATTAGACCACCTGTCAAAATGGGTTTGGAGTCTGTTAAGATAAAGTTAACTAGCGCTAGGCTAGACTCCCAGCATAGCTCCTTGTGTAGACTAGAGCGTGATAGTTTGAATAGTGCTACAGTACACATAAATGCACTTTCTACTGGGGTAGTAGACAAATCCAATCACTCCACCCCGACCGGTTTTGCTGATGAAACGGTGCCGGTTTCAGATAATTCTACACGTGTAACAAATATTTACTATCAGATTCCCACGGTCGTATCATCCCACCGCACTAACAAACATTTGAGAGGTGATGTCAGGCCTAGAGAACACAATCTTACTCGCATCTCGTATAAATATCCTTCGATAGATACGCACCCGGATCGACCAATTACACTTAAACTTGGTTTTATGAATATTAGATCGCTTCATACGAAAGCCATTCTCGTTAATGATCTCATCACAGAACATAATCTAAACGTTTTTGGTCTCTGCGAGACCTGGTTAAAACCTAATGAACTGATGCCGCTTAATGAGGCCTCGCCTCCAAATTTTGTGACCTCGCATGTGGCGCGTCCTCGAAAAAAGGGTGGGGGTGTCGCCCTCATCTCGAATTTTGAGCTTAGTTTTAGGCCTCGTTCGATCAACGTATTTAAAACATTTGAGGTTCTCACTGTCCGATCCACTGCTTTACCGTCATTTTATCTTGCTGTTATTTACCGTCCACCCGGGGCTTACTCTGGCTTCCTGGATGAATTTTCAGAATTTATGGCTGATCTAGTAACCAATGCGGATAATATAATTATCATGGGCGATTTCAACATCCACATGAATTTACCGTCAGAGCCACTTACTTCGGCGTTTCAGACTTTAACTGATACGTTTGGCTTTACGCAAGCCGTACAGGCAGCAATGCATAAGATTGGAAATACCATAGATCTGGTATTATCCCGAGGACTTGCAACCTCAAATATAGCAGTACTGCCATACACTACTGTTTTGTCTGATCATTACTTAATAAAGTTTGAAATTCTAGTTCCTTGTCAAAGACAAGAAAGCAATCAGCATTATTGGAGCCGTCATTTCAACTCCATGACTGCAACTGCGCTATCTGAGATACTGTCGCCGGCAACCGCTATATTTCTCACATACGCCGGGTCTATTGATAATCTTACAAATGAATTCAATGCGACATTGTTAAATGCCATTGACGCTGTGGCGCCGTTACGTCTGAAAACTCGCCGTAGAGTGCCTACTCCGTGGTTCACAGATGAAACGCGTACGCTTAAGCAATTATGTAGAAAGCATGAGCGCAGATGGCGTCTAACCAAACTTGAGGTTTTCCATCAGGCATGGCAGTATAGCCTCCTGAAATATAAAGATGCGCTTATCTTAGCAAAAACTCTGTATTTTTCGCAAGTTATTAATCTCAATAAAAATAATCTGAAACACCTATTTGATACAGTGGCAAAGATGACTCTGCGCCAGCCGACCACCGATAGTTCCTTCCACTCAGCTGACGAGTTCATGAAATTCTTTGCTCAAAAGATTGAATCCATTAGGGATGAGATCAAGAATACCATTCCAATCGCTCGGTCGAGCTCGCCGTTTACCAACGCTGATGATCATGCAACAACCCTCTCAACTTTTAAAAGCGTGTCTCTTGAAAGGCTTACACAATTGGTTAGTGCGGCTAAACAAACAACATGTTTACTCGACCCTCTTCCAGCCAAACTACTTAAAGAATTATTTCAAATTTTAGGACCGTCCGTCTTAAATATAATCAATCTGTCTGTCTCCTCTGGGATAGTGCCAACAGCCTTTAAAACCGCTATCATTAAACTGTTACTTAAGCGACCAAATCTTGACCCGGACTGTCTCAGTAATTATAGGCCAGTTTCAAACCTCCCATTCATAGCAAAACTTCTTGGAAAAGTAGTAGCGCAGCAGCTTATTGATTACATGGTCGCCAATAATCGATATGACACTTTTCAGTCTGCTTTTAGAGCTAATCATTCCACTGAGACAGCACTTGCTAAAGTGACTAACGATCTCCTCATAGCTATAGATTCAAACACTTCGTCTGTACTGTTACTACTCGATCTTAGTGCTGCCTTCAACATTGTAGACTTAGATATTTTATTAGGGCGTCTTAAAAGTTGTGTTGGTATTTCAGGGTCAGCACTAGGCTGGTTCCATTCCTATCTATCAAACAGGACGCACCGAGTGGTCCATGGCAATGCGTCCTCGGAGCTCTATAATGTTACGTGTGGTGTCCCACAGGGATCGGTTCTCGGACCAATTCTTTTTAATATTTATATGATTCCGCTTAGCGACATAATACGTAAATATAATATTAGTTTTCAATGCTATGCGGATGACACCCAATTATATATGCCGTTATCGATGACAGATCCGCGGGATTGTTGTAATCTTGAGGCGTGCCTTGCGGAGATCAAGCAATGGATGTCTTTCAACTTCCTTCGTCTTAACCCAGATAAAACTGAGATGTTGATAATTGGGCCAACTCGTTATCAACACTTATTCAAGGAAACCGCTATAACTATAGATAACCGTACTATCACTCAAAGCGATACTGTAACTAATCTCGGGGTAATATTTGACCAAACTCTCTCCTTTCAAAAGCACATTAAGAATATAACAAGAATTGCGTTTTTTCACCTTCGTAATATTGCAAAGATTCGTCCGATCCTCTCGACCGGTGATGCAGAAACTATTATTCATGCGTTCGTCACGTCGCGCCTGGACTACTGTAATGTACTATTATCGGGTCTTCCTAAGTCCCGCATCAAAAGTCTACAGTTAGTACAAAATGCTGCTGCAAGGCTGCTCTCTCGGACAAGAAAATTTGATCACATTATCCCAATACTAGCCAACTTACATTGGCTCCCGGTCCATTTAAGATGTGATTTCAAGGTTCTTCTATTAACCCAGTGCTTCTCAAATAGTGGGGCGCGCCCCCCTTGGGGCCTGGGGGGGCGCGTGTGACCCTGGGGAACAGGCTTTTTTTTTGGCAGTACTAGAATAAAGTGTAATTGCGCATTTTCACAGCAGGGGGCAGTGGCGCTCTCATTGTTACTTCTGTGACGTTTGCGACAGTGCAACATTTTACGATTTACAGGACAAGTTAGGATAGTCACGGTGGGGAGGGGGGGGCGCGAATAATTTTCTTCTTGCTAGGGGGGGGCGTAACAGAAAATAATTGAGAAGCACTGTATTAACCTATAAATCACTGCATGGCTTAGCGCCTTCATATCTCGTCGACCTAGTTGTTCCTTATGTTCCGTCTCGTAACCTTCGTTCGCAAAACGCTACCCTTTTAGTGGCACAGAGGGCCAAGAAAATGTCTGCAGGCTCTAGAGCATTTTCTATTCGGGCTCCAGAGCTTTGGAATGCCCTACCAATGGATATTAGAACTGCTACCTCAGTAGAAACATTTAGGACACGTCTAAAGACACATTTCCATGACATGGCCTTTAACTAACCTGTAGTGGCCAATTCGGCTGGAGTTTGTTTTCTCTCCCTCTCCACTCCCAGGTGGTTAGGTGGCACCCATGCTGACAGCGGCTATCTGGATTCTCATGGGTTAATTCAGGATGGGGGAACTGCAGCTCAACCTCCTCGTAGACACTGCCAGGACAATTGAGGGCTCCTTCGGCAGCCCTCTGCTCACATGGACATCCACTTTTTATTTCATTGATGTTCATGTTGTATCATTTGTGCCCTCTCTGCATCCATTCCAACCTGGTGATCCTGAAAGGGGGATCCTTCCATCTGTGGTCCCTTCTCAAGGTTTCTTATTTTACCCCAGTAGGGGTTTTTAAGTTTTTCCTTGCCCTTTTGGGAGCTTAAGATCAGGGGATGCTTTGAGAATAATTGTCAATTTCTGTCTATGTGAAGCCCTTTGAGACTGATTGTGATTTAGGGCTATACAAATAAACTTGACTTGACTTGACATTAAAATAGCGACCTACACGTATAGCACCAGAGTAGACGTGACTGGGAAATAAAGAAAGAAAACACAATGTCATCAACAATGGGACAAATCGACTGCCTTTAACTTAAAAGCGGTATAACATGCATTTTTTTTTCCCCATAATGACGGTTTCTGTATAAAAGCTTCCTTTCAGTAATGTCCGTCTTGATCTCATTCTGGCTCTTCTTTGTGTGAATTATACGGCACTATTTGCCTGGCGGATGGACATGCAATCAACACACCACTTTTCTCCCCAGTATCCCTCCGCTCAGCAAAGCGGTGCTGCACAACAGCGGTCCACAGCCTTTTTACGAGTATAGAAAAGTGATCAAGTCGTCACAAAAATTCCAGGAAAAATCCTATGTAAGACTATAAGCCGCAGGGTTCAAAATTTGAGAAAACATTGCGGCTTATAGTCCGAATTTTACGATATCTGTTTATGTATTTAACTACTGGCAACTGTAGAACAGCTAGGTGGGGAGAATAACAAAAGGAATGCCAACCTCTGATTTTTCCTCCTTTATTTTACACCAATGTGCAAAACAAAAAAGTGTAAAACTAAACAGAAATACAAATATGTTTTTGGTTACCGTTTTTTTCCGTGTATAGTGCGCAATATTTTACTAATTTATTGTCCTAAAATCTGGGGTGCGTATTATACATGGGTACAAAGAAAAAAAAAATTATTTTTTTTTTTAAATATTTTTTTTTTTTTTTTTTTTTTAAATAAAGTCATGGTACAACAAAACCAACAACAGGACTGACCGACAAAGTCGTGGAACAAAAAGACAGGGTGACATTACCAAAGACAGGAACAGAATGACAGTAACACATGCAATGATCCAACGGTGAGCGAGGGGCAGACAGGACTTAAGACCGAGCCTTCTGCTATACAGCCCCTACACTGTGGAACTCCCTCCCCGACCACCTAAGAGCACCCCAATCCACTGACTCTTTCAAAACTGGACTTAAAACTCACCTTTTTACCTTAGCATTTCCGTAATTTTTCCTCATATCTTGGTTGTCGTCCAGTTGTTCTAAACTTGTCCTTGTTTTGTTTTCTTGTTTTTTTATCTGCCATGTAGCACTTTGAGATTCCCCCAAATGTAAAGTGCGTTATAAATATAATTTATTATTATTATTATTATTACTTAAATACAAAACACGTTACATCGATTGAGGTGACACAGGAAGAGCGGGGTGACACGAACAGAAACTATGGCAACCTAGACACATAGCAAAACTGGGGACGAGACATGACAAATCTCCCCCGAAATAAAACTCACCTTTCTTCTTGTTTGTTGTCAATCGCGCATCGCATTCAGCCATTCTGCCCAACACACTTAGTAAAATTCAAAATTGACGACACATCGTTTGATGCGATGGTGCAATCCTCGATGGTGTGTTATTGTCAAATATTGTTTGTTTTTTAATCTCCATCGCGGACCGGACGTAATACGGAGGCCGCCATTACAGATGCGCAGAACGGTTGCGCAAGACACGTCAGCTATATAAAGAGCGAGAGTTCAGTTCTCCACCTATTAGTTTCAATTCACAGTTTAATTAGCAGTTTCAATCAGCAAATAACAAAATGCGTATTACAGGTAATATTTTATTTCACAACACTTTGCCTTGTTCCTTTCGTCTCTGCTGTTCATTTCAAACACGCTCCATACGACCGCAATGCTCTTGTATCAGACGCTCGCTCGATCACCTGCTAGTTTGCCGTCTGTCACAATGTACCCTACACAAATCCGAAACATTTGTTGCGGCTCCGAGTCACGACGAGGGGCAAGTTTTGGTTTCCAAGGGTGTTTTTATTCCTCTTCAACGTCTCTCCCATACAGAGCCGCCGTGTGCGCACGGAGCGCGGTGGTGCGTTTAGGGGCAGTCGGAGAAATCAACGCCAACAAAAAAAATGACATCCAGCCTAGTTAAGACCATACCAAAGACTTTAAAAATGGGACCCATTGCCTCCCTGCGTGTGTGACGATCTTTGGGACTTAAAAAAAAAAAAAAAAAAAAAAAAAAGAAAAATTAAAAAAAAAAATTAAAAAAATTCATAAAAATTGGGTGCGTATTATACATGGGTACAAGCTTTTTTCCAGCATCAGCATGCCATTGTTAGGGGTGCGTACTGTACATGGGGGCGCACTATACACGGAAAAAAACGGTATTTTGTCTTTCAAACAATTTCCAAATAATAACTTTTCTCTTAATTTTTCTCTACAGAGCTGATTGACACGAGGAAAAACCTGAATGAATGAATGATCGTTAGGACCAACCCACTACTTCAGAATACAGTGGAGCCTCGGTTATCGAACATCCTGGTTCTCGAACAAATCGGTATTCGAACAAAAACTTCGAGATTTTTTTGCTTCGGATGTCGGCCGAAATTCGGTTGACGAACCTCGCGAGATGAGCCGAGAGGACCCGTGTGCCAACTGACTCCGTTCGTTATTACATTCTTGTTACTCTGAGGATTGCATAACTCTAATCGAGCGTACATAGGAAGCAAGTGGGAGCAGTAAAGCCATCCTAAAACACAAAGACTCTCCAAAAGCAATGCGACAGTGAGCCCCCGGCGCGCTGCGGTTGCGCGATCGGAAAAAATCAAGCTCCCTGCGCACTGAGTGAGGTCCACTTAAATTTGGGAAAGTAATATTTTCTAAATTTTAGCGACTGCTCTGTCACAATAATGCGACCAGCATGGTGCAGTTGCACGGTCGGTGGCACGCTACGGTTGCGCGTTCAGCGGTGCGCTGCAGTTGCGCGATCGGACAAAATTAAGCTCCCTGATCACTGAGTGTGGTATGTGACTTTACGTCAAAGTACACGAGTGTGGCTGAGCACGGAGCCGTTGTCCGCGTGTTTCTGAACATAACATCTAACCGTGTCACAAAAAAGGTTGGGGAACGCTGCTCTAGTGTGGCTTATTCATTATTTAATTTGAACTATTTTAATTAAAATCAGCAGTCTTCACACGTAAAAACACTCAATAAAGCACATGGAATCAAAAACTTGTTTTCGATCATGCGTACCACTCCGTTCCAAAGTCCTGTTGTCCGAATCAAACCTTTTAACTCCGGAATTACTCTTCCTTTACTGATGACCTCCTGCTTCGACCGAAAATTCATAGTTGAAAATCGTTTGGATATGTAATCCTCCATTGTAAAACGAGATGTAAAAACGGAAAGAAAAACAAAACGAATGTAAAACGAAATAAACGGACGACTGCTCCTCAGTTCACTAACTTTGAACTGGCGATCTCTTATTCGCATGAGATTTTTAAAGTCCTGATTTACTTTCCAAAATTTAAGTGGACCTCAGTGCGCACTGCGCAGGGAGCTTAATTTGGTGCAGCGCGCCGGGCGCTCACTGTCGCATTGCTTAAAGAGCGCCTTTGTGTTTTAGGATGAACAGCAGAGACCAAAGGAACAAGGCAAAGTGTTGTGAAATAAAATATTACCTGTGTTTTTATTCCTCTTCAACGTCTCTCCCATACAGAGCCGCCTCTTTCCCGTGCGCGGTGGTGCGTTTACGGGCAGTCGGAGAAATCAACGCCAACAAAAAAAATTACATCCAGCCTAGTTAAGACCATACCAAAGACTATAAAAATGGGACCCATTGCCTGCCTGCGTGTGTGACGATCATTGGGACTTAAAAAAAAAAAAAAAAAAAAATTTAAAAATTCATAAAAATTGGGTGCGTATTATACATGGGTACAAGCTTTTTTCCAGCATCAGCATGCCATTTTTAGGGGTGCGTACTATACATGGGGGCGCACTATACACGGAAAAAAACGGTAGATCTTTATTGTCATTGTCACACATGTACAACGGAATTTAAAAAGTGCCAACCGATCAGTGCAAAAAACAAAATAAATAAAAAAATAGAATAATAAGATAAAGAAATACAAGCTAAAAACCACACAGAACATAATAAAAACGTTTTAGCGGCATTTATTGTGACTACCATATAGGGTAAAAACTGTTGGCGAATCTGCTAGTCCTTGATCTAATTGATCTGTAGCGTCTGCCTGATGGCAACAGTTCGAAAAGGGAGTGGCCAGGGTGGGAAGTGTCCTTCAGAATGTTCCGTGTTTTTTTGAGACAGCGGGTTCTGTGTAGGTCTTCCAGTGTGGGGAGAGGGCAGCCAACAATCTTCTGTGCTGTGTTGATGACCCCTTGGAGCTTTTTCCTCTGAGCTGCAGTGCAGCTGGTGTACCAAACACATATACAGTATGTTAGAGTGCTCTCTATGGAGCAGCAATAGATGGACACCAGCAGTCTCTGTGTAATGCTGTAATGCTGTACCACGCTCCAGGTGAAGTCCTCCTCGATGTGGACTCCTAGGTAGCGGAAGGAGGACACCCTCTCCACACAGACCCCATTGATGATAACTGGTGGAATGTACGATTTATTTTTACTTTACTTACTTTTTTTACTTTACTTTACTGATCCCACTTGCTTTCTTTGGAGGCATGATTAGGGGTTAATACAATCCTCAAAGTAACGAAAATACAATAACGAATAGAGTCAGTCGGTGTCCGGGCCACGCAATCGGTTTTCTCGGGTCCTTTCGGCTCATCTCGCGAGGGTCGACCTCCGAATTTTGTTCGACAACCGAAGCATAAAATCTCAAATTTTTCGTTCGAGTTCCGATTTGTTCGAGAACCGGGACGTTCGAAAACTCAGATTTGACTGTACTGTGTTATATTTAAGAGCCTGGACAGCAGATATTTTTCAGGGCAAGCTTTAATGCGGGGCCTTTTCAAAAATGAACATATCTACGAGATCCAACACACCAGCTCAACTTCTGCACACACGTAATGACAAGTAGACGTGCCTGTGTGCACTTACATACGTCACACTGTATTTGTAAACAATAGCCTTTGTTTTTTTCACATTGATTAACTTTTGGGACATTATTTTCTCTATTTTGTCGTGTTTAATTTATTTTTTTGCTCATTATTCGTCTTTTAAATATCCATGTCAAATGCCACATACAAAGTGCGTAAAGATGTCATCCAACCTTTTGCTGTAGTGTATTTTTGTTGTTTATGTTGTGTTTTAGACAAAATTATACAAATTGGTTCAGAACACATAGGCTTTGCTTCTCGACGCTCCCTCTGGAATGATTTAGCCTCAAGATCCGGGGTTCTACTGTCTGCTGAAATGCCATCCTGGAACCAGTGTGACAGGTTGGTGGACCAAAGTTTGTCCCTGTCACTAAACATTCAATACAGCATTTATCCGAAGGAAATCCAATAAGTGCAACTGTTACAAATTATAGAATGCGGTGTATCATACTATACATGCTATACCAACATGTCAAACTGCATTTGTGCATAATTTCTTCAAAACAAGTAGAATTTATGTAAAAACAAGATTTTGACAAAAAACAAAGATGCTATTTAGAGAGAGAAAAATGTTGGAAATTATGGAGGGCATCGCAGGCAAGGGCGTGATGAGATTTCCATAATAAAAGCGAGCATTGTCTTTGAAAACAAAGATGCTTTTGAATAGCCTGAGTTTTCAGGCTTGTGGCATTATGGGGTCTTACATTCATGACACTGTTTGACTATCAACAGTTGTAGCAAGTAATTAAACATTAAAACCACTGCAATTTATACTCAGGTGCGGCCCATAACAGAGCGAACTAATATTTTTCCCTAATTTTAGCTGGTGTGGCTCATAATGAGGTGCTGTAGTCCAGAAATTCCAGTAGTACCCAAAGCTGTGAGAAAACCGACCCAAGCTTGCCTTGCCAATGACTAACCTCACCCTTTTCTGTTATATGCGTCGCTAACTCAGCACAAAGTCTGTCCAATTTTTAACTCATTCTCACTCTGAGATTTCAAACAACAGCACAGGTAGAGCAACAATCCGTAAGACCTGCTCTCTACGACAGGACAACAAAATAATCTATCTTCTCCTTGCATCCAAGCAACAGAAAGGCTCGAGTTTTTTTATGCACTAAATGTGCCAAAACAACTTTCAAAGTGTGTGTTAGTATGTGGCAAACATTTTTACTAGTGACATTTTTAGCAATTTTGGAAAATAAAAATGTGACCGCAGCTCGATGATCGACTCTGTAGTCATGTCATCGGATTTGTGGCCGCATGTTTTGGACACTCAGGTGAAGAGAGAGGCGGAGCTGTCAACTGATCACCACCTGGTGGTGGGTTGGCTCCAATGGTGGGGGAAGATGCCGGTCCGACCTGGCAGACCCAAACGTACTGTGAGTGTTTATAGGGAACATCTGGTATAATCATCTGTCATAAAGAGCTTAAACACCCACCTCCGGCAGAGCTTTTACCACGTCCCGGAGGAGGCGGGGGACTATGTGCCGTGCCTCCGTTGTTGAGGCAGTCGACCGGAGTTGTGGCCATTAGGTGGTTGGTGCCTGTCATGGTGACAACCCCCGAACTCGCTGGTGGACACCGACGGTAAGGGATGCCGTCAAGCTGGAGAAGGTGTCCTATCGGGCTGCTTTGGCCCGTGGGACTCCAGAGGCAGCCGACAGGTACCGGATGGTCAAGCGGAACGCGGCCTCAGCGGTTACTGAGTCAAAAACCCGGGCGTGGGAGGAGTTTGGCAAGACCATGGAGAATGACTTCTGGACGGCTTCGAGGAAATTCTGGTCCACCATCCGGCGCCTCAGGAGGTGGAAGCAGTTCACCGTTAATACTGTTTAGAGTGGAGACGGTGCGCTGCTGACCTCGACTCGGGACATTGTGAGTCGGAGGGGAGAATACTTTGAAGATCTCCTCAATTCTACTGACATGCCTTCCATTGCAGAAGCAAGGCCTAGAGAATCTGTGGTGGACTCCAATCTCTGGGGTCGAAGTCTCCGAGGTAGTTAAAAAAAACTCCTCGAAGACACGCCTTCCATTGTGGAAGCAGGGCCTGGAGGCTCTGAGGTGGACTCTCCAATATCTGGGGTCGAAGTCACCGAGGTGAAAAACTCTTTGGGGACAAGGCCCCAGGGGTGGATGAGATTCGCGCGGAGTTCATAAAGGCTCTGGATGTTGTGGGGCTGTCCTGACTGACACACCTCTACAGCATTGAGTGAACATTGGGGACAATGCCTCTGGATTGGCAGACTAGGGTGGTGGTCCCCCTTTTTAAGAAGGGGGACCGGAGGGTGTGTTCCAACTACCGAGGAATCACACTCCTCAGCCTCCCTGGTAAGGTCTATTCAGGGGTGCTGGAGAGGAGGGTCCGTCGGGAGGTCGAATCTCGGATTCAGGAGGAGCAGTGTGGTTTTCGTCTTGGCCGTGGAACAGTGGACCAGCTCTATACCCTCGGCAGGATCCTCAAGGGTGCATGAGAGTTTGCTCAACCAGTCCACATGTGTTTTGCGGACCTGGAGAAGGCGTTCGACCGTGTCCTTCGGAGAGTTCTGTTGGGGGTACTTCGAGAGTACGGGGTGCTGAACCAACTGATAAGGGCGGTTCGCTCCCTGTATCACCGATGCCAGATTTTGGTTCGCATTTCCGGGAGTAAGTCGGATTGGTTCCCAGTGGGGGTTGGACTCCGCCAAGGCTGCCCTTTGTCACCGATTCGGTTCATAATTTTTATGGACAGAATTTCTAGGCGCAGCCGAGGCGTTGAAGGTGTCCGGTTTGGTGACCTCACTATTGCATCTATGCATTTTGCAGATGATGTGGTGCTGTCGGCTTCTTCGAGCCTTTATCTCCAGCTCTCACTGGAGTGGTTTGCAGCCCAGTGTGAAGCCATCGGGATGAAAGTCAGCACCTACAAGTCGAAAAAGGGTGGAATGCCCTCTCCGGATCGGGGATGAGATCCTGCTCCAAGTGGAGGAGTTCAAGTATCTTGGGGTCGAGCGAGGGCAGGATGGAGCGTGAGATCGACAGACAGATCGGTGCAGCGACTGCTGTGATGCAGACTCTGTCCCGGTCCGTCGTGGTGAAGAGGGAGCTGAGTCGAAAGGCGAAGCTCTCAATTTACCAGTCGATCTACGCTCCTACACTCACTTATTGTCACGAGCTATGGGTAGTGACCGAAAGGACAAGGTCCTGGATAAAAGCGTCCGAAACGAGTTTTCTCAGCAGGTTGTCCGGGCTCTCCCTTAGAGATAGGGTGAGAAGCTCAGTTATCCGGGAGGGACTCAGAGTCGAGCCGCTGCTCCTCCATGTTGAGAGGAGCCAAATGAGGTGGCTCGGGCATCTCATCAAAAGGCCTCCTGGACGCCTCCCCGGGTGAAGTGTTCCGGGCATGTCCCACCGACAGGAGAGCCCAGGGACAACCCAGGACACACTGGGGAGATTATGTCTCTCGGTTGGCCTGGGAATGCCTTGGGATCCCCCGGGATGAGCTGGACAAAGTGGCCGGGGAGAGGGAAGTCTGGACTGCTGCTGCCCCCGTGATGGATAAGCGGAAGAAGATGGATAGATGGATTTTTAAAAGTGAAGACAATTTGCAATTTTAGTAATAACACATGAATTTGATGCTCAATTTATCTTCGCAGGCCACATACAATGATTTGGTGGGCCAGATCTGGCTCCCGGGCCTTGAGTTTGACACATGTGGTTTAGTGGGTCACCCAGCTCCAGAGCGCAGGCCTTCAGCAGATGAGAGACCCTGTCTGGACCCGCAGCCTTTCCGGGGCCGAGTCTCCTCAGCTGTCCACTCACTCAAGCGGCCGTCACTCTCGGTGAAAGGGTATCAGCTGAATAATGGAGCATGGGCAGATCAGGGAGCAGAAGTGGCTGGTGGGAGCGAGGGCTAGCGGGTGTTGTTGAACCTATTAGAGAAGTCATTCAGCTGGTTTTCCCTCTCTACACTGCCACTAATGGTGACACCTTGCTTTGGGCCGTAGCCTTATCCTGTCCCACACCTGCTTCATGCTGTTCCGCTGCAGCTTCTGCTCCAACTTCTTCCTATAAAGTAATCTTGCCACCTTGAGCTCCCTCTGCACTTGCTTGAGTTCCTGCTTATTACCGTACTTGAAGGCCCGCTTCTTGCGATTCACGAGGCTCTTAAAGTCCCAATGATCGTCACACATCTGGGTGTGGTGAAATTTGTCCTCTGCATTTAACCCATCCCCGTGTGATTTTGATCCATCGCCTGGGGGAGAGGGGAGCAGTGAGCACCAGCTGTGCCGTGCTCGGGACTCATTTGGTGATCTAATCCCCCAATTCCAACCCTTAATGCTGAGTGCCAAGCAGGGAGGCAATGGGTCCATTTTTGTAGTCTTTGGTATGACCCGGCCGGGGTTTGAACCCACAACCTTCCAGTCTCAGAGCGGACACTCTACCACTAGGCAATTGAGCTAGGCTGATCCCTCTCATAATCCAAGGCTTGTTGTCATAGCAGTGCACTGTCCTTACTGGAACCACAACATCCATGCAGAAGATAATATACTCAGGGGTATGATCAACTGCCTCCTCAACGTCCTCAATGCATGGCCCCAGCAACACATCCTGACGGCAGTCCCAAAGTAATCCTTCAGAGACTGCTCAGCTTCAGGCAACCACCTCCTAAACAGTTGAGTGGTCTTTGGAGGTCTCCTCAATTTTGTCTTTGTGTATTGTCCAAACAGGACCACGTTGTGATCTACCTTCCCAAGTGCAGGCAGAGGTGTGGCACTGTATGCATCCTCATCGTTCGCATACAGCAGGTCAATCGTCTTATTTCACCTAGTGTAACAATCCACATACCGGGTGAAGTCAAAAGTCAAAGTCTGCTTTATTATCAATTTCTTCACATGCCAAGACACAAAGAAATCAAAATTACGTTCCCACTATCCCACGGTGACAAGACATAGTACACAATGTACATACAAGTAAACAACACAAAAAATAAAAACAAGAAGGCACAAACAAAGAATAAATAAGAGTGATGAATGAATAATAAATAAACAAATAACATAATAAATAAGAGGAGCAAAAATGGGGCAAGTGTGCAAACAGCACACAGCGCTAAAGTGCAGGATGCTACGCAGAAGGGGGGAGAGAGTTCAGGATCCTAACAGCCTCGAGTATGAAGCTGTCGGTGAGTCTGGTGGTGCGGGAGCGCACGCTCCTGTACCTCTTCCCAGAGGGCAGAAGATCAAAGAAAGAGTGAGCGGGGTGACTCACATCACTCACAATCGTGGTCGCCTTGCGGGTGAGATGGGAGGTGTAAATGTCCTTCAGGGAGGGGAGTGAAGCACCAATAATCTTACCAGCCGTGTTCACTATGCGCTGCAGGGCCTTCATGTTGTATTCAGTGCAGCTACCACCCCAAACAGGGATACAACTGGAAAAGAGGCGCTCAATGATGCCACGGTAGAATGTAGTCATGACGCCCGGAGGAGCACTTGCTCGCCTGAGTTTCCGCAGGAAGTACAGGCGGCGCTGAGCCTTCTTCGCCAGTGATGCGGTGTTGGTGGATCAGGAGAGATCCTCACTGATGTGCACCCCCAGGAACCTGGTGCTGCTCACCCTCTCCACCACAGCACCGTAGATGAAAAAGAACCCCATTTCAACCCCTTACACTGAGTGCCAAGCAGGGAAGAAATGGGTATCATTTTTATAGTCTCCGGTATGACCCGGCTGGGGTTTGAACCCTCAACTTCCCAGTCTCAAGGTGGACACTCTACCACTAGGCCAGTCGAGTCTTATCCAAAGTCATGTGGTTAAAGTCCCCGGGGATCAGCAGCAGCGCGTCAGGGTGCTATGTCTGCAAGTCACCAACCGCAGAGTCTCACACTACTACCATATTGGCACACGGACTCACATAAACAAAAACGGCAATGGCTTGTCCAAACTCTCTGGACAGACAGTAAGGACGCAGGCTAACCCCCAAAGGTTCAATGTCTCTGCAGCTGGAAGTTTTGATATACACATGCCAAGGGCGGCACCACCTAACATTCACATACAGAGTGAGACCACCACCTTTACTCTTCTCTCAGACTTTGATGTCTCTATCAGCTTTGATCATGCTGAAGCCCGGTAGCTCAACACTAGCATCCAGTATGCTCGCCGTTAGCCACATCTCTCAGAAACACAGCAAACTGCACTCTCTGAAGGACTTCATAGTCTCCCTCAGCGCAGCCAGGTCATCAGTCTTGTTCTGCAGTGAGGTGACGTTTGCTAGGATCACGGAGGGTACAAGAGGTTTAAAATGCCACTTCTGAGCGAGCCACTTAGCCCTTAGCTTAGCCTTTAGCTGCAGCCACGATAGGGCTTCTTCACCTCCACAGAAATCTGTAGAGTGCTCCCGCTTTACTTTCAATAGCTTTTAACAAGGCGGCCTTGTTAAAAGCTAAATGCAAATTATGTCTAAAGCATTGATGCTGTGGTATTGTGGACAATTATGTGGTTCATTGAAGGGAGAACATACCGTGGAGTTAGTGACATGAGAAATTGTCAGAATCTAGGTTATTCCATTGTGTAGATAGGTAGCTGGTCCTCCCCGATATACTATGCTACAGCTCTGTTTATTTTTGCAGTTTCAGAAGACTTTGGGTCATATTTTCTTTTTTTTCAAATAGCAGTAGAATAGCCTGTTTTTTTTCTGTTTAGTTGCATGATAGTTTCTCTCTGCTTCAGTCTGCATCTTTAACAGAAGGCTATCTTTGCCGCAACAGGCAGGGTCACCCTGAACTGGTTGCCTGCCAGTCATAGAGCACACATGAACAAACATTTGTGTGTGTGTGTTTGTGTGCGTGTGTGTGTGCGTGTGTGCGTGTGTGCGCGTCTGTATGTGTGTGTGTGTGTTTGTGCATGCGTGTTGTGTGGTGAGGTTATAAACTCCCTACTGAACCTCCTACCGCACCCTTACAACTCCAGTTAAAACTGCCTCGAATCATCAGTGTTCATACAATGTATTATAGTAATTCTGTTACATTGTGAAGACATTTGCAGAAGTCTGTGTAACTCTGCAACTCAATGACTGCTGATTAATGATTAAAGCATATTGACCTCCTCTTGATAAGTGTTGATAAATGAGTAATACCTGTATGATTCATTCTGAGACTTATATAGTGGACACATTTGACTAGACTGAATGTCATGGGCAGTGATATATTTGTGTAAGCATTGCTAAAACAGAATAGCCAGAGTTGAACCTAGAATTATGCATGATGTGTTGCAAACACCACTGAGTTTATCTTCTATTTATATATTTAGAGACAATTATAATGAAACATACCAAGAAAAATTACATTTTTAACTCTTTCATCTTTAAATATCAGATTTGAAGTAAACTGTATCAACAGCAAAAACTATTTTTAGGCATACTTTTCGAACACATCCATGTTCTTAATTCGACACTTAGCCACGCGCGGTAATCTTCTGAGATGATGTCATTTCAAGTACGCAGAGTCTCCATTCAACCATTGTACTGTACTGTGTGTCTCATTCACTGCTCTTTTCCGTTGTTATCTTGTTATTCGGCGAAATGCCTCGGCGTCGTGTGGCAATGCATTGCTCACATTTAAGGCAACAGTTGTTTGCGTGGCGAAAAGACAAGAATAGGGCACATAAATGGACCATTTTTGTCCTCAGAGCAAACTGATTTCAGGCCTGTTTCGATACGTTTTTTTTTTTTCCCACAAGCTCTTCAAAGATCTGTTTTTTTCAACTGTTATGCCGATGATATAGGATTTGCAAAAGGGTAGGTGTGATTGTCATCACTTGACATACGTGTAGAATGTCAATACTACGTTGGTGGCCAATAAAGACGCAAAACGTTCTTACGAAAAGTTGTTCAGTTGTCCATCCAAACTGTAGTTCCATGCAAAACTGGCAAGCAGAACAATAAATGAAACAAAAATTGTCCGTTACCTAAATTATATCATACAGTTAAAGGCAGGCAAGCTAATTAAAACTAGCACCAATGGTACGGTAAATTATTAACTTTCAAGCAACGCGCAGGGAGCAATCCAGGCTGTTGTATACTTATTTACCTGTATGATACTGAACAAATAATGAAGACAAACAACAGCACGGATGCGTTCATGTGAATGCCCTCTTCAGAGGTCCCAGGACACTGGTAAGAAATTGGCACATTGACTGGTGATATTTGTGGCTTGCAAACATAGAAACTCATTTATTATATAATGATAAATTACTGTACTTGTGACAAAACTAGATTATATTTGGCATTTCTGAAATTACTTCACTTTTGGTCTAAAGTATTGTCATTGAACATAAATACAGACTATGGGACATGGATAATAGCTGATATATTTACTGGGTTTGGACATTTGACTTTTTTTTCAACATTATGACTATACACCTACAGTTATACATAAAGATTGGGTTGTCCCCTAAATAGAGGTCCTGTCACTTTAAGCAGTGGGACGGACCGTGAACAACAAGCTTCAGTCTGTCACTCAACAAAGCTGCAGCCCATTGGAAATCTGATCTTCTTTCTAATAAGATCTCTCCAACGATTTTCTTTCCACAGAGACACAATTTGACTTCCATTAAAGTAAGTTCCGCTAAATTACTACATAATAGTGAAATGCCCTACATTGAAATTGCATTTTTAAAATCTGAAATGATCTGACATGACACTTCTGCCATAATATGCTCAAAATTAAGAAAATGCCCCAATAATTTGGATAGGTAAATAGTGTATGCATAAAGTAAAGCACAACTTAGCTGAATTGTCATGCCAGCCGTCATGTACATAGTACACCAGGGGTGGGCAAATAATTTTGCAAAGCGGTCCACATGAGAAACTGAAGTACTTGCTGAGAGCCAAGTGAACACTAATCTCAACTCTGAGTTTGTATGTGGAAAACAAATTTATTAATGCATGGTTGAGGACCCAAACACAGTCAAGCGAGGTAGGAGTACAGTGTTCTTCATTAAATGTATTGTGTTCCTCTTCTTTATTAATGTATAATAGCTAAGGCCTTCACACATGCTATTCTACACACCTGACTATCTTCATCTGTTATATTTATATATACGTGTATATATTATATATATATATACTAGGGGTGTAACGATACATCGATACACATCGATTAATCGATATAATGCTCTACGATTTATTGGCATCGATGCTAAAGGTAAACATCGATTTATATCGCCGTGTTTGACCTCGGACATTAGACGCGACTTTATTTTGAAATCCAGTTCATTGTTGCTTGCTTCCTCTTTCCGGGAGCAGTGCGCCCGGCGTTGTTGTGTTGTGAGCAGAGCACGCACGTGAAAGGGGAGGCGACAACTAGTACGCGGCTCCTGGGCTGGTGCTATGGCTAGTGTCCAAAAAGACGAGGAAATTTGCTCCCCTTTAGGCTTCAAGTCATTCGTTTGGAAGCACTTTGGATTCCAAAGAAAATATGGCTCAACGGACAAGACACGTGCAATTTGTAAATCCTGCCATGTGTTATCAAATATTCAGGGAGCACAAATATCGCCGCACATTTAAAGAAAAAACACGACATCAAAGTTCAGTGTTAAAGTAAGCAATTTGTATACTACAATACTCTTGTAATTTCCTAAATAAAGAGTTTGCAGTACCTTGTTGATTTTGCGTATGAATTGTTATAAATCAGGATATTGTTCTATATTTTTTATTAAAAAAAAAAATATCGATCGTAGAGCACTATATCGCGATATATCGTGAATGAATCGCAGCAGGCTTTAAGATATCGGCAAATATCGTATCGTAGTTCTTTATATCGTTATTATATTGTATCGTGACAAAACCCGCGATTTACACCCCTAATATATACACGTATATATAAATATAACAGATGAAGAAGATAGTCGTGTTTTTTTTCATAGTTTGGGTGGGGGGGGCGCAACATATACTCAGGAGTAGGGGTGTAAATCGCGGGTTTTGTCACGATACGATACCATATCGATACAAAGAACTACGATACGATATTTGCCGATATCATAAAGCCTGCTGCGATTCGTTCACGATATATCGCGATATAGTGCTCTACGATCAATTTCTTTTTTTTTTAAATAAAAAATATAGAACAATATCCTGATTTATAACAATACATACGCAAAATCAACAAGGTACTGCAAACTCTTTATTTAGGAAATTACAAGAGTATTGTAGTATACAAAGTGCTTATTTTAACACTGAACTTTGATGTCGTGTTTTTTCTTTAAATGTGCGGCGAGATTTGTCCTCCCTGAATATTTGATCACCGCATGGCAGGATTTACAAACTGCACGTGTCTTGTCCGTTGAGCCATCTTTTCTTTGGAATCCAAAGTGCTTCCAAACGAATGACTTGAAGCCTAAAGGGGAGCAAATTTCCTCGTCTCTTTGGACACTAGCCATAGCACCAGCCCAGGAGCCGCGTACTAGTTGTCGACTCCCCTTTCACGTGCCTGCTCTGCTCACAACACGCCGCCGCGCCACTGCTCCCGGAAAGAGGAAGCAAGCAACAATGAACTGGATTTCAAAATAAAGTCGCGTCTAATGTCCGAGGTCAAACACGGCGATATAAATCGATGTTTACGTTTAGCATCGATGCCAATAAATCGTAGAGCATTATATCGATTAATCGATGTGTATTGATGAATCGTTACACCCCTACTCAGGAGGGTAATTATATATATATATATATATATATATATATATATATATATATATATATATATATATATATATATATATATATATATATATATATATATATATCGTATTTTTCGGACTATAAGTCGTGTTTTTTTTCATAGTTTGGGTGGGGGGGGGCGACATATACTCAGGAGGGACTTACCGTTTTTCTCCGTGTATAGTGCGCAAAATTTAACAAATTTATTGTCCTAAAATCTGGGGTGCGCATTATACATGGGTACAAAAAAATCTTTATTTTTTTTTTTAAAGCAGGTTGCTTATGGCCGATGAGGAGATGACAAGGTCAAGTGTATGCCCTTTGTCATGTGTGGGGACATTTACATGTTGGGTGAGGTGTAAACAATCCAATAGTTGCAACAGGTCAGAGGCAGGGGGGCGGGAGGGGGTGTCGACATGGATGTTAACATCACCCAATATGATTAGATTAGTGGAAGTGGAGGTACAGAGGGTAGTGAGTAGATCGTGTAGTTCTGGAATGAAAGAGGAGTTTGCTTTAGGAGGGCGGTAAATAAGTAAAGTAAAACTGTGATGGGATATGGAGGTTTACATTTGAATGCAAGGGATTCGAATTAGGAGTGATCAGGTAGAGGGAGGGGGGACAGCTCTAGATCAAGACGGTGGAGTACAGCCAGGCCACCGCCACGGCCAGTGCTGCGAGGTTTAGTTATGTATCTATAACCAGAGGGACAGGCTTCATTGAGGGATTGATAGACATCAGGTGGTTGCCAGGCACATTATGTCTAGGCCTTTGTCCAGGATGAGGTCGTGAATAAATGATGATTTACGGGTGAGTGCTTGGATGTTGAGGAGATCCATTTTGATTGTGGCTGTGGGGCTGTGTTGAGGTAGGGGGTGAAGTAGAGAGAAATCCACTCCACGTTTTCTGTGCCACAATCCACTCTGTGTTGGAGTGAAATCCACTCTATGTTGGTGTCCGTTTCGTGCTGGAGAAATTAACACTCCGTGTTTTCCCGGCAACCCGGTGTCCGTCTTGTGTCGGAGTCCGCTCCGTGTAGGAGTTAAGTCCCCACCATATCTTCCAGGCCACCTGGAGTACTGCAGCCCCGCATGGTTGCTACTAGGGGTGTAACGATACATCGATACACATCGATTAATCGATATAATGCTCTACGATTTATTGGCATTGATGCTAAACGTAAACATCGATTTATATCGCCGTGTTTGACCTCGGACATTAGACGCAACTTTGTTTTGAAATCCAGTTCATTGTTGCTTGCTTCCTCTTTCCGGGAGGGGGGAGCAGTGCGCGGCGTTGTGTTGTGAGCAGAGCAGGCACGTGAAAGGGGAGTCGACAACTAGTACGCAGCTCCTGGGCTGGTGCTATGGCTAGTGTCCAAAAAGACGAAGAAATTTGCTCCCCTTTAGGTTTCAAGTCATTCGTTTGGAAGCACTTTGGATTCCAAAGAAAATATGGCTCAACGGACAAGACACGTGCAGTTTGTAAATCCTGCCATGCGGTGATCAAATATTCAGGGAGCACAAATCTCGCCGCACATTTAAAGAAAAAACACGACATCAAAGTTCAGTGTTAAAATAAGCACTTTGTATACTGCAATACTCTTGTAATTTCCTAAATAAAGAGTTTGCAGTACCTTGTTGATTTTGCGTATGAATTGTTATAAATCAGGATATTGTTCTATATTTTTTATTAAAAAAAAAAAATATCGATCGTAGAGCACTATATCGCGATATATCGTGAATGAATCGCAGCAGGCTTTAAGATATCGGCAAATATCGTATCGTAGTTCTTTGTATCGATATTATATCGTATTGTGACAAAACCCGCGATTTACACCCCTAGTTGCTACAATAAGATCCAAGTGCGCCAGGTATCTGATGACGTGTTGTACATGCGACGGGGTGTCGGGCGGAGGAGGAGCAGATGAATGGTACAGTGTTATGGACGGGTTGGGAGAAAACAAAGTTACGACGGTTGTTTACATAAAGGACGAAGAATTCGATCGATGGATTTAATGATTTGGAGTTTTTGTCAAATAAATTGCGACTTAAACTCCGCTGCAACTTATACAGGACTGTCTCAGAAATTTAGAATATTGTGATAAAGTTCTTTATTTTCTGTAATGCAATTGAAAAAACAAAAATGTCATACATTCTGGATTCATTACAACCCAACTGAAATATTGCAAGCCTTTTATTATTTTAATATTGCTGATTATGGCATACAGCTTAAGAAAACTCAAATATCCTATCACAAAATATTAAAATATCATGAAAAAGTATACTATTAGGGTATTAAACTAATCACTTGAATGGTCTAATTAACTCGAAACACCTGCAATAGTTTCCTGAGCCTTGAAAAACACTCAGCTTGGTTCAGTAAACTAAATCACAAGTATGGGGAAGACTGCTGAACTGACTGCTGTCCAGAGGACCATCATTAACAGTCAAAAATACATTTCTCAAAGAGAAAGCTGTTCACAGAGTGCAGTTTCAAAGCACATCCACAAAAAGTCTTTTGGAAGGGGGAAATGTGGCAGGAAACGTTGCACAACCAAGAGAGATGACCGCAGCCTTAACAGCATTGTGAAGAAGAGTTGCTTCCAGAATTTGGGGGAGCTTCAAAGACAGTGGACAAAAGCTGGAGTCTAGGTATCAAAAGCCACTGTTCACGGACTTGTCCGGGAAATGGGCTACAATAGCCTTATTCCCATGGTCAAGCCACTTCTGAACTCAAGACAACAGAAGATGCGTCTGACTTGGGCTATGGAAAAGAAGCACTGGACAGTTCCAGAGTGGTCCAAAGTCCTCTTTTCAGATGAAAGCAAGTTTTTTATTTCATTTAGAAGTCAAGGTGCCAGAGTCTGGAGAACGGCTGGAGAGAAGCAAAATCCAAGTTGCTTGAAATCCAGTGTGAAGTTCCCACAGTAAGCGATGGTTTGGGGAGCCATGTCAGCTGCTAGTGTTAGTCCACTGTGTTTCATCAAGTTCAGAGTAAATGCAGATTTTAGAGCACTACATGCTTCCGTCTGCTGAAAAGCTCTATGGAGATGATGATTTCATTTTCCAGCATGATCTGGCACCTGCCCACAGTGCCAAAACCACCAGTCAATGGCACTGACCATGGCATTACTGTCCTTGATTGGCCTGCCAATTTCGCTGACATGAACACCATAGAGTATTTGTGGGCTATTGTGAAAAAGAAGCTGAAAGACACCCGACCCAACTATGCAAATGAGTTAAAGGCTGCTATTGAATTATCCTGGGCATCCATTACACCTCAGCAATGCCAAAGGCTGATTGCCTCCATGCCATGCCGCATTGATGCAGTAATCCGTGCAAAAGCATTCCCAACCGAGTACTGAGTGCATTTTGCTTTTGTTTTTGTTTTGCTGTTTTATATCTTGTTTTTTTTACTTGGTATGAGAAAATATTAAAAATTTTTGAGATAAGATTTTTGAGTTTTCTAAAGCTGTAAGCCCTACTCAGCAATATTAAAATAATAAAAGGCTTGCAATATTTCAGTTGATTTGTAATGAATCCAGATTGTATGACATTTTTGTTTTTTTAATTGCATTACAGAAAATAAAGAACTTTATCGCAATATTGTCATTTTCTGAGACAGTTCTGTATGTTTTTTCCCCCTTTGTCGTACGTTTTATGGCTGAAGCTACTTGTACTTCGGTGCGACTTATAGTCCTTTCTGGAGTGTGATCCTCAGGAATGCTACTATTTGCCCTGAAACAGGCAGTTATCCTGATTCGAGACCCCTCAAATTATTCATTATCTCTCTGGTTTTCTCGACCAATGGAAGTATAATTTGCTTTTTGCCTAAATTTGTCTCTGGTGCGTTCCATCAGGCCCTGAACACGATGTTGTAATTCCCGACTATCATGTTCCAAAACATGTTTATGTTCTTTTGGATTCCAATCTCCCCTTATGCTATGCCAATCTCCTTTGATAGCGGCCATCCATACTTGTTGGACCTCTATCCCATGAAGATGGTAAGATCTGAGATCCTCCATCTGTTGTAAAAATTCCTCAACATCTATCTTGTGATATGCGACACCTTCTACGTCCTTTTTCACATCTTCCTGAGTCCATGTTCTATGAACCAAAATTGTGAATGACTCATCATTTATATTTGGATTAGCTACTTCACTCATGGGGTATACATTATACTCCTCTTCCCCTTCCCCCTGTGCTGTATCTGTCACAGGAGAAAACACTTTCCCCATGTTTTTTGAAAACTCCAAACCCTGCTTTCCTCTTCCCCTCGTGGCCTTCGAGGGGCCTTCTCTATTAATTTCAATGGCACCTACGCTTCCTATTTTTTTAATTTTTATCGACATGTCGCCTTTGGGCAAATGACAGCCAAATTTTGGTATCGTCATACCCATCTTTTTCCATTTCTTTGTGATTACCGTATTTTTCGGACTATAAGTCGCACGGGAATATAAGTTGCACCAGCCATAAAATGCACAATAAAGAGAAAAAAACATACAGGACTGTCTCAGAAATTTTGAATATTGTGATAAAGTTCCTTATTTTCTGTAATGCAATTAAAAAAAACAAAAATGTCATACATTCTGGATTCATTACAAATCAACTGAAATATTGCAAGCCTATTATTATTTAATATTGCTGATAATGGCATACAGCTTAAGAAAATTCAAATATCCTATCTCAAAATATTAGAATATTTCCTCAGACCTAGTAAAAAAATTATTTATAACAGCAAAACAAGTTTCAAGATTCGAGAATTATTATTCGCCATGTTTGAGTGTGCCAAAAAAGGAATTTGACTTCGGTACATCACAGCCTCTGTTCAACATTTAGGTGACTAAATGGGTTAAATGCAGAGGACAAATTTCACCACACCCAGATGTGTTTGTGACGATCATTGGGACTTTAACTTAACTTTAACTTAACAAAACTCAGGACGTGTGAAAAATGACAAATATTCTCAAACATCCCCTGATCTTAAACTCCCAGGAGGGCAAGGAAAACCTCAAAACTCCAACTAGGGGAAATGAGAAACCTTGAGAAGAGACCACAGATGGGAGGATCCCTCTGCCAGGATGACCAGGCTGCAATAGTTGCAGAGAAGACACAGTACAATAGTGTAGACCAGGGGTGGCCAACCCGCGGCTCGCGAGCCGCATGCGGCTCTTTGGCTGGTGTCATGCGGCTCTTTTACGTTCATATCAACATTTGTGTTTATTTTTCGTGCGTATTTGCTTCGCTTGAGTTCAATATGGCATTTTGGTCAAACGCGCATGTGCGTGAAGTGAAATCCTGCAAAGGAGGAGGGACAAACCTGTGGTGAATTCTCTTCGATGGTCAGCTGGTCTTCCAAACAAAATGGTGAAAAAGTGGCTGGCTGGGGGAAGGAAAACTTCAGTCACACACGGTTGATTGGGGAAAGATTTTATTCAACCGATGTCAGAGAGAAGTGTCTCGCGCCCTAGCCAAGATGTCGAGTCCCTTTGTCTACTCCTAAACCTTATACTCTTGCGCTTCCCTCCACGCGGGAGCGCCCTTATACTCTTGCGCTTCCCTCCACGCGGGAGCGCGAACATGGGGCTGTTGGCTGACCTATGACCGCGCAGCCTGCCTCCCTACCTCTACATGGTGGTATCTTAGCAGTTGTTAATGGAAGCCAGATCTGTCTGGCGCCAATGAGTCTACCTTCCTGGACCAAGCCCCAAACAATCCCACACAAACCTGACCCGAACATGACCCGGTCACACTTAGGCTTACTAATGAGATAAACATTGCATGATACCAGAATAAAAATACACCACATTCCCCCCTGACGGGGCAACAACTCGACAAGAAATGACATCGGTACATCCAAAAACCTTCCCCCAACCATTTTATGGTTTTCGTCTACAATTTGGACCTATTTGTCTCATCCTAAATCATGCTCAAGGCATGCTACTTAAGGTTACATTAACTAGGAAAGCTCAACCTAATTTAATAGCAAATTCCTCCCTGACAGCAATCTGAGGCCTCTCAGGAACCACATTTGACCAAGATCGAATCCCCCAACCCCATTAACTGATTGACGCCGTCCGCCCCCCCCTTCGGTAATATACCACCAACGCCATCAATTTGGAGACGAAAAGTTTGCTGTGGCCCTTTAGAAGCCCCAAAAAGCTGCCGGACCGCCGTCGAAAAAAACCTCGCCAATCTAATGACGAGGAAAAAGAAGGAGGCCCATTCTACACCCCCTGAGGCGCCTCTCACCTGGCGAGAGTCAGGTGAAGGGAGCTCCGGCACACACCACATTTCACAAAACGTAGCATGAGCCCCAAACACAGCAACGAACAGAACCATGACCCTCAAATACAAATCGCTCAACACGCAATGTCGTATGGTAAACATGCCACGGGGTAAGCAAATGAGCTCACATAACAAAGTAAATAACTTGGCAAAAAACAACGAGGTAACACAGTGAGGTATATAAAAACGAATCGTCGAAGCATGCAAGAACATTAAACCCCTTGTTGCGCTGCCCCCCTTGCATGCACAAGTGCGTGCAGATATGAAATCCAGTCCACTGAGCCGTCAGTGGGGAATAGCACTTTTAGTAGACGGCACTGTCCCGGGCCGGCTGTCCGCACAATGTCCTCCTGTTGCTTATGGCCGTTGAATCCCGTGCAAGGCCCCGGTCAGCAGCCAAGCGACCTATGACAAGCTAAAGCTACTGTCTGTATCAAGTGACGTTAACAGTGCAAACATGTGAAGTCCTAATGGCAAAGGCCGCAGCCCAGGCCGGACGTCCTTACGGCCCCGACGGCCACCGATGGCGGGGCAACACAACCCGATAGCTCCAGTGTTTCCAGCCCCCTCAAATAATTCTTTGGCGGTGGTGGGGCAACGAGGAAAAAGCTGTGTCAATCGTCTAATCGAAATCTCATCAGAACGCCCGAGTGCTCCCGACACCTACCCCTTGTTTCCAGAGGCCCACGCGGTCCCTGAAACAAACAAACAAACAAACAAACAAACAAACAAACAAACATTCCAGGACTCATTCCCCTCATTTCTCGTCGTGCCGACAGCGTTGCTAGATCCCCCCAGTCACAATGTAAATTCTACCTGTTCCTGGTAGCCTTTCCTGCCGCAGGTGTCACTGTCTCAATCACACTGTCATCTTTCCGAAGTCCCGTCAGTCATGTCACTTCAACCGCTCTTTCTTCCATCCAAATACTATTTTTCACCCCCAAATTCCTTCTTCGGTTTAAAGATGTGTAGCATTCTCAAACCGGTACCCCTCACAACACTGTAGTTCCCTATATCTGTACATTTATGTATCCGTGCCTTATGTTTGAGCCACCTCACTGTTCAAATCAGTCATCATTCTGAAACAACGCTCACGTAATCTTTCCAAAACGGTACAACCACTCAAATCCTTTCATTATTCGTTATGCAAACTAATCGTCCTAAAATGTATAATTAAACATTTGCCCTGTAATAGCAGCTTTAATGCAGTCACGCGTTCAGAAATTTCCCCATTTCTTGTCTCTGGCCCCGTCTTCCTCCGACATTCAATGACCTCCCAAACTTTTGTTGTGTATTGTGCCACTGTCCACTCCCTAATCACTGTACGATTTGTCCTTCGTACTTTGTCATTGAAAAACCTTAAACCTTATTGTCACTAAATTGTTACCACGCTTTGCATCCATTCCAGGTTGTTGTTTCCCGTTAACTCCCTTTCTTTCAAGATGCTTCTTCTGCTCTTTCCATCACTGCTAGTTGAATTCTGGCGTGTCCTGTTAAAGCTTAAAAACAAGTGAATTTGGAAAAAAACTTTGTATATCACAATTACAAATTGCAACCTACTCACCCATTTCTGTTTTATCACTCCCCCTTTTGACACATTCACCCAATGTGTCATTTCGTATCAAAAGGAACCTGCAAGGTGTACCCCTCATCACCACACTCATTGTAGCCAGGCCCGCGGAACCTCTAGCTCCAATCTGGGCCCCGGGACCGTCACCCCAAGTCCCTGAAACTTGACTGTCCACCACACACTCGGCAACACAAACAAAAATCAGCGCACTCCTGTCAGTGAGCTTATAGCCCTGCTGACAGCGGACATTTGTACACACAAAAACAAGTATCAAAATAAAAACAGTCATAAAATGAATCCTGGCGCTCGGGGATCCTGTCCTGAAAACCATGTAATCAACAAGTTCATTATAAAAACCAAAAAGGCAAGGGTTAACATATTCTTGTAAATTCAACACAAACGTTCCACAAACGCAATCGACAACCTGCAAGAACGAAAACAAGTTACGCAAGCAACGCGCAATCCGCTGCTTGGCTGGTGGCTGACGCTGCAAATAAATCAAGTCACAGAAAAACAAAGCAGAGCTCGCTCATGTCGCAAGCAAGCTCAAGCGTCAAACATTTGGTCACTGTCCACCTAGTCCGTCACCCCGTCGGGTGAGCTTAAAGTTGTCACGCGTCAAATCGTCCAAAGTCTTGATGTCTTGATGTCTGACCATATCACTGAAATGGGCCTTCTCCATCGAACCGTTTTGTTGTCGATGGTGCCCCTGATTGAACCACGGTTCCGATCAGAACTCATCACTTACCAGTTCCAGTCCCTCCGATCTGTACCACCCCTTCAGGTGAGAGGAATTTTATCCTCAAGTGCAAACACATCACCCCAACTTCAGACCTCTCTGGCCAATCATACTGCGCACACACAGTCATAGACGATCACACGCGCACTCATCCATCCACACACTCACAGACACACTCATCCGTCTCTATCACTCAGCTCTCCCTCCAAACCAAGCAAAGTTAGTATGTTAGTGTGCAGGCAAACATTGACTCCTAATAGTGACTCTTCACATTCTGACATACTCGTCAACATGACCTATGTATTGTAAAATCTCCCATTCAATTTTCCATAAACTCGCCCATCAGATTCATCGTAAATTGTCATATATGTCTATCTGAGGGGCTAACTGTGGGACCCGCGTTTTGAGGGAGCCTCCATACCCTCATATTGCTCCTACAAACTCGATCTCTATTACTTATCCTAATTAAATTCAATAAAGATGGGTCAGACTATTCTCTCTGGCTTTTTACGTCATCATTTGGCTCTCCCCCTTTTTTCCTGTTGTCTTGCTCAAAACTGTTTCTCAGTCTGCTTCTCTTCATTGCCCATCTTGGCGAGTCTCACTCCCCCCCCTTTTTTTTTTTTCTTCTTCCTAAAACTCCTGCCTGTCACACCATCCAGCATCTCTCCCTACTTCCTTAAGTCGTCGCCTATTTCCACTCCTTTCATCCACTCACTCACGCAGTCTGGCCCCCTTCTGCAAAGCTGCAGCTCCACACAGGGAGCGCCAAGCCTTCTCCCTCAAATGAGCAGTTTGTAATGTAATTTACGTCATTGCTGTCCAGATCTTCTATCCTCAATCTCCCTTGCTGTCAATCCCTGTTAAAATGCCAAAATACCCCCGTTCTTACTTGCTCTAATCCGATCTTTGACAATGGAGTTTGCCCTTATCAAACCTTCGAATATCTGTCCTCCTGTTATCTTCGCCTCCACCTCTTAGTAGTTCTTTTGACAGAATCTCCTATTGGTAACCCTACAGCGGACTGTTTAGCATATAATCCCTTACTCCGCTCTCTTGCTTCTATTTTGCCATGTTGTGCAGTTGAAATTGAGCCCTATCTCAGTCATTATCTTGTTGCCTGTGGCCTTGTGCGACTCCTATCCATGATCGTGTGAAAATCAAAAATTTAACGGATCCAACTTTCTGACTACCCAGCCTCCACTATGGTGCAACAAACTTCTATCGTATTGAGTAGGTACATCGAGCGTCCTAGCTTCCTCTTGACTGAATCCACTTAAGTCCAAATGTCCTGTTCTAAAATTTATCTAACTCGATTTCTACTTCTTATGCCTGATGAGCCAAAACATCAGATCTCGCTCTTGTTTCTCACCGCTTTGGCCTAATTGTCCCATTCAGATCTGTTCAATCTCTGACCATGATCCTTCTCTTTGTAGCTCTACCCATTATTCAATTTTTTTTATCAAATCTCCTCAGTTCTGTCAAACCCAGTGCACAATGAAGCTCCTGTCCACTTTAACCCAAGCCCCACGAAGTTTAGCACCGCCACAGCAAGGAGTGCAATTTGGCCGTCGGACATTTCAAGTCCATATCTTTTGCCGCACCTCGCCCTTTCAAGATGGTGTTCTTTTGTTGTTGCTTCAGAGCCAACCCATCCATCACTCTCGAATGAGTCCATCGTTCAAATGTCCATTTTTTTTTCAACATTGTGAGTTCCTCCACTTCTCACTGTCTTTTCTCGTCCCCGAGGATGTCGTCTTTCCTCCGGAGTGTACTTGCCCCTCCAAGCACAACAACAGTCTTTCTTTGTCCTTGCCAAAGGTCAAAGGTGCCTCAAAGCCAGGCACCGTTTTGTAGTCGTCCACGGCTGCAGGCGGAGTCTCGGGATCGAGTTTTCAGGGATCCTGGCACTCAGAGTGACAGACTGGGACATCAAACTTGTAAGACTATCTCCAACTGTAGCTGCTGCCATCCATTCACTAGTAACGTTTGTTTACCAAAAGTCAAATTCTCCTAGTAACAGCAATGTCGTCTTTATATTGTAAGTCCTGCAACTCATTCTATTGTCGAGCTAGGTTTTGTCTATAGTTCCAATTTAATGGGACAGTACATTGTGTCTTCAGTATCATTATTCAAAAATAACTCAGAGGTCTGCGTTCCACATCCAGCCCTGATCTACGTCTTGATCTCTCAAACTTTATTACCTGTGTCATGCTTGCTCAAAAATGCGACTTAGAATATGGTGCTGTGAATTTCCAATCTCCCCGATCAAAGTGGATCCCGCTTCTCAGCTCTCCTTTCTCATGCTCCTGTTAGCCTGCAATTGTTCAAATCAAAAATGTTATTTTCTTTTAACCGTCTTTCTGTTGAACCTCTAAATCTCTCGTGTTGCTAACCTATCTACTCCAGGAAATGATTTAAAGGGTCTTAAAGAAAGGACCAACAGATTACTCCCAATATCTCCTCATTATTTACGAGTTAGCCCCCCTTTCTTCTCTCACTCCCTCTTTCTATCTGTCTCTAGCCGCATTTGTGGCGTCCTGATGTAAATTAGTGAAGAATTTGGGGGCAGCGCTCCACGAAGCTTTTCCTCAGACGACCTGGGAGTTCTGTCCGTATCTCTTTGTCCTCTGGGAGGAGATGTGCGCGTCCACCGTCTCATATTTGTTATGCAAACAGGAGAAATAGCAATCTTGTTCAAGTTAACGTAATCACTCGCTTTCTCATTAGTTGTCAGATGGACTAGGGGCGCTGGCCGCCCTCAACAGGCTCCCTCTTAATTTACGAGCGAACCCCCACTTTCTCCCCCCACCTATCGGTCTTGGGCCGAATGTGTGGCATCCTGCCATAAATCACTGCTGCCACGGACCAACTCTTTTCTTAAGACACACAGGTACACATACATTAGTATTTTAATGAGTATTGCAAGCATGTCTCTCTCTTGCCTATTTGCAAACTGTTAAACATTAGTGCCAGTGATGTTTCAGTTTCGATCATGCACGTTCGCTGTTAATCATGCACCCTTTGCTCATCAACATTTGATCTCCCCCCGTCTTGTCTCAGTTCTCATCGACATTGACCTCTACCGGGGGGACCCAGCCCCGCCTTTGCGGGCTCCTCGGCACAGCGCCCCCGGACAAGGGGGGGTCAGCGTATCAATGTTGACGCCACGGTCTGGCCAGGCCCGCGCGTCTCGCCAGCCCCCATCCTCGCCGGTATAACACCATTCCGCGCCTCGGAGCACACAGGGCCCCCTCCTTTCTTGAACATTCTCTGATGCATGCTGCCTTCCTTCTCACACGCGTGTGCACATAAACGCACACACACCGAGCGTGCACACAACCGCACATGCACTCACCCATCCGCGCGCACGCACGCCCGCTCAATACACAAAGCCCACACACAGAGCTCATACACCCACACGCATAAGCACGCACGCGCACCCCATACACTAAGCGCGCACACAGCTCAGACGAACGACGACAACTGACAGAAACTTTACAGACATTACGCACGAACATAGAACACAGACAAAGGGATTCGAATCCATCTCTAATGTAGCTTCTCACTAACCGCTTCCATGCGGTTTGGTCATTCTGTGGCTTTTTACCGTGCACAGGTGCACTTACAAACATGCCCTTTGCACTTCTTGTCTTTGTTTCCCCTAAGAGCGCTTTGCATTTCCCCTTATACTGCAGATTTTTACCTTCAGTGTGCACACCAATTACTTTGCTTACATGGTATACCAAAATTAAACCCCATGAGGCCTCTTTTTCCACGTTTTCCAATTTCTATCGGCTGCGCACTCCTCCGCTCTGCCAATTGCGGTCTGCTGCAAGCCGTAAATTTTATCAGACTTTGACAGGAGTGTGTGCTATTACAGTGCGCATCGGCAATCGGAATCGAACCGTGACGACTTGGGTACGACCGCAGCGCACCAGTTCGCCCCGGTAAGTTGCCCGAAGAGTATCTCTCTAAGAGGCTAACGCGCCAGCAGTCAGCCGGGGGAACCTCGCAACCCGCACAAACTCCTAATCTGATCAGTGCTCAAATAACGTGGTCTGCGCGCATCATTCTCATCGGCGCCCTGGTCCCAGAACCAGCCGGTAATTCTTCCACATTCGTTCACACAGCTACGGATGCCAAGGCTGCACACTCCTCCGCTCTGCCAATTGCGGTCTGCAGCAAGCCTCCCTTTTTCGTGCGACCTTTATAGAGACAAATGCCCACACCGAACATCTCAACGACCACATTGGGTGGGATCTCAACGTCCCAGCACGACCCCGGGAATTGTGCCTCCGGTGGCTTGGTGGTGCACGCCTCTTGTCGCACACAGTGTTCAATCGTACCTGTGTTTTTGCCTCAATCACACAGCTAAAATTTCAATCCTCCATCGGATCTGTCGCCAAAATAAAGTCCACGTTTTATGGGACTTTTTATTATTATTCTCTCGTGACAGCCAGTCACAGATCAGTAATGTCTAAGACATCCTGTCCTGTTTCACGTGCCCTCTCTCAGGGCATTTTCTTTCTCATTCATCATTCACACCAGACATGTCACTCACACTGTTGTGCACATTCCCCATTAAGTTTTATGTCATTTTTCCATTTTTATTTGCCTTTTTTCTTTTTTCTATTTTTATTGAACATTTTCATTTTTCTTTTGGGGCTACTCCCCCCTTTCAAAATCCACATCTTGTCGACATCCAGCTAGGGGAGACAAATCCCCCCCCCCCCCCCTTTTGCCAGCCACTGGCACACCAGGCCCGTTAACTGTCCCGCTTAGGAGCCACTCCATCCCCCCCCACACCAGGCACGAGCACATTGCAGTACTGTGAGTGAAAGCTTCTCACCTCAAACTCAGCCTGCCGGTCGGACGCTCGATACTCGCACCCAGGCGGGCGAGGGCTCCCCGAAGGACAAGAGAACTGTTCGTGACGCCAAAAATCGTGGTGAATTCTCTTCGATGGTCAGCTGGACTTCCAAACAAAATGGTGAAAAAGTGGCTGGCTTGGGGAAGGAAAACTTCAGTCACACACGGTTGATTGGGGAAAGATTTTATTCAACCGATGTCAGAGAGAAGTGTCTCGCGCCCTAGCCAAGATGTCGAGTCCCTTTGTCTACTCCCGTCCTAAACCTTATACTCTTGCGCTTCCCTCCACGCGGGAGCGCCCTTATACTCTTGCGCTTCCCTCCACGCGGGAGCGCGCACATGGGGCTGTTGGCTGACCTATGACCGCGCAGCCTGCCTCCCTACCTCTACATGGTGGTATCTTAGCAGTTGTTAATGGAAGCCAGATTTGTCTGACGCCAATGAGTCTACCTTCCTGGACCAAGCCCCAAACAATCCCACACGAACCTGACCCGAACATGACCCGGTCACAATTAGGCTTACTAGTGAGATAAACATTGCATGATACCAGAATAAAAATACACCACAAACCCATTTGAGGAGTGTCGATTTCGCTCTCAAAATGGCAACGAAAAAATGCACATTAAAAAATTACCGTTTTTTTCCGTGTATAGTGCGCCCCCATGTATAATACGCACCCTAAAAATGGCATGCTGATGCTGGAAAAAAGCCTGTACCCATGTATAATACGCACCCAATTTTTATGAATTTTTAAAAAAAAATTCTTTTTTTTTCTTTTTTTTTTAAGTCCCAATGATCGTCACACACGCAGGGAGGCAATGGGTCCCATTTTTATAGTCTTTGGTATGGTCTTAACTAGGCTGGATGTAATTTTTTTTGTTGGCGTTGATTTCTCCGACTGCCCGTAAACGCACCACCGCGCTCCGTGCGCGCACGGGAAAGACGCGTGCGGACGTGAAAAAGGCGGCTCTGTATGGGAGAGACGTTGAAGAGGAATGAAAACACCCTTGGAAACCAAAACTTGCCCCTCGTCGTGACTCGGAGCCGCAAATAATGTTTCGTATTTGTGTAGGGTACATTGTGACAGACAGCAAACGAGCAGGCGATCGAGCAAGCGTCTGATACGAGAGCATTGGGGTCGCATGGAGCGTGTTTGAAGTGAACAGCAGAGAAGAAAGGAACAAGGCAAAGTGTTGTGAAATAAAATGCACAGAACGGCTGCGCAAGACACGTCAGCTATATAAAGAGCGAGAGTTGTTTTCTTCCTATTAGTTTCAATTCACAGTTTAATTAGCAGTTTCAATCAGCAAATAACAAAATGCGTATTACAGGTAATATTTTATTTCACAACACTGCCTTGTTCCTTTGGTCTCTGCTGTTCATCCTAAAACACAAAGGCGCTCTTTAAGCAATGCGACAGTGAGCGCCCGGCGCGCTGCGGTTGCGCGACCGCACCAAATTAAGCTCCCTGCGCAGTGCGCACTGAGGTCCACTTAAATTTTAGAAAGTACATCAGGACTTTAAAAATATAGAATATAGAATATAGTGTGCTAAAATAAAGAAGATATCTAAAAATATCTTCTTCTTGTTCTTTTCTTCTCTGCTGTTCACTTCAAACACGCTCCATGCGACCACAATGCTCTCGTATCAGACGCTTGCTCGATCACCTGCTCGTTTGCTGTCTGTCACAATGTACCCTACACAAATCCGAAACATTTGTTGCGGCTCCGAGTCACGACGAGGGGCAAGTTTTGGTTTCCAAGGGTGTTTTTATTCCTCTTCAACGTCTCTCCCATACAGAGCCGCCTTTTACACGTCCGCACGCGTCTTTCCCGTGCGCGCACGGAGCGCGGTGGTGCGTTTACGGGCAGTCGGAGAAATCAACGCCAACAAAAAAAATTACATCCAGCCTAGTTAAGACTAGGGGTGTAACGATACATCGATACACATCGATTAATCGATATAATGCTCTACGATTTATTGGTATCGATGCTAAAGGTAAACATCGATTTATATCGCCGTGTTTGACCTCGGACATTAGACGCGACTTTATTTTGAAATCCAGTTCATTGTTGCTTGCTTCCTCTTTCCGGGAGCAGGGAGCAGTGCGCGGCGTTGCTGCACGTGAAAGGGGAGTCGACAACTAGTACGCGCGGCTCATGGGCTGGTGCTATGGCTAGTGTCCAAAAAGACGAGGAAATTTGCTTCCCTTTAGGCTTCAAGTCATTCGTTTGGAAGCACTTTGGATTCCAAAGAAAAGATGGCTCAACGGACAAGACACGTGCAATTTGTAAATCCTGCCATGCGGTGATCAAATATTCAGGGAGCACAAATCTCGCCGCACATTTAAAGAAAAAACACGACATCAAAGTTCAGTGTTAAAGTAAGCAATTTGTATACTACAATACTCTTGTAATTTCCTAAATAAAGAGTTTGCAGTACCTTGTTGATTTTGCGTATGAATTGTTATAAATCAGGATATTGTTCTATATTTTTTACTAAAAAAAAAATATATCGATCGTAGAGCACTATATCGCGATATATCGTGAATGAATCGCAGCAGGCTTTAAGATATCGGCAAATATCGTATCGTAGTTCTTTATATCGATATTATATCGTATCGTGACAAAACCCGCGATTTACACCCCTAGTTAAGACCATATCAAAGACTATAAAAATGGGACCCATTGCCTCCCTGCGTGTGTGACGATCATTGGGACTTTAAAAAAAAAAAAAAAAAAAAAAAATTAAAAAAAAAAAAATTAAATTTTTTTTTGTACCCATTTATAATGCGCACCCCAGATTTTAGGACAATTAATTAGTTAAATTTTGTGCACTATACACGGAAAAAAACGGTATATGACGATGAACACAGGGCAGAGCGATTGGTTTTGCTGGCTTTTTAATGCATGGCGACTGTGACTACGGGGGCCCATTAGGTCCAGAAAAGCTGACAAGACGCTAACCCAGGGGTGGTCAACCCGGCCAAAATGGCAAGGAAAAAATGCACAGCTAAACGAATATATGACGATGAACACAGGACGTTTTTAACAGAGTTAAAGTTGTTTTTTGTTGAACGCTATGGCAAGCCATTCTGCCTGATATGTCGGACGTCATTAGCGCATTTAAAAGCTTCAAATGGTCAGCGCCACTTCAGCTCACTTCATGCCAATATCGATAAGGACTTTGCAAAAGGGACTGAATTTCGCAAGCACAAGTTTGGACACTTTGAAATGTACGGCAGAAAAGTAGGTACAATTTTTCAAAAAAATTACGAAGCACTCAGAGACTGTCACACTTGCATTGTTTCAACTGGCTTGGAACATTGCACAGGCTAAAAAGCCATACAATGAAGTGGAGTTCGTTAAAAAAATGCCTCAGTGACGTTATTGAAATCTTGTCTCCCGCCACACATAGTAAGCGAAAGAACTTACCGTTTTTTCCATGTATAATGCGTGAAATTTAACTTATTTATTGTCCTAAAATCTGGGGTGCGCATTATACATGGGTACAAATTTTTTAATTATTATTATTTTTTTTATTTTATTTTTTAAGAAAATCATGGTACAACAAAACCAACAACAGGACTGACCGACAAAGACGTGGAACAAAAAGACAGGGTGACATTACCAAAGACAGGAACAGAAACCAAACAGACATCATGACAGTAACACATGCAATGATCCGACGGTGAGCGAGGGGCAGACAGGACTTAAATACAAAACACGTTACATTGATTGAGGTGACACAGGAAGGGAGGGGCGACGCGAACAGAAACTATGGCAACCTAGACACATAGCAAAACTGGGGACGAGACATGACAAATCTCCCTCGAAATAAAACTTGAAATCACCTTTCTTCTTGTTTGTTGTCAATCGCGCATCGCATTCAGCCATCCTGCCCAACACAGTCAGTAAAATTCATAATTGACGACACATCGTTTGATGCGATGGTGCAATCCTTGATGGTGTGTTATTGTCAAATATTGTTTGTTTTTTAATCTCCATCGCGGACCGGACGTCATACCGAGGCAGTATCCCTGCGCATGCGCACTATGGATCCGATGCGAATAGTCCTTTTCTCTTCTTGACTGACAATGAATGTGATAGTTTAATACAATCAGCAAATAACAAAATGCGTATTACAGGTAATATTTTATTTCACAACACTCTGCCTTGTTCCTTTCGTCTCTGCTGTTCACTTCAAACACGCTCCATATGACCGCAGTGCTCTTGTATCAGATGCTTGCTCGATCACCTGCTCGTTTGCTGTCACAATGTACCCTACATATATCCGAAACATTTGTTGCGGCTCCGAGTCACGACAAGGGGCAAGTTTTGGTTTCCAAAGGTATTTTTATTCCTCTTCAACGTCTCTCCCATACAGAGCCGCCTTTTTCACGTCCGCACGCCTTTTTCACATGTCCGCACTGATCGCGGTGGTGCCTTTACGGGCAGTCGGAGAAATCAACGCCAACAAAAGAAATTACATCCAGCCTAGTTAAGACCATACCAAAGACTATAAAAATGGGACCCATTGCCTCCCTGCGTGTGTGACGATCATTGGGACTTAAAAAATAAAATAAAATAAAAAAATAAAATAAATAACAATGAAAAAAAATTGGGTGCGGATTATACATGGGTACAGGCTTTTTTCCAGCAGCAACATGCCATTTTTAGGGTGCGTATTATACATGGGGGCGCATTATACACGGAAAAAAACGGTATTATGTTTTTGTTTGTGGAATTTGTTGAACTGAGAGTTTGTCTGTGTGAGACAATGCACACAATGTTCATTGTTGAAAATGTGGTCTTTGGTCTGTAGTTTTAGTACTGTAGGAGTCAATTTGTCATTATCATGTTGGTGCGTGACATAATAATGTCACACAATAAATTTGGCTGAGCAGAGGGGTGTGTGTATGTGTGTGTGTGTGGGGGGGGGTGTTCATGTGTGCTCATGTGTAAAAAATGTGGCTCTTAGTCTCTGACTGGTTGGCCACCCCTGGTGTAGACAATTCGAAAAAAAGGTGTGGAGAGCAGGATGTTGTTGCACAGCAATGGCTCTGAGACTCTAAGAGTGGAGTGAGTTCATCAGAGCGACAGCACATTGAAAATGTCCATTAATGCACCCAGTACTTGGTCGGGAATCCTTTTGCACGGATTACTGCATCAATCCGGCGTGGTATGGAGACAATCAGCCTGCGGCATTGCTGAGGTGTTATGAATACCCACGATGCTTCAATAGCGGCCTTTAGCTTATTTGCATTGTTGGATCCGGTGTCTTTCAGCTTCTTCTTCACAATACCCCACAAATTCTCTGTGGGATTCAGGTCAGGGGAATTGGCAGGCCAATCGGGGACAGTAATGCCATGGTCAGTACATAATTTACTGGTGGTTTTGGCACTGTGGGCAGGTGCCATATCATGCTGGACAATGTAATCATCATCTCCATAGAGCTTTTCAGCAGACGGAAGCATGTAGTGCTCTAAAACCTCTTGGTACACATCTGCATTTACTCTGGACTTGATGAAACACAGTGGACCAACACCAGCAGCTGACATGGCTCCCCAAACCATCGCTGACTAAGGGAACTTCCATCCATCCGTCCATCGATCCATATTCTTCCGCTTATCCGGGGTCGGGTCGCGGGGGCAGCAGCCTTAGGAGGGACTCCCAGACTTCCCTCTCCCCAGCAACTTCATCCAGCTCAGCCCGGGGGATCCCAAGGCGTTCCCAGGCCAGCTGAGAGACATAGTCTCTCCAGCGCGTCCTGGGTTGTCTCCTACCGGTGGGACATGCCCGGAACACCTCCCCAGGGAGGCTTCCAGGAGGCATCCTGATGAGATGCCCGAGCCACCTCATCTGGCTCCTCTCAACGTGGGGTAGTAGCGACTCTACTCCGAGTCCCTCCCGTATGACCGAGCTTCTCACCCTATCTCTAAGGGAGAGCCCGGACATCCTGCGGAGAAAACTCATTTCGGCCGCTTGTATCCAGCTCGTGACCTCAGGTGAGGGTAGGAGCGTAAATTGACCGGTAAATTGAGAGATTTGCCTTTTGGCTCAGCTCTCTCTTTACCATGACGGACCGGTACAGAGTCCGACTTACTGCCGAAGCTGCACCGATCCGCCTGTCAATCTCGCGCTCCATCCTCCCCTCACTCGTAAACAAGACCCCAAGATGAGGTTTGACTTCCCGACGGACCCTCCACTCCAGCACCCCTGAATAGACCTTACCAGGGAAGCTGAGGAGTGTAATTGCCCTGTAATTGAAACACACCCTCCGAATCCCCCTTCTTAAAGACGGGAACCACCACCCCAGTCTGCCAATCCAGAGGCACTGTCCCCGATGTCCACGCAATGTTGTAGAGGCGTGTCAGCCATGAGAGCCCCACAACATCCAGAGCCTTTAAGAACTCCGGGCGGATCTCATCCACCCCCAGGGCCGTGCCACTGAGTTTTTTAACTACCTCAGTGAAAAAACGACCCCCCGAGATTGGAGAGTTTGCCTCAGAGTCTCCAGGCCCTGCTTCCACAATGGAAGGCAGGTAGGTGGAATTGAGGTCTTCGAAGTATTCTCCCCACTGATTCACAACGTCCCGAGTCGAGGTCAGCAGCACGCCATCCCCACTGTAAACAGTGTTGACGTTGCACTGCTTCCCCCTCCTGAGACGCCGAAAGCTGGACCAGAATTTCCTCAAAGCCGTCCGCCAAACTCTTCCCACGCCCGGGTTTTTGCCTCAGCAACCGCCAAAGCCGCGTTCCGCTTGGCCATCCGGTACCTCTCAGCTGCCTCCGGAGTCCCGCAGGCCAAAATGGCCCAATAGGACTCCTTCTTCAGCTTTACGGCATCCCTTACCGCCAGTGTCCACCAGCGGGTTCGGGGATTGCCGCCACGACAGGCACCAACGACCTTACGGCCACAGCTCCGGTCGGCCGCCTCAACAATGGGGCGCGGAACATGGTCCACTCGGACTCAATGTCCCCCGCCTCCCCCGGGACGTGGGAAAAGCTCTGCTGGAGGTGGGAGTTGAAGCTCTTCCTGACAGGGGATTCTGCCAGATGTTCCCAGCAGACCCTCACAGAGCATTTGGGTCTGCCAGGTCGGACCGGCATCTTCCCCCACGATCGGAGCCAACCCACCACCAGGTGGTGATCAGTTGACAGCTCAGGCCCTCTCTTCGCCCGAGTGTCCAAAACATGCGGCCGCAAATCCGATGACACGGCCACAAAGTCGATCATCGAACTGTGGCCTAGGGTGTCCTGGTGCCAAGTGGCACGCTTGGACACCCTTATGTTTGAACATGGTGTTCATTATCAAAAATCCGTGTCGAGCACAGAAGTCCAATAATAGAACACCGCTCGGGTTTAGATCGGGGGGCGGGGGCTTTCCTCCCAATCACGCCCTTCCAGGTCTCACTGTCATTGCCCACGTGAGCATTGAAGTCACCCAGTAGAACAATGGAGTCCCTAGAAGGAGCGCTCTCCAGCACTTCCTCCAGGGACACCAAAAAGGGTGGGTACTCTGAGCTGCTGTTTGTTGCAAAGACACAAACAACAGTCAGGACCCATCCCCGCACCCGAAGGTGGCGGGAGGCGACCCTCTCGTTCACCGGGGTGAACCCCAATGTGCAGGCGCCCAGCTGGGGGGCAATAAGTATACCCACACCTGCTCGACGCCTCTCACCGTGGGCAACTCCAGAGTGGAAGAGAGTCCAGCCCCTCTTGAGAGGGCTAAAACCTTTACCCAAACCGTGTGGGGAGGCAAGTCCAACTATGTCTAGTCGGAACTTTTCTGCCTCGCACACCAGTTTGGGCTCCTTTCTAGCCAGAGAGGTGACATTCCATGTCCCAAGAACCAGCTTCTGCAGACAGGGATCAGACCAAGGTCCCTGCTTTTGGCCGCCACCCAGCTCACAATGCACCCGACCCCTTTGGCCCTCCCAAAGGTGGTGAGCCCATGGAAAGGGGGACCCACATTTCCTTTTGGGCCCCATGGGCGAAGGCCCGGCCACCAGACGCTCGCCTTCGAGCCCCACATCCAGGCCTGGCTCCAGAGGGGGGCCCCGGTGACCCGCGTCCGGGCGAGGGAAATCTGAGTCCATATATGTTTTTCTTCATAAGGGGCTTTTTGAGCCGTGATTTGTCTGGCCCCTCACCTAGGACCCTTCTGCCATGGGTGACCCTACCAGGGGCATGAAGCCCCAGACAACATGGCTCCTAGGATCATTAGGACACGCAAACCCCTCCACCACGGTAAGGTGATGACTCACGGAGCAGTCAGATCAGCAGTCTTCCCCATACTTGTGATTTAGCTTACTGAACCAAGCTGAGTGTCTGTAAAGGCTCAAGAAACCGTTGCAGGTGTTTCGAGTTAATTAGACCATTCAAGTGATTAGTTGAATGCCCTACTAGTATACTTTGTCATGATATTCTAATATTTTGAGATAGGATATATGAGTTGTCTTAAGCTGTATGCCATAATCAGCAATATTTAAATAATAAAAGGCTTGCAATATTTCAGTTGATTTGCAATGAATCCAGAATGTATGACATTTTTGTTTATTTAATTGCATTACAGACAATAAAGAACTTTATCACAATATTCTAATTTTCTGAGACAGTCCTGTATATAAGTCACACCGGAGTACAAGTCGCACTTTTGGGGCAAATTTATTTGACAAAATCCAACACCAAGAACAGATATGAACGAGCAACAACAGGCTAAATGATACGGTATGCTAATGTGACATAAACACAAACGAAGAGCTTTAGAATGGGCCTGATGTAACAATAACAGTCATCCAAATGAATATAACATAAATAACACTTTTATCAAACCATCTGTGTTACTCCAAATCTTTAAATCCATCGATCGTCCTTTATGGAATCCACGCCGGGTGTGCGCCGTGCCACTGACGTCGGACTCGTCTCGGATGAAGTTCAAATTATTCCACAGACCCATGTAACGATATATAAAGTATATATCAAATTCCTATTATTAAACAACAATATTATCAAACCATCTGTGTCACTGCAAGTCATTAAATCCATCGATTGTCCTTTATGGAATCAACGCTGCGTGTGCGCCGCGCCGCTGACGTCGGACTCGTCCGCTGCAGTTCAAATTATTCCACAGGCCCATATGACGATATATAAATTATATATCAAATTCCTATTATATAAACAACAATATTATCAAACCATCTGTGTCACTGCAAATCATTAAATCCATCGATCTTCCTTTATGTAAACAACACCGCGTGTGTGCTGCGCCGCTGATGTCAGACTCCTCAGTTGCAGTTCAAATTATTCCACAGGCCCATATAATTCTAAACAACAATTTTGTCAAACAATCTCTTTCACTCCAAGTCATTAAATCCCGTGATCGAATCCTTTGTCCTTTATGTAAACAACCGCCGCTGACGTCACTTGCAGTTCGAATTACAGTAATCCCTTGCACTGCGGTTTGTTTATCGCGGTTTCACTACATCGCGGAATTTTGAAAATTTGTGAATAATTTCACATATAAATCGCTCCTATAAGTCGCGACTTATAGTCCGAAAAGTACGGTATTTTTTCTTTTATTTCTTATCTTATCCTGTAACACAGTTATTGCTTGAGTTTTTAATCGGCCGTTAAACTCATATTTGGTTATCCATGAGTTAAGGTATTTTGTTTTACCAGGTGTTAGGGTTAGGGTTAGGGTTTTTTGCAAGAACCACACGGGAGACAGTATGCCCTTTGAGCACTTGCAAGTGGAGAAATTGTTCATCACTGTACATACAGTGATGCTCGAACAAAGTCTGCTTTTGGATTCTTGCAAGAGCATGTGTTAGGGTAGTGGTCACTCTAACTTATTTTGCAAGAACCACACTGGAGACAAGTTAGTCGTTTCAGACACCTGCAGGCGGAGAGTTCACTCATCGCTGTGCTTACAGCGATGGTCGATTGAAGTCTGACTCAGGCCTTTTCAGGTGCATGTTTATTGAGAGAAACAGAGTGGGGTTGAAAGTGGGGGTGTGGGAACACAGGATGGGGTAAAGCCGCTCCCCTGCTGATCAAAGCATAGCAGGGGGCCTTTTGCGACGTTCTGTAAACAAAGCAACTTTGATTGCTTCCTCTGCGTCTAGTCAATCAGTTGAAAAGATCTTAGCACTTTGGTCAACTACTTTTTGTCTAGACAGGACAAGCTAGTTAAATTATTACAGGTTACATTCCAACATAATCATACGATGAAGATATTCTGCAAACCCTAACAGCATGTTTATTGAAAGAAGCAGGGTGGGGGTGGGAGTGGACATGTTTGCTGGTCACCTCAGCAACTGGTTAATCAATGCGGTCCCAGCTCATTGGGTGTGAAAACAGAAACTAGTGGACCATTTTAGATGACTACACTATTTGGAAAGTTTCAACAACTGGATGGTTAAACTTCCCAGAGTCAAGGAAAGGTGAAAGGTTTAAACAAAGTTAATAATTCTAGTCTACATTACAACATAATCATACGATCAAGATAATTTGTCAACCCTAACACCAGGATAATTTAACTCAACAAATTTCCAATCTTTACATGGTAGCGCTTGTTTAGGATCCTTTTTGTTTACCTTTTTGCCTGTTGATTTACTCTTATTTTGGCCCATCTTGAAGTCAGTGATTCACCTAGGGTGACTATACTAACTTCTACCTGAACAGGGTGACAATTACACTCTGCTTGAGGTAATTTCCAAGCTTCTACCACAGAGTGGCGGGAAATTCTTGCCTCTGCTTCCTCAAGCAGTTGTCACTTCAATGTATAATACGCACCCTAAAAATGGCATGCTGATGCTGGAAAAAAGCCTGTACCCATGTATAATACGCACCCAATTTTTATGAATTTTTAAAAAAAAATGTTTTTTTTTTTTTTTTTTTTAAGTCCCAATGATCGTCACACACGCAGGGAGGCAATGGGTCCCATTTTTATAGTCTTTGGTATGGTCTTAACTAGGCTGGATGTAATTTTTTTTGTTGGCGTTGATTTCTCCGACTGCCCGTAAACGCACCACCGCGGTCCGTGCGCACACGGGAAAGAGGCGGCTCTGTATGGGAGAGACGTTGAAGAGGAATAAAAACACCCTTGGAAACCAAAACTTGCCCCTCGTCGTGACTCGGAGCCGCAACAAATGTTTCGGATTTGTGTAGGGTACATTGTGACAGACAGCAAACTAGCAGGTGATCGAGCGAGCGTCTGATACAAGAGCATTGCGGTCGTATGGAGCATGTTTGAAGTGAACAGCAGAGACAAAAGGAACAAGGCAAAGTGTTGTGAAATAAAATATTACCTGTAATACGGATTTAGGTAGAGAACTGAACTCTCACTCTTTATATAGCTGACGTGTCTTGCGCATCCGTTCTGCGCATCTGTAATGGCGGCCTCCGTATGATATCCGGTTTGCGTGTGTGCGCGTGTGCGTGTGTGCGAGAGCGAGAGAGAGCGCGAGAGAGAACGCTCAACCGTAGCACGCCGCCGACCGCCCAACTGCACCGCGCTGGTAGCATTATTGTGACAGAGCCGTCGCTGAAATTTAGAAGATATTTTTAAAGTCCTGATGTACTTTCTAAAATTTAAGTGGACCTCAGTGCGCACTGCGCAGGGAGCTTAATTTGGTGCGGTCGCGCAACCGCAGCGCGCCGGGCGCTCACTGTCGCATTGCTTAAAGAGCGCCTTTGTGTTTTAGGATGAACAGCAGAGACCAAAGGAACAAGGCAAAGTGTTGTGAAATAAAATTTTACCTGTAATACGCATTTTGTTATTTGCTGATTGAAACTGCTAATTAAACTGTGAATTGAAACTAATAGGAAGAAAACAACTCTCGCTCTTAATATAGCTGATGTGTCTTGCGCATCCGTTCTGCGCATCTGTAATGGCGGCCTCCGTATGACGTCCGGTCCGCAATGGAGATTAAAAAACAAACAATATTTGACAATAACACACCATCAAGGATTGCACCATCGCATCAAACGATGTGTCGTCAATTATGAATTTTACTGAGTGTGTTGGACAGGATGGCTGAATGCGATGCGCGATTGACAACAAACAAGAAGAAAGGTGATTTCAAGTTTTATTTCGGGGGAGATTTGTCATGTCTTGCTATGTGTCTAGGTTGCCATAGTTTCTGTTCGCGTCGCCCCTCTCTTCCTGTGTCACCTCAATCGATGTAACGTGTTTTGTATTTAAGTCCTGTCTGCCCCTCGCTCACCGTTGGATCATTGCATGTGTTACTGTCATTCTGTTCCTGTCTTTGGTAATGTCACCCTGTCTTTTTGTTCCACGACTTTGTCGGTCAGTCCTGTTGTTGGTTTTGTTGTACCATGACTTTCTTTAAAAAAAAAAAAAAAAAATTTTTTATTTCTTTGTACCCATGTATAATACGCACCCAAGATTTTAGGACAATAAATTAGGTAAATTTTGCGCACTATACACGGAAAAAAACGGTAATACATGTACAGTGCAGTCCAATAGAAAACGCCCTTCTCCTCAAATCCAGTCACTTAGCTACGAAGTAGGGTGGGCTCGCCAGTCTACACCGAGTCTTTACAAGCAATGCCGAAATGAAAATACTCAGGGCTGTGGAATAATTGGAACTGCAACTGACGATGAGTCTGACGTCAGCGCCGCATCTACTTCCGGAGTCAGCGGAGTTGTTTACAAGTGACACAGAGGAGGAAGATTTCGATGGATTTAATGATTTGGAGTGATGCGGATGGTTCGATAAACTTGTTTTTTATGGTATTGTTATTTGTTATTTGAATAATAATAGGCACGTTCTCAGTCCCTCCCCCCTCAAAAGCGAGTTCAAATAATCTGGATCCCTGAGTAACGACCAAGCTGATGAAGAGGCGAAAGCCGGTTCATCGCTCCCCCAACCTGAAGGTCAACTGGACAAATCCACTAGACATGCCCTCATCCGTCGGGCCTTTAACCCCTCCCCTCTTGAACACCCCCGACTAATTGATTTACACTCCCATCGCCCCAATCCTTCCGAAGAAGCTGAGTTGTCAAAGAAAAGACCTTGTCGACCTTATTCGTTTCCGACATCCCCCGGACCTGCGTAGGTGGCTCCATATCGTGGGGAAGACTGATGACCGTCAATGACATTTGTGTGGCGAGGCAGACGAAACAATCGAACACCTCTGGTTTAGGTGCCCAGCAGGGATGACTGAACGGTATCATCGGCAACTCGGCCAATACTTTGGTGAACTTCTCAGCCTCCCAAGTGCCATCTAGTGCTACTGTTTAAAATGATTTTTTTACCAGGATCAGACTCAGTATTGTGAGCCCAGGAGAGAATCAAATCCAAGTAATTTATTGTGGTGCCGTAGAATATCCAAGCTGGTCTCTCTGGGAATAACGGCTTTCGTTTTTTGATGCGAGAGAGAGAAAAGGTAACGGGGCTAACTAGTGATCTAATGATTAAAAAACATATTAATAACTTAAACATTCACATCACATTTATTCTGAAAGTATTTTTTTCTTCTCTGTTCATAAATAAATACTTTGTTGCGATACTTCTGACAGTTTGCGTGTGACGGCTGGAGAGTGACTGCAGAGTGCGCATGCTTGAGGAGTTTCTTCAGGAAATTAGGAAGAAGGTTGGAGCAGCTGAGAGGCGTATCTGCATCTAAATGGCAAAAGAAGCAAGGAAAAGAGTACAAAATAAAACAAGGACTGGAGTGCATAACCACTGTCTCGCTGTTGTGTGTGGTTGGTCCGCTGGCCTCCTCCATTGACGTAATCGCGTAGGCCACATGTGTCAGACTCAAGGCCCGCGGGCCAGATGTGGCCCGCCATGTCGTTTCATGAGCCCGCGAGAGCTTAAAAGTTTTGAGTGTCTAAAAATAAATACCAAACAATAAATTAAGAGCGTGCTTTGAGCAAAAACTACATTTCCCACAATGCCTTTCGACTACGCTAGCCGCGGCAGTGTCAATGCCAGATAGAATTTAGATATAAATAATGATCCCAAAATGTCCAGAAAGAGAAATGTTGATGCAGACGGAAGACTGTTTCAAGAAAGATGGGAAGGTGAATACTTGTTTGTGCTTCAAGGAGGAAGACTGGTATATCTTTTGTGTTACAAGGTGGTGTCGGTTGTCAAAGAGTACAATCTGCGTCGACATTTTGACACCAAACATGGCGCTAAGTACGCTAAAGCTAGCCTTCAAGAAGAACAACAAATTGCCCAAGAATTAAAAGGCAAACCCAAAAAGTCAAAGTCAGCTTTATTGTCAATCCCTTCATATGTCAAGACACACAAAGAAATCGAAATTCCGTTTCCTCCATCCCACGGTGACGAGACACAGTACACAATAAACATACAAGTAGACGACACAAAATAAAAACAAGAAGGCACAAACAATAAATAATAAATAATAAATAAATAAAATGAGTGATGAATAAATAATAAACAAATAACCCAATAAATAAGATGAGCAAAACTGAGCCAGTGTGCGTACAGCAGACCATAAGCATAGCGCAAAGTACAGGACGCTACGAAAGGGGGGGCGAGTTCAGGATCCTAACAGCCTGGAGTATGAAGCTGTTGGAGAGTCTGGCGGTGCGGGAGCGCAGGCTCCTGTACCTCTTCCCAGAGGGCAGAAGATCAAACAAAGAGTGAGCGGGGTGACTCACATCACTCACAATCGTGGTCGCCTTGCGGCTGAGATGGGAGGTGTAAATGTCCTTCAACGAGGGGAGCGAAGCACCAATAATCTTACCAGCCGTGTTCACTATGCGCTGCACGGCTGCGGTTGCAGCAGAGTTTGTTCATGAAATCCGCAGCCTTGCACATGCTTCTAAGTCTTTTTCAGAGGGAGCGTTTTTGAAGCAGTGAATGCTGAAGGTCTGTGAGCAGGTGTGTCCAGGCCAGTTACAGACTTTTAAAAAAGTCAGTTTATCAAGAAACACCATCGCCGACCGAGTGAAGGAACTAGCAGAAAATCTTACAACACAGCTGACCGAGGTGACACGCAGCTACACAGCTTTTTCATTAGCTGTTGATGAAAGCACAGATAACACGGACACAGCGCAATTATCAATTTTTATTAGAGGCGTAAAGTCGGACCTCTCTATCGCTGAGGAGCTGTTGGATGTGGCTGCAATGCATGGGACCACTACGGGACAGGACATTTTTGATGCGGTAGAGAAGTCCGTAAGTAAAAATGCATTGCAGTGGGAAAACTTGGTAGGATTAACTACAGACGGTGCACCGGCAATGTGTGGAGGAAAAGTGGGCTTGGTTGGACTGATGAAAAATGCAAAAAAAGGACTCTCACACGCCTCTCATAACGTATCATTGCATTATCCATTAAGAAGCTTTGTGTGGGAAGGTGCTGGGGATGGACATTGTGACCACAGTCATGAAAACAGTGAACTTCATTTGGGCGCGTGGCCTGAATCACCATCAGTTCCAGCAGTTTTTGCTGGAGATGGGCTCGGAACATGGGGACATGCTGTACCATACAGAAGTGCGGTGGCTGAGTAGGAGCAAAGTCCTCAAGCGATTTTTTTTAACTCTGGGAAGACATTGCTCTTTTTATGCAGAGTAAAGGAAAACTCATGTCTGAACTATCAGATCCAAAGTGACTTTGCTGTGTTGTGTGACATAACCGACCATCTCGCCCAGCTGAATCAGAAGCTGCAGGGACGCAAACAAGCCATCACGCAGATGTCTGACACGATCGCGGCTTTCCAGCGTAAATGGGACTTATGGATGTGGCAAGTGAAACAGGACAATCTTGTCCTCTTTCCTGTTTGTCAGAGCATGTCAGCTTCATTTCCCAATACTTTTTCATATGCTCAGTTGGCTACCAAACTGATCTGGTTAAAGACTGAGTTTGATCGGCGCTTCTCTGACTTCAGAGCACAACAGTCTGACTTTGACATGTTTGCCAATCCTTTCATCATCGATGTCTGCACTGCACCCCAACAGCTTCAGATGGAGCTAATTGAGCTTCAAAGCGATAGTGGCCTGAGCAACGTTCCAGGATGCTGCAATCCAGGACTTTTACCGTCTGCTGCACCCTGGTTTGATGCCACAGCTTCGACTTCATGGTGCCCGTGTTCTGACCATGTTTGGGAGCACCTATCAGTGCGAACAGTTTTTTTCCATAATTAATCTGAACTAAAACAAGCACAGATCACGCCTCACGGATGACAACCTCCATGCTGTTCTACACCTAAAACCAGGCATTGACACACCGGTAATGGGAAAACAATGTCAGAAATCTGGTCAGAAAACACACAGGTAAGCATTTTTTTAAAAACGTAATTAAAATATTATAAAATGTAATTCAACCAAGAAGAAGAACAGTTAAACTGTGTGCAATTTGTGTGGTTGCATTTTGTTTTGTGTTTATCATTTTCAGAACATGGTCAATGGATAGAGAGAGAATCCACTTGATGTTTTCAAGGACAGGCAGCATCTCCTCATCAAAGACTAACCGAAAAACTTGACCAATATAGTTGTGAACTGAGTCAATCTTTATTTTGGTATTTTTAGTTGATTACATATTACTTATGTGTAGCTGCTGTTGTAATTATTTAATGTTTGCAGGTCTTATGTGTGTATGGAGACAAATTGTTGTCGTCAAACCATCAGTTGGATGCAAGGCTGTGTGCAGCCTTTTTTTGTAAAATGCTACATGTGTCATACATGTTCTTTGCAGCTCAGTTTTATGTTATTTTCTTTATTCACTTGGACAGTTTGATCCTTCAATAATGGAGTTATGTGGGTTTTCACAAGCTGACAAATTTTAAAAGGAATTATGTTAGAACAACAAGCAAACATGTTTTCTATGCAACTGTAATTGTCACTTGAAACACTAAGGAGTAGTTACATTTATTTTACATTACATTCGATTACATTTAGTTACATTTATAAGTTACATCTGGCCCTTTGAGGACAGCCATTATGCTGATGTGGCCCTCTGTGAAAATGAGTTTGACACCCCTGGCGTAGGCCATCCTTGGAGAGAACCTTCCCCCTCCTGGCTACAGTTAGGCGCACGCAGGAACGCACAACAATTTTCTCCTGCCTTCGTCCGCATAATGGGATACCCTGGGAATACTCACCTCTGTTTGTCTGTGTCAAGTGTCAAGGACAAGGCCACCAAATGCGGCTTAATCAAAAAGGGGTTTATTGGAGGGAAAGGGGTAGTGGAGAACAGGATGACAGGAGGCTACAAGGATATCAACAGACAGGCATAGTAACAGACCAGGATACGGCAGACTACAGAATAGGCAAATGAGATGTAGCGCACTGGTAGGGCAAAAGAACTAACAGACACTGAGGGCTGGGTGTGCGGGTTTATAAGGAGTGGCTAACTAGCTCTGAGCAGGTATGGAGAAAGCCGGAGGTACGGGCAATAATAGTGATAGCTGCTGACAGGACGGGAGGGGCAGGAGGGATGAGCTGATCACAGTCCGGGTCACACGGATGCGTGACACATACGCCCCTCCCCTCCCCCCCCCGCCCCAACGTCCCCAAAATACAAACCCCTACATGAGGCAGAGCGCCAGAGACCATGGGTCACTCTCATCAGACTGATCCGGGACCGTGATGAGACTGCGTACAGAGAGGAGGTGGAGCGGCTAGTCCACTGGTGCAGCCAAAATCACCTGGAGCTGAACCCGCTCAAGACCGTGAAGATGACAGTGGACTTCAGGAGAGACGCATCGCCACTTCCAACCCTCACCATCCTCAGCAATGCTATTCCCACTACGGACACCTTCAAGTTCCTGAGATCCACAATCTCCCGGGACCTGAAGTGGACCGGCTACATAGACTCTTTTCGGAAGAAGGCCCAGCAGAGGTTGTACTTTCTGAAACAGCTCAGAAAGTTCAACCTGCTACAGGAGCTGCTGAAAACCTTCTCCGTTGCCATCATCCAGTCTATATTGCACCTCCATCTGGTTTGGATCGGCCACCAAACAAGACAAGCACAGACTGCAGCAGACAATTAGGTCCGCGGAAAAGATAATCGGGACCAACCTCCCATCTATCCAAGACTTGTATCTGTCCAGGACCAGAAAACGTGCAATTAATCATCTCCGCAGACCCTTCTCACCGAGGACACAGTCTGTTCAAACTCCTCTCCTCTTGACGGCGTTACAGAGTGCTCTCTGCCAAAACCAGCAGACACAGACACAGCTTCTTCCTCCAGGCTGTCGCTCTGATGAACTCTCACCACTCAGAGACTCAGAGTCATCACTGTGCAATAACATCCTGTTCTCCTCACTTAAATGTTGTTAGTAACTTGAACTTGTTCAGTCACTTAAATGTTGTACAGAGACTGAGATCAACCTGAGTCAAATTCCCTGTTTACCATGCACAATAAAGTCAATAAAGCTAATTCTGATTCTGAATGCAACAGGAGATTCACTTTGACTCACTTTGGTGTCGCTATGCATGATGCTTAGTGTGGTGTGTTAATCCTGAAGGTAGACAATTTGCATTGCTTGACAAGGTAAACCACACTTCAAAGTAACTTGCAATACACCCATGCCTTATAACAGCCAACAAGAAACACTATGTGTTGGAACTTTCAATAGTCAAAGTCTGTTTTATTGTCAATCTCTTCACATGTCAAGACACACAAAGAAACCGAAACTACGTTTCCTCTATCCCACGTTGACGAGACATAGTACACGATAGACATACAAGTAAACGACACAATATAAAAACAAGAAGGCAAAAACAATAAATAATAAGAGTGATGAATTAATAAACAAATAACACAATAAATAAGAGGAGCAAAACGGAGTCAGTGTGCATACAGCAGTGGTGTTTAAATTTACGTAATATGCTGTTTTTACTTCGCGAATCTTTGTTTATTGCAGGTGGTTCTGGAACGCGTTTTCACCGATAAACGAGGGTTCACTGTATATTGTTTATGGACATTAAAATACTGTAGCGGACAGAAACTGCCATCTAAAAAAATGCAGGATACCTCGTGTCCCCAGTGTAAATTGATGAGTTCACAGATTTTTGAAACCCAAAACTGTCCAAATTTTAAAATGAAGAAAGTGAAAATGATGCTGCCAAATATGTTACAAATGAATCAGGAGTCAACAGAATGTCAGTTAATTTGATGTACCGTATTTCCCGCACCTTCAATGAACGGCCCATTTTAAAACATTGTCCATATATAAGGCGCACCGGATTATAAGGCGCATAAAATAGAAGCTATACTGCAACAAACTGAGGTTGACTAGGGTTGCGGTATGCATCCACTAGCCAATAACCAACGAGCCCTCTGTAAACAATCGCGTTTCTCAAATGATCTCCTATAAAATGATCGGAACTGACTAAAGTTCGATCTAACGCATTGGCACTACTTACCTATGTTTCCCTTCCATATCGATCCGTAGATTTACTCGAAACATTAACAGAGCAGCCTATTTTGACATGAAACAGCCTCGCGGGTCAACAGCTATCGTTAAGCATTAGCCATCCGCAATTTCCCATGAGCCTCAGCTCGCAATCTCCCATGAGCCTCAGCAAAGTGTAAACAATCGCGTTTCTCAAACGATCTCCTAAAAAAATGATCGGAACTGACTAAAGTTCGATCTAACGCATTGGTACTACTTACCTATGTTTCCCTTCCATATCGATCCGTAGATTTACTCGAAACATTAACAGAGCAGCCTATTTTGAAATGAAATAGCCTCGCGGGTACAACAGCTATTCGGTGACGCCCCCTGACTACAGTTGCCGTAATGTTGGGAAGCGATGCGACCTTGTAATTTACTAGTTGTACTAAAACGTACTGAAACATTTTGGCAGAGCACTGTGTACAACCAGTATGGATCAACAAATTCATCAATTGATCCATATATAAGGCACTCTGCATTATAAGGCGCACTGTGTTTTTTTTTAGTAAAATGTAAGTTTTTAGGTGCGCCTAATAGAGCTGAAAATACGGTACATTAATTTGACGTTAATTTGAGAACAACTGTTTAAAGTGTAAAGGAAGAAATCATCCATCCATCCATCCATTTTCTGTACCGCTTTGTCCCCACGGAGGTTACGAGCGTGCTGGAGCCGATCCCAGCCGTCATCGGGCAATAGGCGGGGGACACCCTGAACTGGTTGCCAGCCAATCGCAGGGCACACAGAGATGAACAACCATTCGCACTCGCACTCAAACCTAGAGGCAATTTGGAGTGCTCAACCGGCCTACTAAGCATGTTTTTGGGATGTGGGACGAAACCGGAGTGCCCGGAGAAAACCCACATGGACACGGGGAGAACATGCAAACTCCACACAGGGAGCGCCGGAGGTGGAATTGAACCCGCACCCTCCTAACTGTGAGGCAGACGTGCTAACCGGTGCGTCACTGAGCCGCCAAGGAAGAAATTATTCAAATAAAATCAATATTTGATGTCCTGTACTGTATTGTGGCTTTACTTATCATCCAGCTGAATCAATAATCGGCTCCTTCTGAGGTGTCCATATTTCATATTTTTTTAATGTTGCCACCTAATGTCCATAGCATAATATATTTCTCTATTCTTTACTGTCTATACTAGCTGATGTTATGGAGAGGCAGATTATTCAGCATACCCGGGGGGCCTTTGAGAGTGGAAGAACTCGTCCTCTTGAGTTCAGGCTGCAGCAGCTTCAGGCCTTGCAGCGGATGATAAGTGAGAGGGAGGTTGATATTGTCACAGCTCTCAAACAGGATATTAACAGGGTGAGTAGAAACACTGGACACAATTGCACAATTTCATTTTTGAGCCAACGCAAGTCTAATCTCGTATATTTGGGGCCTTGTTGCGCTCACCCCGGCGAACTGGCATATTGAAGCCAGGACACCTAGGTGATATTCAATATGTATAATAATTTATAATAATTTGGTCACTGAAAGTTGTATGCGCTTGGCATAAAAGCAGGTGCATTGTCATTTTTGTGCAGGGGCTATGGTTTATTTCGGCGTGTTTGTGAGTTTGGAAGACGTGCTACGCCTCACTGGGCGTTTACACCTCACCTACCAGCGTATCTGCAAGTTTGGTTACACAAAGTAGACTATGTACATTTTAGACTGGGGAAAAGCAGGTCGAATTCTAGGCGCAGGTGGTTTCATACTTTTTTCCACCATGTCATTCATGGCAGACAGAGGTTTGCACTTGGACCTTCTTGATTTTGATGCAAATGTCAAAGTCAAAGTCAAAGTCAGCTTTATTGTCAATCTCTCCACATGTCACAACACACAAAGAGACCGAAATTACGTTTTTCTCTATCCCACGGTGACGAGACACATAACACGATAGACATACATGTACGCGACACAATATAAAAACAAGAAGGCAAAAATTCAAACAATCAATAGTAAGAGTGATGAATAAATAATAAATAAACAGATAACACAATAAATAACGGAGCCAGCAAGCATAGCGCAAAAGTAAAAAACATCATAAACAAAAAGGCACAAACAATAAATAAGAGTAATAACAAATAATAAATAATAAGAGCCAGTGTGCATTCAGACAGTTCAGACAGTAAAAGTACAGGACGCTACGCAGAACGGGGGAGCGAGTTCAGGATCCTAACAGCCTGGAGTATGAAGCTGTTTGAGAGTCTGGAGGTGCGGGAGCGCAGGCTTCTGTACCTCTTCCCAGAGGGCAGAAGCTCGAACAAAGAGTGAGCGGGGTGACTCGCATCACTCACAATCGTGGTCGCCTTGCGGGTGAGATGGGAGGTGTAAATGTCCTTCAAGGAGGGGAGCGAAGCACCAGCAATCTTACCAGCAGTGTTCACTATGCGCTGCAGGGCCTTCAAGTTGTAGTCAGTGCAGCCGCCACCCCAAACAGCAATACAGCTGGAGAGGACGCTCTCAATGGTGCCGCGGTAAAATGCAGTCATGACGGCCGGAGGAGCGCTCGCTCGCCTGAGTTTCCGCAGGAAGTACAGGCGGCGCTGGGCTTTCTTTGCCAGTGATGCGGTGTTGGTGGACCAGGAGAGATCCTCACTGATGTGCACCCCCAGGAACTTGGCGCTGCTCACTCTCTCCACCACAGCACAGTCGATGGTGAGCGGCAGGTGTTGGGTGTGACCCTTCCGGAAGTCCACAACAATCTCCTTGGTCTTGTCGACGTTCAGCAGGAGGTTGTTGTCCCTGCACCACGTGGTCAGAAGGTCAACCTCCAGCCTGTATTGAGTCTCGTCTCCCTTGGTGATGAGACCCACCAGAGTCGCAGATTGGTTGGGGAAAGTCTACTTCTGTCCCACAGCAGCGCACAAAGCCGCTACCATCTGATTTACTACACTCAATTTCAATCGCGCAAAGTCTAGCAAGTCAAGTCAAGTCAAGTTTATTTGTATAGCCCTAAATCACAAGCAGTCTCAAATGGCTTCACATAGACAAAAATTGACAATTATTCTCAAAGCATCCCCTGATCTTGAGCTCCCAAAAGGGCAAGGAAAAATTCAAAAAAACCCTACCGGGGGAAAATGAGAAACCTTGAGAAGGGACCACAGATGGAAGGATCCCCTTTCAGGATCACCAGGTTGAAATGGATGCAGAGAGGGCACAAATGATACAATATGAAAATCAATGAAATAAAATATGTATGTCCATATCAGAGCAGAGGGCTGCCGAAGGAGCCCTCAATTGCCCTGGCAAAACCCCCAAAGAAAGACAATTCGCACAGTTAGAGTGCGCTTTGCAGTTAGAATGAAAATTGGGCCCACAATGTCTACAAAGAAGTCTGTTTTTCTGGTGTGTATTTTTATGTATTCTGTTTGGTGTCTTACAGAGCCAGTATGATACATCACTTTTGGAGTTGATTGGAATAGATAATGAGATTAACCTGGCAATGGAAAAACTGAGAGAGTGGGCAGCCCCTCGGCTGGTGGAGAAGAATCTCTTCACTATGTCAGACGAGGCTTACATCCAGCCAGAACCCCTGGGAGTGGTGCTTATAATTGGAGCCTGGAATTACCCATGGGCCGTAACATTGATACCTCTTGTAGGAGCTATTGCTGCAGGTACACACACACGCACACAGCTGTCACCTACACCCTGCAGGTGGGAATGTGCCCCCCCACACACAGAATTTTAGACGCATTTTTTTTTACATTTGTGATTCAGTACTTCACATGAACAATGTATTGACTGCACTCACGTCAGACGGCATTATTGGGAAGTGTTATGAATGAATGAACGAACGAACGAACGAATGAATGAGTTGTAATTGTTTCAAACATGTAAACTATGCATCATCAATCAAATGAAGACTACCGTTTTTTTCCGTGTATAGTGCGCCCCCATGTATAATACGCACCCTAAAAATGGCATGCTGATGCTGGAAAAAAGCCTGTACCCATGTATAATACGCACCCAATTTTTATGAATTTCTTTTTTTTTTTTTAAGTCCCAATGATTGTCACACACGCAGGGAGGCATCGGGTCCCATTTTTATAGTCTTTGGTATGGTCTTAACTAGGCTGGATGTAATTGTTTTTGATGGCGTTGATTTCTCCGACTGCCCATAAACTCTTTTTGTTCCACGTCTTTGTCGGTCAGTCCTGTTGTTGGTTTTGTTTTCTAAAAAAAAAAAAAGTAAAAATTTTTTGTACCCATGTATAATGCGCACCCCAGATTTTAGGACAATAAATTCGTTAAATTTTGCGCACTATACACGGAAAAAAACGGTAATAGGAAATAAATAAAAATCAAAAACAAGGTGAAAGTAATTTAAATTATGACAGTATAAATACTAGGTACAAACATAATACAATCTAATGCCCAAAATGGGCAGAGTTTACTTGTCTGAAAAGGAGTGGGAAGAAGTAAGACTTATTTTATCCCATCCCTTATCCAATTTAAGACAAAAAATAAAAAATAAAATTGTTTTTACCTGTAACAGAGTTGTTACTTTACCAGTTGTTGTCCGTGACTTTCACATGAATAGAAAGAAGGAGAAATAATGAAATAAAATAAAGTAAAAAATGCCATTAAATTATGTAATTTTCAATGTGTTCGTAGCTCACAAGTGTCAATTCTTTAAATTTCTTTTTAAACATCACCTTATTTGAGCATTGTTTTTATTGTTTTTCCATATTATCGCCCATTTCAGTGCCCCCTGGCGTCCAGCTACTGGAATCGTCTCTTCGCCTCCTCTGTGTATCTGATTTGAAGGCCAGGCTCACTTGAGAAAACATTTGTTATACCAGATGTTGGGACTTTGTTTGGGGCAGTAGTTCTTAACCTGGGTTCGACCGAACCGTAGGGATTCGTTGATTCGGTATCAGAGCTTCCACTGGGGAGGTCCGAACACACCTGATTTATCGTGTAAATTCCTGATAATGCATATCTGAACTGGTCTCGCAGATTTGCAGGTGATGATTTGCAGGTATGTAATTTGTTGAGTTCATACAGTGGGTTGGTTTTGTTCTTTGAACAAGGTGATGATCATGCACGGCTCATTTTGTGCACCAGTAAAAAACATCCATGTCTTGAATTTGATTTTTTTTTTTTACGCTAAAGAGGGGTTCGGTGAATGCGCATGTGAAACTGGTGGGGTTCTGTACCTCCAAAAAGGTTAAGAACCACTGGTTTGGGGACAGTTTGAAGATGTTATTGTATGGGGGCGAGGCACCTTAATTGTCCTCCACCTTATATCAACCATTAATGTATCCAACTTCTTCAACCGTGTTCGTTTTCCTCTAAGGACAAAAATATTCATACAAATCATACTCACACCAGGTTAGTTATATTTCAGGTGATTATATTAAGTCTGCGTTCAGGAAAAGGTTTACAAGTCAGCACTGGACTTTTCTCTCCGACTGTGCCCCAATGCATTCTCAGGATAGAAAGCATTAAAGAATTTCTTCAAAGTGCTTATATTAAGTGGAGTTGCGTCGCCCACAAAGGTGGGTGCCAGTTCGTCTTCCATAGACATTCGTTGGCGTCTTGTCTCGTACTTGGTGGCCCTCATGGTTGTATTTTGGCCTCGTTCTTCTCTCTGCTCCTTGGTTTGTTTGTTCTCCAAATAATGCCGGTCCCTGCAGATATAATACTCACACACTTTACCCATTGGTTCTTACCAACATCATCACTTTTTATCATTTTGTACCAGTTCTGTCCGACTATTGTCTTTTGTTACTTATGTTCTTGCTATCCTTGCCAAAGTTCACTTTCATATATTCTACGTAAACCTATTTATTTTCTCTCTCCAATTTCAAAATGCCGCACATCATTCATTGTTATTTGTAAAAAAAAAAAAACTCAGGCAGTACAAACAAACTTCAAGCAGTTCAAGAAAACATCAGGCAGTAGTTAAAATTATAAAACATCATTGAGAGCCATTGAGCGAATATTTAGAAGTTATTCAAACACATTCCCAAAAAATGCCAAATAAGAGAAGTACATTACAATATATACCGTATTTATTCTAATGATCGCCCATATTCTAATAATCGCCCAGTGTGTGTTAGCGATGACATAAATAAAAAATATTGATACCTCTAATTATCGCCCATGCTGCTAAACGCTGAGTGCCGACGTCATTGCGCAAGTTTAAATATGACTGATTTGACAGCACGACGAATGTCCCTTTTAAATTGTTTTTCTCCATAAACTATGATACAATTACACCCGTCACTCCGCTACAATATCCTCACACAATTACGTTATTGGGGCGTGCGCTCGAATAAGACGATCGCGATAACATGACGTGCACAACATGCGATGTGCAACGGTAACGTGTCGCATTGATGTAGCGTCAATTGACGCAACCCGCTGTTAGAGATAGATCAAAACAGCCGCTGTTCTAGTGTTAAGAACACCAGTGAGATGCAGGTATTGCATATTACATAAGGAAAATATACATATTATCGCCCATTTCAGTGCCCCTTGGCGATCGGACAAAAAATGTTCTCTATTAATCGCCCACCCCCCCTGTTGGACATAAACCTTCTCTAATTATCGCCCTGAGCGATAATTTGAATAAATACGGTACTTGAATATTTTAATCAATGATTCCGTGCTTGTACACTATGCTTGTACACTTCAACCAATAAAATATGAGCAGATTGATTTTCTAGCTAACAGAGACTCTGGAACCTATTTTCCACAGGACCCTGAGGCTCAGGCAAATTCTCATTTAGACCACGCAATGGTCTGAGTCCATAGAACTAAAAGTGCTGTATGGCTCAGCATTCATAATGGGGTTCCTCCATTTTTTCCTCACTAGGATGAAATCTCGCTGCCATAACGTTCCTGAGGCTTGGTCTCAGAAGGTCCACCTCTTTCCTGTTCTCTTCCGGAAGATGGAATTTGCCGTCAGTAGCTCGTGTTCCGTGAGGAAGGCAGTGAGGTAGGTGCCATTGCGGTTGGTTGAGTCATGGTAGAGGAAGGGTGCATCTTCTGGTCCTTGTCTTGCATTGAAGTCCCCAAGGATTGCCAGGAAGTTTTGCGCTGGGACGTCACAAACCGCTCTTACAAGGTCCTCAAAGAATTTCTCCATGTTAGATGAGGCTACGTTGGTGGGTGAATACACGACTATGACTGTCTGTTGTTACTGGGTTGCCCGAGAACTCTGCGCTCAGAATCCTGTCAGTGTGGTGGTAAACCTGACGGAGAGCCTAACGTGCGCGTCGGCCCAGCATTAACCTTAAACCACCTGTTGTAGCTTGGGCCTCGTTCCTCCACCCAGATGCAGAGATGAACATTGTTAGGGTGGTGCTCACTCTAACTTATTTTGCAAGAACCAAACGGGAGACAAGTAAGTCCTTTTAGACCCCTGCAGCTGGAGAGTCCATTCGTCACTGTGTGTTTAGTGATGGTGGAATATCTGACCCAGGCCTCATGCAGGGGGGTATTTATTGAGATAAACAGAGTGGGGGTGAGAGTGGGGGATGGGGTTGAAGCCCCTGGCCTGCTGATCAAAGCATAGCAAGGGGTCTTTTACGACGTTGTGTAAACAAAGCAACTTTGATTGCTTCCTCTGCAGCTAGTCAATCACTTCAAAAGATCTTAGCACTTTGGTCTACTACTTTTGTTAAGACAGGACAAGCCAGGTAAATTATTACAGGTTACATTCCAACATAATCATACGATGAAGATAATCTGTAAATCCTAACAAACATGTATCTCTCCACCCTGCGGAACAGGATCCGGTCATCATTGTGCATATTCCTGTGTTCTTGGACACCAAGGATCTCCACTCTCCGTTCCTCAGCACAGTGTGCAAATTCTATCAACCTCGCCTCTTCTCTCGCTGTGCATGTGTTGAAGGTTCCCATAACAAATCGTCTTTCACAGCGCATGAGTGCATTGGACGGGGTGCTGTGATCGGACAGGCACAATTTGAGGTCATGCTGTCCTCCAGAAGGAGGACGAGCACTACCATTCCCCACAATGTTTCTGCGAACTCCCGTTACTGGAAGTATAGGATTTGGGATGACTTTGTTCTCCATTGTTGGCTTTACTATGCTAATAGCGACTTGTGGGGCTCATCTCCTTGGAGTCCTGGTTTTAGTTCAGCGTGACCCACTCCTAGACAGGTTGCCATCCAAGGCTATGAGCCCCATCTGCCCATGCATTTTTACCCTTTGCTGGGACAGTGGTTGGCAGATCCCAGGGTGTGTCCACACATCGGTGGGCCAGCAAATCATGCCTCTGGGGATCACAGTGCAGGAAATTGGCCTCACGGAACCCAGTATCCGTGTGTGACTACGTGAAGGCACAGCAGGAGTCTTAGTGGTGGAGAGGCTGTGTAGGAGCAAGAGGTTTACGCACTCGGCAGTAGTACTTGCAGTACTATATAGAACTAATAGTAAGCTACTTGTAGGAGTAATAATCACTTTTAGTAATAGAAATATTAGTGGTAGTAGTAGTAGCTGTAATAGTAGGACTTGTAGTATGATTACTTGTATTTGGAGTAGTAGTAGTATTTATACTTGTAGTAGTATAATTGCTTGTAGTAGTCATAGTAGTAGTAGTAGTAGTAGTACTTGTAGTAGTAATAGTTGTACTAGCAATGCAAAGCAAATTTCTCAATGCAATTGCATTGACAAAAATAGTATTCTTGTATAGCATGTATTCTTGGGATGTGTTGAGATTGTAATCGTGTGAATCACTGAATAAATGAAGAAACAGGTGTGTCACATGCGGAATGGAGCAGGGTGACCAAATGCAGCTTGGACCATGGTTTATTGAAGGAAAAAGGGTGGTGGAGGAGAGGATGAGGGAAACAAACAAGCATGGTAGGACTAACCAGAGGATCAAACAGGAACTAACAGGATGGGCAAACAGAGACAAACTACCGTTTTTTTCCGTGTATAGTGCGCCCCCATGTATAATACGCACCCTAAAAATGGCATGCTGATGCTGGAAAAAAGCCTGTACCCATGTATAATACGCACCCAATTTTTATGAATTTTTTTTTTATTTTTTTATTTTTTTTTTTTTAAGTCCCAATGATCGTCACACACGCAGGGAGGCAATGGGTCCCATTTTTATAGTCTTTGGTATGGTCTTAACTAGGCTGGATGTAATTTTTTTTGTTGGCGTTGATTTCTCCGACTGCCCGTAAACGCACCACCGCGCTCCGTGCGCGCACGGGACAGCAAACGAGCAGGTGATCGAGCAAGCCTTGTCTGATACGAGAGCATTGCGGTCGCATGGAGCGTGTTTGAAGTGAACAGCAGAGAAGAAAGGAACAAGGCAAAGTGTTGTGAAATAAAATATTACCTGTAATACGGATTTAGGTAGAGAACTGAACTCTCGCTCTTTATATAGCTGACGTGTCTTGCGCATCCGTTCTGCGCATCTGTAATGGCGGCCTCCGTATGATATCCGGTTTGCGTGTGTGCGCGTGTGCGTGTGTGCGCGTGTGTGCGAGAGCGAGAGAGAGAGTGCGAGAGAGAACGCTCAACCGTAGCGCGCCGCCGACCGCCCAACTGCACCGCGCTGGTCGATTATTGTGACAGAGCCGTCGCTGAAATTTAGAAGATATTTTTAAAGTCCTGATGTACTTTCTAAAATTTAAGTGGACCTCAGTGCGCACTGCGCAGGGAGCTTAATTTGGTGCGGTCGCGCAACCGCAGCGTGCCGGGCGCTCACTGTCGCATTGCTTAAAGAGCGCCTTTGTGTTTTAGGATGAACAGCAGAGACCAAAGGAACAAGGCAAAGTGTTGTGAAATAAAATATTACCTGTAATACGCATTTTGTTATTTGCTGATTGAAACTGCTAATTAAACTGTGATTTGAAACTAATAGGAAGAAAACAACTCTCGCTCTTTATATAGCTGACGTGTCTTGCGCATCCGTTCTGTGCATTTCATTTCACAACACTTTGCCTTGTTCCTTTCTTCTCTGCTGTTCACTTCAAACACACTCCATGCGACCGCAATGCTCTCGTATCAGACGCTTGCTCGATCACCTGCTCGTTTGCTGTCCCGTGCGCGCACGGAGCGCGGTGGTGCGTTTACGGGCAGTCGGAGAAATCAACGCCAACAAAAACAATTACATCCAGCCTAGTTAAGACCATACCAAAGACTATAAAAATGGGACCCATTGCCTCCCTGCGTGTGTGACGATCATTGGGACTTAAAAAAAAAAAAAAAAAAAATTAGAAAAAAAAAAAAAAGGTTTTTTTTTTGTACCCATGTATAATGCGCACCCCAGAGTTTAGGACAATAAATTAGTTAAATTTTGCGCACTATACACGGAAAAAAACGGTAATAGAACTGGCAACAGGGACAGATTAACAGAGGCTGAACAGAACAGGCTAGCAGACTAACAGAACGATACGACAGGGAATGACACGCAGACAGGACTTAAATAGAAGGCTGGTAACAAGGGGCAGGTGACTAATTACAATGAGTACGGGTAGACACAGGCGGGGAGGGGCGAGAGCACAGATGCGGTACAGAGACGTGAACGGAAACCATGACAACAAACAATGACACACGAGGAAACGCGGAAATGTTGAGGAGCGGAGACGTGATAAGGTGTGGCTAAAGAAAGAATTGGAATAAAATCAACCTTCACACAACTTGATTTTTCTTTTTTCTCATTTTACTTTAGTTATTATTTTTACTGTGTTTGGTGAGCTGGAACATTGTGTTGCAGGAGCAAGATGGGTTTCAGAAAAAAACATGCTATATGCAAATAAGATATGACCAACATTTTCCATTCATCCATCCATTTTCTATACCGCTTGTCCCCACAGGGGTTGCGCGCAAGCTGGAGCTTATCCCAGCAGTCATCGGGCAGTAGGCGGGGGACACCCTGAACCAGTTGCCAGCCAATCACAGGGCACACAGAGACGAATCAACCATCCGCACTCGCACTCACACCTAGGGGCAATTCGGAGTGCTCAATTGGCCTACCAAGCATGATTTGGGGATGTGGGAGGAAACCGGAGTGCCCGGATTAAACCCATGCGGGCATGGGAAGGTGGAATCGAACCTGCACCCTCCTAACTGTGAGGCGGACGTGCTAACCAGTGCGTCACCATGTTGTATTATTTTGTTATTATTATGTTGTTGTATTTACCACTCTCCAAAATTGTTTGCCGCCTATTGTGCGGAGTGCCCGAAGAAAACCCACGTGGGCACGGGGAGAACATGCAAACTCCACATGGGGAGAGCCAGACGTGGTATCGAACCCGCACCCTCCTAACTGAGAGACGGACGTGCTAACCTGTGCTCCACCGTGCCGCCTACCAACATTTTGTTATTGCGAATTTCTTGCGAGGTGATGTTTAACATGGAATTTTGGGCACGTTTTACCGGTTCATGTTCCCCATAGGCTGGCTCAGGTGAGTAATTTTGATCGTTGTGAGGTGAGATTTCTAATCCCTTTAGTTTTGCTGAAGAGAGGAGTATAAAGTTCAGATGTAATATCTCGTAAATAAGATCTTCTTTCTAACCAAAATTAAACAGAAAAGATTATGGTTAAATCCACCCATTTTTCACTTGGACAACAGTATGAGAACAGGTGACTGTTTTTTTGTTGTGTGTTGGTTCAGTTTGAAATTAGGTCATGCCTCTACATTTGCTTACTTGTTGGATCTCTAACCAACATGCTAAGCAGAAATCTGTCGATGGATTAAAAAAAAAGCAATTGTGAATCTGAGAGAAGACATTCACTTTAGCATTATCTTCTCAGCTATTCCTAGCTATCTGCTCTTTATTTTGTTGCAGTATCATCCTATTAAATAACTACTATGTCATCACTGCAGGCAATGGAGCTGTGGTGAAACCGTCAGAGATTTGTGGTTACTCATCTCTACTTCTCGCAACACTGCTCCCTCTCTATCTGGATAAGGTCTGATCACCAGATGGTCTCGTTCTTTTTTTATTTGAATGTGCACAGGGCAAACAGAAAAAATTACTCCAGCATGTTTTTCTTTTATTAAATACAGTGGAGGTAAAATTAATTGTATAACACGAGTAGCAGACACAATAATAAAGAAAAAAATAATGTAACAAGTAAATATGAATCTAAGAAGTCAATTATAAGGTGAGATAAAATGTATGGTTTGAGTTAGATGGAGTAACATTTTTTAGATAAGTATATTTACGGTCTGGTTTGTATCTGAAAACCTGAAATTAAGTGGTACTGTGAAAGCCAGGTGACAAAGAGTTCCAAAAAGTCAGGGAATACAACATCCATCCATCCATCCATCCATCCATTCATCCATCCATCCATCCACCCATCTTCTTCCGCTTTTCCGGGGTCGGGTCGTGGGGGCAGCAGCTTTAGGAGGGACTCCCAGACTTCCCTCTCCCCAGCCACTTCATCCAACTCATCCCGGTGGATCCCAAGGCGTTCCCGGGCCAGCTGAGAGACATAGTCTCTCCAGCGCGTCCTGGGTCGTCCCCGAGGTCTCCTACTGGTGGGACATGCCCGGAACACCTCCCCAGGGAGGCGTCCAGGAGGCATCCCGATGAGATGCCCGAGCCACCTCATCTGGCTCCTCTCAATGTGGAGGAGTAGCGACTCTACTCCGAGTCTCTCCCGGATGACCGAGCTTTTCACCCTATCTCTAAGGGAGAGCCCGGACATCCTGCGGAGAAAACTCATTTCGGCCGCTTGTACCCGGGATCTCGTTCTTTCGGTCACGACCCAAAGCTCCATCCTCCCCTCACTCGTGAACAAGACCCCAAGATACTTGAACTCCTCCACTTGGGGCAGGATCTCATCCCCAATGCGGAGAGGGCATTCCACCCTTTTCTGACCGAGGACCATGGACTCGGATTTGGAGGTGCTGACCCTCATCCCGACCACTTCACACTCGGCTGCGAACCGCTCCAGTGAGAGCTGGAGATCACGGCCTGAAGAAGTCAACAGCACCACGTCGTCTGCAAAAAGCAGAGACGCGATCCTGAGGTCCCCAAACCGGACCCCCTCAACGCCTCGGCTGCGCCTAGAAATTCTGTCCATAAAAATTAGGAACAGAATCGGTGACAAAGGGCAACCTTGGCGGCGTCCAACCTTCACTGGGAACGAATTCGACTTACTGCCAGAAATGTGGACCAAACTCTGGCATCGGTGATACAGGGACCGAACCGCCCTTATCAGTTGGCTCGGCACTCCGTACTCCCGAAGCACCCTCTACAGAACCTTCCGAGGGACACGGTCGAACTCCTTCTCCAAGTCCACAAAACACATGTGGACTGTTCCACGGCCAGGACGAAAGCCACACTGCTCCTCCTGAATCCGAGGTTCGACCTCCCGACAGATCCTCCTCTACAGCACCCCTGAATATACCTTACCAGGGAGACTGTGGAGTGTGATTTCTGCAATACAACAAACAAATATATATCATAAGAGGTCAATTATAGAGGTGAGCTTAAATAGATGAAATTAAACATGGAAAGATGTTCGGCATTGCTGCATTTTTACTTCGTGACCGTTTCTGTAATGGACTCATTCTGTGCCAAATGAACAGTTTTTGAAGGGCAGTTCATTTTTGTCCACGAGTGCCTGGTTGTCTCTTCTTAGACTTTAAAAGAAAACCTGCTAAACAAGGCTTAAATAGACGGGGGGAAATATCTGACAACCCTGTCCCCAACCAGTCGAGCGGCACGTGCGTCATCAAAATGTGACGTGTGCTTGGAGGAGGGGAAATAGCGCAATTTTTAATGTAACTCAGCAACGCGATGAGCACACTTACCCTTTCTTGTCAAACTGTAACCGCAAGGTATCATCTTATAAGTTCTATCAAGAATTTATTTGAAGATGTAGTACTGTCAATGACGTTAAACTCCAATTATTCTTAATGAAATTTTTTCTTGCAGTTGTTTCAGTTATTTATTTGGCTTTGCACCTTTAACTTTGAACGTTTATGTCCCAAGTTCTAAAGATTAGAGAAGTTAAGAAAAAATACATTCAACATTGCGGGGTGATAGCAGCACCTGGATACTAGTGTGGAATGGGAGAAAACAATGAAAAAATGCCAATACGTGTAACAGCTCACAGCAACAACATTTTTGGATGGGTGGGACTATAAACTTTTCATTTTTGGAATGATGTACTTATTTAAAAAAATTAAATTACGACTTTTTCTTTCAATTACAATTAACTTTGAACTAGTTCATATAGAAAATGAACATTCCCAACAATGATGAATTCCAAAGTTGGGTGCAGAGCTGTATGGTGTCCTGTAAGGTGGACAGACAAGCCGAGGGGAAAGTAACACCTTGAGTGGAAGAGAATCTCAGTGCAAGAGAATGTCAATATGGAGGAGAATGAAAGATATGGTGGAGTGGGTTAATGGATAGCTTTACACATCAAGATAAGTATTTCAAACTAATTGAAATGTGTATAATTGAGATCTGTTTCATGTTTTATTTGCAGGATCTATACCCAGTGGTGGCAGGTGGAATTCCAGAGACACAGGAATTGTTGAGGCAGAGGTTTGACCACATCTTCTACACTGGAAGTAGTGTGGTAGGCAAATTAGTAATGGAAGCTGCAGCGCGACATATCACCCCGGTGACTCTGGAGTTGGGAGGGAAGAGTCCTTGCTACATCGACAAGAATTGTGACATCAGAGTTGCCTGCCGGTAAAATCTGTGTGAATAACAGCAGTCATGAAAACCCACTGACAACACTATCCATCGTTTATTGCTAATAAGTGGTTCCTATCCGCGCGATAGGTGAAAATCCGCAATGGGGAGTTAATGTTTATACGATATCTGTAAAAGACTTTCTTATACTTTATGGTATACTTATTTTAAACATTTTAAAGTTAAACTGACTTTTAGAAACATTCTTGAAGGCTTTACTAAAACTCACAAAGTCACAAAAAAACCCTAACAAACGTGTCACCGCTCCGCTCTGCTCTCGCCGTGCTGGCCGACTGACGCACCCTCGCGCTCGTATGTGGGGACGTGCATATCCAATGCAAGAATATGCGCACTAATCAACGCTGATCGCTGCCACCTGTGCCCTTGTTCACAGCTGATTAGGTCGTGTATTTAAACTCCGCAAGCCCGCCAGTATGCGGTGGTTCGTCTGCCTCAATAAACGAATGCCTGCCACCTGGTTCTGCTATGCCACCTGATTTCCGTTTGCATGAGTTAGAGCTAGAGTTAGAGACCGGGTTAGAGCAACGCTGGCGTCTGGACTGTTGACTGCCGCTTCTACCCCGAACTGTGTCCGGTATTTGTTTGTCCCCTGTCTGTTTTGCGTTTCCCGTTTTCAGTGTGCCAGTTTTTTTTTCTTTTATTTTTTCTCGCCTTGTCTCCTGCCCACCGCGTATTTCTGGAGCTCTGCTCGCACCTCTCCGATCCCGCTCCCTCTGACTACGAGCTACGCTAGCCAGCTAGCCAACCCACCACCGGACCCTCCTACCTCCCGGCTCCGAGCCTGTAGCTGCTTGCTCTTGGCTCGGCGAACGGCTCCAACCCAACTTGCTGGCCACTTGGCCGGCGTCCTCGGGGCGAGCACCCGCTCGCTGCAAGCTCGCCGGTCGTGGCTCGGCTGTGTGCCGCCATGACACACTGGGGCGTGCCGTTTGCACGGGTACAGTCCGGATTGAACAACACCACCACCCACTCCACCAACATCACGACTCGGTCCACTGCTGCTTCCATGCATTTCACTGACTACCAACTTCTAGTTAACCAGCTACTAGCCATTTCTACTATTTTATCTGGATTATTCCCTGCTGCTGTCACGTCTCATCTCCTGCATGAACTATCACTTCTGCTACTCCGGGCTTCCATTCCACTAACTTCTCGTCCATTTGTCTACACTGCTGCTGATCTTCATTATTTCAACAATAATCACCGTCTCCCTGCTGCTGCTGCCTCAGCTGCCAGCAAGGCTGGGATCCTCCGCCGTCACCGCTACATCCACCGTAGCTCCGGACTATCTTTTAAACGACATTTTCCTGATGGCTCACCCATCCCCTCTTTCTGGACTAACTCTCGCCTCCCCGTCACCCCCACCTTCCGTACTGTCAACTTCAACAATCTCCGTTCCCCCACCCCCGCTCCATCCATCTCCCTCGCACTGCTGAACTGTCGCTCCCTCTCCAACAAATCACTAGTTATTTTCGAACTAATATTGGACAATAATTTGGATCTGCTCCTTCTCTGTGAAACATGGCAACAGCCCCTGGGCTATTTTTCTCTCAACCAAGCCACTCCGTCTAACTACAGCTACATCGCCAAACCCCGCCTCTCTGGGCGAGGAGGTGGTATTGCTGTCTTCCATAAGCGGTCCCTATCAATCACTGAATTGGACCTCAACCTCCCATCTATTTCATCCTTTGAATATCTCGCTTTTTCCTTCCCCAACTCTACTACTGCTGTTCTTATCTACCGCCCTCCAAGTCATATCCGTCTTTTCTCTCTGAACTTCTCACCATCGTATCCTCAGTCTCCTATCGCCTCCTACTAATCGGTGACTTCAACATCCACATCGACCAGCCAACTGCTCCACTGACGTCTGACTTCATCTCCGTTCTGGACTGCTTTCATCTCACCCAGCACATCAACTTTCCCACCCACACCAAAGGCCACACCCTGGATATAGTATGCTCCTCCTTTCCACTCACATCCAACCCCCGTCCTCTCACCTTTCCACTGTCAGATCATCTCTTCTCCGCCCCTCTACCCTCGCCTCATAAATCCACAAAGCGCACCATCTCCTACCGCAACATCAAGACTGTAAACCCAATCACGCTTTGCCAGCTCTTATCCTTTGCTCTTCCCTCCGACCCCACTTCTTCCTCCCCTGATGACCTTGCCACCACGCTCACCAACATCCTTTCTGACTCCCTTGATTCCCTAGCCCCCTGGAAAACTTCCTCTGTTACATTCACTAACTCTGCCCCTTGGAACACACCGGAACTCCGCACCATGAAACAGACTGGCCGTCAACTCGAACGCCTCTACAAAAGAACTCGCCTCACCGTCCATGCCAAAACCTTTAAACAACACATCTCCTCCTATCGTGATGGTCTTCTTGCTGCCAAATCTGCTTACTTCTCATCTCTCATTAATAACACCAACCGAAACCCCCGCATACTGTTCTCCACCCTCAACAAATTGCTCCAGCCACCGGTCACCAAGCCTTCCTCCTCACCCGCCCTCTGTAACTCCTTCCTTGTCAACTTTAACAACAAAATCGCCCAAATCAACAGTTCTCTGACCGACACCATCAATAACTCCTCCTCCCCCACCTCCCCTGCCCTCCATAGACTTCAACTAGTCCAAAACTCTGCTACCCCCCTCCTTACCTACACCCGGTCCCGTGAACACATCACTCCTGTTCTCCACTCTCTTCACTGGCTCCCCATGAAGGAGCGTATCATCTTCAAGATACTCCTCACCTTCAAAGCCCTTCACCACCTGGCTCCCACTTACCTATCCGACCTCCTTGTCCCCTACTGCTTCAACCGTCCCCTCCGATCCTCCAATACTTCACGTCTGACAGGCCCAAAATTCAAACTCAAATCCTTCGGTGACAGAGCCTTCTCCTGCACATCACCCCAACTCTGGAACTCTCTCCCCCAGTCTGTCTGTGACTCACCCACACTCCCCATATTTAAGTCCCGTCTAAAAACTTAAAAACCTCTTCTCCCAAGCTCATGATCTCCCCTACCCATAACTGGTTTCCTCTTCTTAAGTTTATCCGATTGTTTCCTCCCCCCCCCCCCCCTCATGTATGTCTTTGCCTTGTTCCCTGTAAGCATCTTTGGGTTCTTGAAAAGCGCAATACAAATTTAATGAATTATTATTATTATTATTATGATCCGCTGTTTAGCATGATGCCTGTTTCCAGATTCGCTGTTTAGCAAAAGCCTGTTTTTGACCTGAACTCTGTTTGACTCGACTTTCTGTCTATCTACGTCCACGAGCTTGCTATGCCCATCTGCTTTGAAGACGCATGACGTGCCCTGGCTGCCCGGCTCGTAAGCTTGTCTCTCTGGTCCCGCTCTACCAGCATTTCAGCCCTCCTTGTCTCCTTTAACCTTTCCCCAAATAAAGAGCCCGTGTTGCGTTTGGTTGTCCTGCCTCATTCGTGACAAAACAAAGTACAAATCAGGGATGCTGTTGATTCTGCTGACGTGAACGAAGTGGAAGAGTGGATACATAGCGGGAGGCTGAGATAAAGTGTGGTTAGAATTGCTCTTAGCCAGTCAGCGGCAAGAATGCAGATCAACATGTTTCCATTGGTCTCATCTCCTCTCTTTCTCCCTCTCCGCCAATAGTGTTCTAAAGTCATATGACAGCTCCTAAACAACACACTAATATTGAAGAGAGAAGACGTTTCCAATTTTTTGATAGGTGAATCGGAGAGCTGCCTGGTTCTCTCACAATTCTAATCAGCTCTCCTATCCACCCCACTTTTATTAATTTTGAGGTCCCTGATAACATCAGAGGCGGGGGCCCTAAGCAGGGTAGGGAATAAGCAAAATCAGCAACTCGGCCTCCGCCCTGTACTTTGTTTACATGTATTTCTTGCACAATCATCGCAAGTAGACATTAGCAGATAAGCTCTTTTGCACGTCATTTCATCATATCACCTAAAACCAGAAAGATCGTCTCCATTGGTTTCCTTATATCGCCGGCTAGAGATCAACTGGGCCTAAGCAGAGGCAACAAGTTTCGGCTCCTCCGCTTGTTTGTTACTCACAACACACTTTCCACAGCGATCAAAAATGTATATAATAACACATAATAAACAATAATGAAATATTATTCCGACAGGAGCCATGATACAGTGACTGTGTGGTACTTTCCACGTGATGGCTTTAAACCAGACATGGGCAAACTATGGCCCGGGGTCATTTTCCCTGCAATGACTGCGTTTCCCCAGTAGATAGAGAACTGCCTGCCCACGCATTTACTACCGGAAGCTGTGTCAGAAAGCTCGGTGAACAGTCACAAGTGCGTGTACATACTCAGTAGTACGGACACGCCGCACTCCGCGCTCTATTTCTATAAGTATCGAATTTAGGACGTGGGCTGTGACGTCACCATTCTCGTAATTCGCGCGCTGAGCTTTCAGATACAGTTTTACGCTAAAACCACCCACAAAACCTCCCCTGGAATCCTTCCATTAAAATGAGTGGCCCAAGGAAAAGAAAGGTGGACACTGAATTTCGAGTGTTTAAAAAAGAGTGGACGATTTGGCTCGACCTACGCGACGTGACTTTCAGCCACATGAACATCAACCCATCACAGATCTAGGTCCAACACCTAGCCGACAAACACCTCGGCTCTATCCTAAGAATTGCCACAACAAATTTTACTCCAGACTATGATGCACTCGCAAAAAAAGGGAGACCAACAACAATGTTCCTACTGAAAATGAAGTTGAGTTTCTCAAGTTTATTATAGTTATATACTATTTTATATTATAGTGACAGTAGTCCAGGCGCGACGTGATAAACGCATGTATAATAGTTTCCGCATCACTGGTCGAGAGGATCGGACGAATCTTAGCAATGTTACGAAGGTGAAAAAACGCAATTCTGGTTATATTCTTAACGTGCTTTTGAAAGGAGAGCGTTTGGTCAAATATTACCCCGAGATTAGTTACAGTATCGCTCTGAGTGATAGTACAGTTATCTATAGTTATAGTGGTTTCCTTAAGTAAATGTTGATAACCAGCTGGACCAATTATTAACATCTGTCTTATCTGGGTTAAGACTAAGGAAGCTGAGAGACATCCATTGCTTTATCTCCGTAAGGCACGCCTCAAGATTACAACAGTCCCACGGATCTGTCATTGATAACGGCATATATAATTGGGTGTCATCCACGTAACATTGAAAACTAATATTATATTTACGTATTATGTCCCCAAGGGGAATCATATAAATATTAAATAGAATTGGTCCGAGGACCGATCCCTGTGGGACACCACACGTAACATTATAGAGCTCAGAGGAGGTATTGCCATGGACCACTTGGTGCGTCCTGTCTGATAGATAGGAATAAAACCAGCCTAGTGCTGACCCTGAAATACCAACACAACTTTTAAGACTCTCTAATAAAATGTTGAAGTCTACAGTGTCGAAGGCAGCACTAAGATCGAGTAGTAACAATACCGATGAAGTGTTTGAATCCATAGCTATGAGAAGATCATTAGTCACTTTAGCAAGTGCTGTCTCAGTGGAATGATTAGCTCTAAAACCAGACTGAAAAGATTCATATCGATTATTGGCGACCATGTAATCAATAAGCTGCTGCGCTACTACTTTTTCAAGAAGTTTTGCTATGAATAGGAGGTTTGAAACTGGCCTATAATTACTGAGACAGTCCGGGTCAAAATTTGGTCACTTAAGTAACGGTTTAATGATAGCGGTTTTAAAGGCTGTTGGCACTATCCCAGAGGAGACAGACAGATTAATTATATTTAAGACGGACGGTCCTAAAATTTGAAATAATTCTTTAAATAGTTTGGCTGGAAGCGGGTCGAGTAAACATGTTGTTTGTTTAGCCGCACTAACCAATTGTGTAAGCCTATCAAGGGACACACTTTTCAAATTTGAGAGGGTTATTTCATGATCGTCAGCGCTGGCGGTCTCGACTGAGCGATTGGAACGGTCATCTTGATCTCATCCCTAATGGATTCAATCTTTCGAGCGAAAAATTTCATGAACTCATCAGCTGAGTGGAAGGAGCTATCGAGGGTCGGCTGGCGTAGTGATAGCTTTGCCACTGTATCAAATAGGTAGTTAAGATTGTTTTTATTGAGATTAATGACTTGCGAAAAATAACGAGTTTTTGCTAAAATAAGCCCATCTTTATATTTCAGGAGGCTGTCACGCCATGCCTGATGGAAAACCTCAAGTTTGGTTAAACGCCATTTGGGCTCATGCTTTCTACATAATTGCTTAAACGTACGTGTTTCATCTGTGAAACACGGAGTAGGCAATCTACGGCGAGTTTTCAGACGTAGCGGCGCCACAGGGTTAATGGCATTTAACAATGTCGCATTGAATTCATTTGTAAGATTATCAATACAGCCGATATATGCAGGAAATATGGCAGTTGCTGGGGACAGTAACTCTGATAGCGCAGTTGCAGTCATGGAGTTAATATTACGACTGCTATAATTCTGATTGCTCTCTTGTCTTTGACAAACAACTAAAACTTCCAATTTTATTAAGTAATGATCAGACAAAACAGTAGTGTATGGCAGGACTGTTATATTTGAGGTTGCCAGTACTTGGGATAATACCAGATCTAAGGTATTTCCATTCCTATGCGTTGCTGCCTGTACGGCTTGCGTAAAACCAAACGTATCAGTTAAAGTCTGAAACGCCGAAGTAAGTGGCTCTGACAGTAGATTTATGTGGATATTGAAATCGCCCATGATTATTGTATTATTCGCATTTGTCACTAGATCAGCCACAAATTCTGAAAATTCATCCAGGAAGCCAGATTAAGCCCCGGGTGGACGGTAAATAACAGCAAGATAAAATGACGGTAAAGCGGTGGATCGGACAGTGAGAACTTCAAATGTTTTAAATACGTTAATCGAACGAAGTGTTTCCCGTTTCCTCACCTCTGTCACCAGGTGTTTGTGAGTTAAAGCTCTGCTCTGATTTTCAGATACCCCTCACTGTGCTGCCGTTTTGATTACTATATGTATTTGGATGTATTTTTCGCCGATTCTTCAAGATGATGTATTTGGTCAGAATATTTCTTTTAATGCTATTAATAAATAAATTTGTTCTTTGAATATCCATGCTTTACTACGTACTAAAGGTCGAAACCTTGTATGCAATGACCTTTAATGTCGTTTATATTATTTCACACACACACTACATCCATCTCCTCCTGGTTCGGCCCCCTGGTCAAAATTTAGAACTCAATTCGGCCCACAAGTCAAAAGCATTGCCCATCCCTGGTTTAAACTGCACTCTGGCCTTGTACTTTGTAGAAAGAATAACCTGCACCTTTCTCATATTCTTTTAGAAAATAAGGCGCAAAATAATAATTTTACTCTGTTGTATGTTGTACTCTGTACTCTACTGTTATCAGTGCCTGATTTCATTTTTTGTTTTGTTTCTGTTTCTTTAGTCGTATAACATGGGGAAAATTTGTCAACTGTGGGCAGACGTGTATTGCTCCAGACTACATACTGTGTGAACCTTGTGTACAAGGCCGTGTGGTGGAATGCATCCGACAAACACTTTTGGTAATGCACAATGTTATAGTACGTAGGTCTCCCTTCAAGTATGACAGGATAGAATTTCAGTTGATGGACATCTTTAATTTATCACAGGAATTTTATGGTCCAGACCCCAAATCATCACCAGACTATGGTCGCATCATTAACCAAACTCACTTCAACAGAGTTGTGGGTCTGATGGAGGGGTATGCACCAGTACTTGGTGGCCAGTATGATGCCTCACAGCGCTATATTGGTAGGTGTGCTCTTCATATAAAGCACATAGCTGTGTAAGATGATAGTTTGTGTTAACGGAATGATTGCTCAAACAGCTCCGACCATATTGAAGGATGTGCCCCCTGATTCCAAGCTGATGCAGGAAGAAATATTTGGTCCTCTGTTGCCGATAGTGACTGTGAGTGGCCTAGATGAAGCCATTAATTTCATCAATAAGAGAGACAAACCTTTGGCCCTCTACATATTCTCCTCTGACAAAAAGGTGAGAAGGCTGTACTACTCTGGACTTGACATTACCTAGCCTGGCAAGCCACATCTCCATTCAAATTCACATATTTGATGTTCAGTATCCTTGCGCAATGTCAGTCTTCGGAGGCGGAAGTCCATTGTCATTCAAAATGATGCACGAGAGAGACAATAGTTTGTTAACATCAACCACCATAGCAAAAAGGGTAGGATCCAAAACTGCACAGCATGTTCAATGCATTCATTTCAAACCATCTGCCAGTCATCTCCATCTGTGATCACAAAGATAATTGGGGCGAAAAAAAACAACGAAAGAAACTTTCAGAAGAATTTAAAATGAAAAATGACTTAGATTTAGAACAAGAAATGCTTAATTTCTTCGCTCCCCTCCTTGAAGGACATTTACACCTCCCATCTCACCCGTAAGGCGACCACGATTGTGAGTGATGTGAGTCACCCCGCTCACTCGTTGTTCGAGCTTCTGCCCTCTGGGAAGAGGTACAGAAGCCTGCGCTCCCGCACCACCAGACTCTTAAACAGCTTCATACTCCAGGCTGTTAGGGTCCTGAACTCGCTTCCCCGTTCTGCGTAGCGTCCTGTACTTTTACTGTCTGTATGCACACTGGCTCTTATTTGTTGTGTTATCTGTTTATTTATTATTTATTATTACTCTTGTTATTTATTGTTTGTGCCTTCTTGTTTTTTATATTGCGTCGTTTACTTGTATGTCTATCGTGTAATATGTCTTGTCATCGTTGGATAGAGAAAACGTAATTTCGATCTCTTTGTGTGTCTCGGCATGTGAAGACGTTGACAATAAAGCTGAAATGAGACGTTTAACCAGCTGCCTTCCTCTCAAAATCCAGTAATATTCTCTTAGTTGAATCAATGTGTCTCGGACACCAGAATGCTAAAACATCTCTCTTGCGTAACTTTTACCCAGTGGGTTTCAGCTGCGATTAGCTCTTCTGCAGTTAATGCTCCCTGAACCTTCTGACTGGACCTTAGGTTGGTAACAAATCGTTTTACCCATGCAGTGATTCTTAACACAGTTTTGAGCCTGCTGTACTTCTCTAAGTTTAACAAAGTTTCAGTCTGTTCAGTGCTGGTGAGTTGGACAACAGCTTGATGCTTAGATTTCAGTTCAGTGTTCACCTCATTTACCACGTGGTCATTGTCAATGTCCTGGGCTGTGTCAGCTGCATGCAGTGAAGTGGGTCCACTCCACCACAGCTGGCTCTCAATGAGGCTCTTTGCATGCTGACCTCGTGTTGGCAAGTCAGCTGGATTCATTTTGCCAGCACAGTGGGACCACGACTCCGGGTTAGTGAGCTCTTGTATTTCAGTCACTCTGTTGGCGACAAACGGCTTCCATCGCTGAGCTGGGCTGCGGATCCAGTGAAGAGCGATCATTGAGTCAGTCTTCATGTTGAGCTGGTTCTTCTCCATGTTCAGCGGATTGAGAAGACTGTGTCCCAGTCTTGCTCCAATAAGTGCACCCATCAGCTCCAAACGAGGCAGTGTCATTTTCTTCAGTGGTGCAACTCGTGACTTAGAAGCCACAAAACTGGTAACAGTTTCTCCTTGTTTGTTTCGTCCATGTAGATATGCCACGGCACTGTAAGCCTTTTCACTTGCATCACAATAAACGTACAGCTTTACAGTGTGTGACTCTTGGTGTTTCTCAATATGGTACCACCTGGGAACAGCCAACAGGTGGAGAAGTGGTAGCTCTGAACACCACTGTTCCGATTTCTCAGTAAGATCATCCGGCAATGGTTCATCCCAACTGAGCCCTCTCTCCCACATTTCTTGAAAAAGGCACTTAACTCTGACAGTAAATGGAGTGAGAAACCCGATGGGGTCAAATATACGGGCTGATGTCTGTAGGACGCTTCTCTTTGTGTCTTGCCTGTTTTTCAAAATGTCCATTAGTCCTCTTTGATCAAAAACAAAATCATCATTCTCAGGTCTCCAAACAAGACCTAGCACTTTGAGCACATTTCCACAGGACTCTGCATCTCCAGTGAACTCTGCTCCAGTCTCCTTCCACATAGCACTCAAATCAGGTGAGTTGGTGACCCATTTGCAAAGATTCATGCCTGCCTGAGAAAGAATGTCCTTTGCTGCAGTTGTCACATATAGAGCTTCCTGTACAGTGGGTGCGCTTGAAATAAAATCATCCACATACAGACAGTCACTGATTGTTTGTACTGCTTTTGGTTGCTCTGCTTCAAACCCTTGGAGATGTTTCCTAATGGTGGCAGCAAGCAGGAATGGGCTGGGAGACACGCCAAAAACAACTCTGTTCATTCTCAGGATGCGAACTTCGTCTTTGCAGTCCTTGGTTGGAGGTCCGTGCATCCACAGGAACCTAACAGCATCCTTCTTTTCCGCAAGAGAAATCTGAAGAAAAGCCTTGGTTATGTCTGCAGTGAAGGCTATCTCATATAATCTGAACTTGATGAGCACATCCAGCAGGTTTGGGTTTAGGTTAGGCCCAGTGTGCAAACAGTCATTAAGAGAAGGGCTGTCTTTGTCATGTGAGGAAGCATCAAATACCACTCTAAGTTTTGTCGTGGACTTGTCCTCTCGCAAAACAGCGTGATGTGGCATGTAATATTTTACTGTCTCTTTGTTATCTACCTTCTCCTTGTCAACCTCTTCACAGATCCCTTGCTCTAGATAGTCTTGTATTACATTGTTGTACCTAGAATACAAGGTTGCATCCATTTTCAGTTTTCTCTTAAGACTCTCAAAGCGTCTCGTAGCTACCCTGAAGTTATCTGGAAGTCGGTCTTTGTCAGATCGCCACGGTAACTCAACCTGGTAGCGTCCATTGTAAAATGTTGTTGTCTGTTCAAAGTTTTGTCGGACATCTGTGTCCTCTGGGCTTTCTGCAGGTTTGTCTATAATGCCCAAGGACTCCACTTCCCAGAATGCATGCAACTGCGTTGAGATCTGGGTGTCTTCAGACAAACTAATGTGCATGCAAGTGGCATCTGTAACACTGGAGGTAGTCACTGGTCCCTGTAAAGCCCATCCAAAAATGCTTTCAACCGCCACCAGTCTATTTGTGACTCTTTGGACTTTACCAGTAACTGCTTGCCAGTAGTAGTCTGCTCCTATTAACACTTGCAACTCTTGGTCGTTTGCGCCCTCTAGAAGGAAGTCTGCAAGTTGCAATCCTCTTTTCTTTATTTCTTCTTGAATGGGCTCACTCGGAACCTTTATCACAGCAGTACACACCTGAGAAGTCTCTACAGCTTCAATCTCAAGTCTCCGTTCAGTGTTCCACATATTCTCTAGCTCAACCTTTACAACATTACGTTTCTCCGTTACTGGAGTAGTGGAACCGAAGACATGGAGGGTTAGTGTCTCTTGTCTTATAACTGGCAGTCCCAGAGCTCTGACGACACTTCTGTGAATGAAACTACGCTGACTGCCTCCATCTAACAGACAACGAGTTATCTTTCTCTCTTTTGGCCCTACAGTCCATGTTTTAACAGTCTGAAGCAGTACAGTGTTTTGAGTGTTTGTCTTGACCTTTACAGGACTTGCCACTGAAGACAACACAGCTTCTGTATTTTCATTACCTTTGGTAGTGTCAATATCGGTCTTGGATTCAGTCTGCTCACACACTGACAAGTGGTGTTTACGGTTGCATAGGCTACACAAAACTTTCACTCTGCAGTATTTTGCGATGTGTTTTGGGCCTAAACAGACATAACACCGTCCAAGTTTTTTCAGCTTATCCCTACGTGCACTTACAGTATATTCAGGACAGTTCTCTGGCTTGTGTTCGCTACTGTCACAATACATGCAGGTCCGGGGCACGGTGTTGGCTGTATGCAAAGCGGTTGCTGACGGAATGCTCCACTTTCTGGGTTTGTCGGCGTAGGATGACTTACCCACATGTTTGTGTTGTGGGCTAGAGTCTTTGGAGCTTTGGCCGGGTCTTGTAAGCTGAAGCGCTCGTTCTCTGCTTTGCACTTCATTTTGCAGAAACTGAATCAACTCTTGTACCTTCCAGTCGTTGGTGGAGTTTGGTTGGCGAGTGTAGGCAAGTGCAATGTCCTCTGGTACAAGCTGTAAAAGCACTGGACAAAGCAAGCAGCCGTAGGTGTCACTCTGTACTCCCAGAGACTCCAAGCTGCGTATCTGGATCTCACATTCATCATATAAATGTCTCAGAGCAGCAACATCAGAGGATTTTCTAACAGGTGTCAAGTTCAGTAATTTGGACATGTGGGCACTTATAACAATGTCCTTTCTCCCAAAACGGCTTTGGAGTAGCTCTATTGCAGCATCATAGTTAGCTTCTGTTATTGTGAGCCCTGCAATAGTTCTTGCAGCTGCTCCAGTCAGGTAGGATCTGAGATAGGTAAATGTATCTGTCTTGCCTAGTGCATCATTCTTGTGAATAGCTGTTTCATACTGTGACCAAAATTCCTGCCATTGGCTTATTTCACCATCGTACTTGTCTATCATGAGCTTCGGAAGTTTAACAGTCTGTCTGGAGTGTGACGCAAATGAGCCCGTGCTTACATCGCTAACACGCATCCTCGGGACATCTCTGATGTTCTCCTGCGACCCGATGAAGGAGGTGCCGCGGACTTTCCACGTGAGAACCCGGTCCATGTAATCCATCGTGTTTGCAATCTCAGTGTCCAGATCGTCTGTGGGCGTTTCATTTTCTATGCCCTTGTCCAAGTCCAGTAAACATTCCTCTTTCGATGATAAAACTGCCAGTAGCTCACGCAGCTTGTTAGTATCTGGTATTTCCTTTCCCATCTCCTCTTCGAGACGGGTAAACAGCTTCGTTGTAGTGGCGCGGATAGTCGCTCGCTTCCTCTTCAATCGCTCCATTCCCTCCGTCATCACGGCTACTATTCCACAGAGCCGTTAGCTGTTCACTTCGTTCGAAGCACAGGTTAATTCCTTACTTCCCGGGTTTCGGCACCAAAATGTTACGTAGTGACGGCTTCTCCAATGATGACGGAGGCTCTGATAAACTTTGTGTACGTTTTTACTGTTCTTTTATTGTATGGAACGAAAAGGAAGACACGATGTTCTTAGATAACAATAGACAAGTTGGAATGCAAAAACATTTCCGCAAAAACACCTTCGAAATAAAACACTTCCGGTGTGTCAAAATAAAAATCACATAAATTCCAATCCTGCAAATCAATAAATGTATGATGAGCAACTTAAAGTTACAACAAAAGCAGACTTTGACTTTTGACTTTGACTTGTCGTGGCTGCAGTCCCTGGACACCGCTGGTAAGGGATGAATTCAAGTTGAAGAAAGAGTCCATTCAGGCTTTTTTGACCTGTAGGACTCTGGAGATAGCTGGCCACAGCTGAACACAGGTTCGACAGTCTCTGAAGCAAAACATCGGGCGTGGGAGGAGGAACGATTTATGGACGGGTTTGAGGAAATTCTGGTCCACCCTTCGTCATCTTGGGAAGGGAAAGCAGTGCATATACTGGAGATGGGGTGCTTGACCTCAGCTCAGGACCTTGTGAGTCGGTAGGGAGAATACATTAAAGACCTCAATTTCAGCGACACACTTTGCAGTGACGAAGCAGTGCCTGGAGACTCTGAGGTGGGCGTTCCCATCTTTGGGGTTGAAGTCATTCTGTCGGGCTTCGGAGGGAGTTGGAAATGGAGGAGGGCGACCATGTGCAGCTTGGACCAGGGTTTATTGGAAGAACTCAAAATACATACTTGGTACACTAACCTAACTCACTGACAAATCAAGACTGACTGAAAAAGACGTGAAACAAAAATACATCATGACATTAACACAACAATGACTAGACTGACTGACCAGGACGTAAGACAAGAAAACAACAGGACCTGACGACAACAACACACGCAATGATCCGACGGTGAGCGAGGGCCAGACAGGACTTAAATACAAAACACGAAACACGAGGCAGGTGAACGCGGTTACATTGATTGAGGTGACACAGGAAGGGAGGGGCGACGCGAACAGAAACCATGGCAACCTAGCAAAACTGGGGACGAGACATGACAGAAGCACACTGACATGATCCACGGACATGAGCACACAGACAGACGTACAAAACAATGACAACATGGACGTGACCGGGGACGAATCATGACACCATCGCATCCCATTGGAAGGCGGGATGTAAACCGCGACTATCAGAATCGCGGTAAATTCCCTTGGCAGGTAAAAAGGACGGCACATAATGATCACGAACTCCGCCAGTGGCGAGCAGTGCTTGCATACCACTACAGAGTCCCGGCACCATTTGTCACGGATGTAGACGCATATTCCACCTCCACGAGATTTCCCCCCTTGTACAACGGCCCGGTCTGCCTGATAGCACGCTAGTCGCTCCAGATGTACGGCAGAGTCCGGAATGTTGACAGTCAACCAAGTCTCAGTGAACACGAGCACACAGCAGGTACCTCCTCCACGTCTTGACGATGCTGGAGCACACCGGCGGGGGGGAAGCGCACCAGTCCAAATGACCGCAATGGTCTATGACAAAGTCTGTACTGGCAGGAAAGTCTGAACCACGCTCGGCGGCACATGGAGTCCAAACCGCGCTTCGCGGCACATGGGTGATCAGAAGCGCGATCGGCGGCAACTCGGGAACGTAACCGCAATCGGCGGCAACTCGGGAATGAAACCGCAATTGGCGGCAATTCGGGAACATAACAGCAATCGGCGGCAACTGGGGAGCATAATCCCAATCGGCGGCAACTCGGGAACATAACCGCAATCGGCGGCAACTCGGGAACATAACCGCAATCGGCGGCAACTCGGGGGACAGAACCGCAATCGGCGACATACCAAAAGTCAGAGCCGCATTCGGCAGCATTTGGAAGTCCGGACCGCGATCAGCGGCATTCGGAAGGCAGACCTGTGCGCAGCGGTAAGAGCCACAACGCGCCGCAGCAGGGACGATCGCGGCTAGTTTAAAGTACTAAATAATTAAATTTTGCAGAATTTTGCGAGAATTCCAAAAGTGAAAATCAAGTCAAGTCAAGTCAAGTTTATTTGTATAGCCCTAAATCACAAGCAGTCTCAAAGGGCTTCACATAGACAGAAATTGACAATTATTCTCAAAGCATCCCCTGATCTTAAGCTCCCAAAAGGGCAAGGAAAAACTTAAAAACCCCTAGCAGGGGGAAAATGAGAAACCTTGAGAAGGGACCACAGATGGAAGGATCCCCCTTTCAGGATCACCAGGTTGAAATGGATGCAGAGAGGGCACAAATGATACAACATGAAAATCAATTAAATAAAAAGTGGATGTCCATGTCACAGCAGAGGGCTGCCGAAAGGAGCCCTCAATTGTCCTGGCAGTGCTCTTCGAGGAGGTTGAGCTGCAGTTCCCCTATCCTGAATTGGCCACGAGAATCCAGATAGCCGCTGTCAGCATGGGTACCACCTAACCACCTCCCCGGCCGGGGAGGGGGAAGGGAGGGGGTGTAGAGGGAGAGAAAACAAACTCCAGCCGAATCGGCCACTACAGGTTAGTTAAAGGCCATGTCATAGAAATGTGTCTTTAAACGTGTCTTAAATGTTTCTACTGAGGTAGCAGTCCTAATATCCATTGGTAGGGCATTCCAAAGCTCTGGAGCCCGAATAGAAAATGCTCTAGAGCCTGCAGACATTTTCTTAGCCCTCGGTGTCGCTAAAAGGGTAGCGTTTTGCGAACGAAGGTTACGAGACGGAACATAAGGAACAACTAGGTCGACGAGATATGAAGGCGCTAAGCCATGCAGCGATTTATAGGTTAATAGAAGAACCTTGAAGTCACATCTTAAATGGACCGGAAGCCAATGTAAGTTGGCTAGTATTGGGGTAATGTGATCAAATTTTCTTGTCCGAGAGAGCAGCCTTGCAGCGGCATTTTGTACTAACTGTAGACTTTTGATGCGGGACTTAGGAAGACCCGAAAATAGTACATTACAGTAGTCCAGGCGCGACGTGACGAACGCATGTATAATAGTTTCCGCATCACCGGTCGAGAGGATCGGACGAATCTTTGCAATATTACGAAGGTGAAAAAACGCAATTCTGGTTATATTCTTAATGTGCTTTTGAAAGGAGAGAGTTTGGTCAAATATTACCCCGAGATTAGTTACAGTATCGCTTTGAGTGATAGTACGGTTATCTATAGTTATAGCGGTTTCCTTGAATAAGTGTTGATAACGAGCTGGACCAATTATCAACATCTCAGTTTTATCTGGGTTAAGACGAAGGAAGTTGAGAGACATCCATTGCTTGATCTCCGCAAGGCACTTCTCAAGATTACAACAATCCCGCGGATCTGTCATCGATAACGGCATATATAATTGGGTGTCATCCGCATAGCATTGAAAACTAATATTATATTTACGTATTATGTCCCCAAGCGGAATCATATAAATATTAAAAAGAATTGGTCCGAGAACCGATCCCTGTGGGACACCACATGTAACATTATAGAGCTCCGAGGACGCATTGCCATGGACCACTCGGTGCGTCCTGTTTGATAGATAGGAATGGAACCAGCCTAGTGCTGACCCTGAAATACCAACACAACTTTTAAGACGCCCTAATAAAATATCGAAGTCTACAGTGTCGAAGGCAGCACTAAGATCGAGTAGTAACAGTACAGACGAAATGTTTGAATCCATAGCTACGAGGAGATCATTAGTCACTTTCGCAAGTGCTGTCTCAGTGGAATGATTAGCTCTAAAACCAGACTGAAAAGTGTCGTATCGATTATTGGCGACCATGTAATCAATAAGCTGCTGCGCTACTACTTTTTCAAGAAGTTTTGCTATGAATGGGAGGTTTGAAACTGGCCTATAATTACTGAGACAGTCCGGGTCAAGATTTGGTCGCTTAAGTAACGGTTTAATGATAGCGGTTTTAAAGGCTGTTGGCACTATCCCAGAGGAGACAGACAGATTGATTATATTTAAGACGGACGGTCCTAAAATTTGAAATAATTCTTTAAGTAGTTTGGCTGGAAGAGGGTCGAGTAAACATGTTGTTTGTTTAGCCGCACTAACAATTTGTGTAAGCCTTTCAAGAGACACGCTTTTAAAAGTTGAGAGGGTTGTTGCATGATCATCAGCGTTGGTAAACGGCATGCTCGACCGAGCGATTGGAATGCTATTCTTGATCTCATCCCTAATGGATTCAATCTTTTGAGCAAAAAATTTCATGAACTCGTCAGCTGAGCGGAAGGAACTATCGGAGGTCGGCTGGCGCAGAGTCAGCTTTGCCACTGTATCAAATAGGTGTTTCGGATTGTTTTTATTGAGATTAATAACTTGCGAAAAATATCGAGTTTTTGCTAAGATAAGCGCATCTTTATATTTCAGGAGGCTATCCTGCCATGCCTGATGGAAAACCTCAAGTTTGGTTAGACGCCATCTGCGCTCATGCTTTCTACATAATTGCTTAAGCGTACGCGTTTCATCTGTGAACCATGGAGTAGGCACTCTACGGCGAAAAAATGTTTTTTTTTTTTAATCGTGGGAGGCTATGGAATAAGTATGCATTGGATTAACAGTTTGAAGTTGGAATGGCTTGAATCGGTTGAAAAATGTAGAAATTATAAGGGGAAAAGGACATGTTGCAATATTATGTGCAAATTTTGTGAAATTGTGAAATTTGTTAAAAGTGGCAATCTTGGGAATGTTGAAAATCCTCCCCAATGTGATTTGAATGAGTTCAATGATGTGAATTTCAAACGGGAATGATGTAAATGTGAAATATTGAATGTGCCATTAAGAATGAATGGGGAAATTTGGCTGAAAATTTGTGAATTTTGCGAAAAGGCCTCGCCTTCACACTAATAATGAAGTGAATGGTGTAGAATAACATACGTGTGAAGGCCTTTGCTGGAGAAATTGTGTGAAGGCGAAGAAGCTGAATAAATACTCGTGGAGTGCTTGTGGAAAACAGTAAGTGCAAAAAACGATAAACGCGAAAAAAAGTGAGTGCGAAAAACGGTAAGAGCAAAAAACGGTAAGCGTGAAAAATGGTAAGCGCGAAAAATGGTAGGTGCAAAAAGCAGTGAGCAATAAAATGGTAACCGTGAAAAGCGGTAAGCATGAAAAATGGTAGGCGCAAAAAACTATAAGCGAGAAAACGATGAGCGCGAGAAATGAGCCAACCTGTCTCGGTGCAGGGCAACCCTTCTGCCCCTAGGGGGAACCGCCACTCGATAGACCACCTCCCCCACCCGCTCAAGCACCCTGCATGGGTCATCCCAATGGCTGTCCAACTTGGGGCAGCGTCCCTTCGTCTAGCTCAGGGGTAGCCAACCCGCGGCTTCGCTTCGGAGGGGGGGGGTGGTAATGGGACGTCAAACGCTGCGTGTTCGCTTCGCTTCGGGGGGTGTTAATGGGACGTCAAACGCTGCGTGTTCGCTTCGCTTCGGGGGGTGGCGGTGGTAATGGGACGTCAAACGCTGCGTGTTCGCTTCGCTTCGGGGGGGGGCTCTTTGCGGTACATAGTAAAAAAATGTGGCTCTTAGTCTCTGACTGGTTGGCCACCCCTGGTCTAGCTCATCGATCTGGAAGTTCCGCACCTTGCTCCGCACGTCGTAGTTCCACTTCTGGCGCACACCGGCTTTCTCCAGCTGATCCTGGGCAAATGCATGCGCCGGCTCCAGTCAATCCTTCAGTTTCCGGGCATACTCCAGCCCCGGTTGGTCCTCACAGTCACCAGGTGGCCTCCCGAACGCCAATTCCGCCGGCATCCTGATTTCCCGGCCCAGCATTAGCAGAGCAGGAGTGCAGCTCGTGGAACTTTGAACGGCCGAACGATAAGCCATCAGCACCAGCGGAATGTGTCGGTCCCAGTCACGTTGGTGATTGGAGGTGAGGATGGCAAGCTGTTGCTGCATGGTGCGGTTAAACCGTTCCACAAGACCATCACTCTGCGGATGCAAAGGGGTGGTGCGTGTCTTCTGCATGTCCAGGCGCTCACAAAGCGCAGCGAAAACATCGGAGTCAAAATTTCGGCCTTGGTCGCTGTGGAGAATGTCAGCAGTTCCAAACCGTCAGAACATGCCCTCCAGCAGCGCATCAGCCACCGTCTCCGCCTCCTGATCTGGAAGTGCGTACACCTCTGGCTACTTGGTGACATAATCCATCGCACACAGCACATAGCGGTTCCCTCTGTCCGTCACGGGAAAGGGACCCATGATGTCCACAGCAACCCTTTCCATGGGCGCCCCAACCTTCTGTTGCTGAAGCGGTGCGTGCGACTGGTCCTGAGGCCTTGTAGGCTGCACACTCATCACAACGCCGGCAGAAGTCCTCCACGTCTTGACGATGCTGACCCCAGTAGAACCCTTGCTGCAGCCGTCGGAGAGTCTTCGCGCTGCCAAAGTGTCCCAAACCGGTGACCCCGTGGCAGGACCTCAGCACCACTTCTCGGAGAGCTCCGAGCACCACCACCTGCCACCTCTCTTCCGGCCAGCCACCGGTGGCTGGTTCCTTCCACGCATGCTGAAGCACGGCATCCTTCGGTGCAGCACCGAGAACTTGCTCCACAGGTCCTTGGTAGCAACGGAGAGTCCCATCACATCCTGGGTGGCTTCCTGACACTCTGGACCCACTGGCGCACTGGGTTGAGATCATGGTCCCCCTCCTGCTTGACAGCCCACTCCGCAGCATCCACAGCTTCCAAGGTGCAGCACGATGGTCCAGCAGCAGCGCCCTCGGAACACAGCTCCAACTCCTTGACATCCCGCAGTAGGTGCAGGCGTCAACAGTACACGGTTATCGGGAAAGGGCATCGGCATTGGCGTGCCGGCCCCGGCCCGATGCACCACAGTGAAGTGGAATGCCTGCAGCTCCTACGGTACGCCACACAGGTAATATTTGAAGTGACGCGCTGCCAAAACAACTGCCAGCAGTTCACATCTGGTGAGACAGTAGCGGCGTTCACTCCTACTAAAGGTCGGCCACCACTCTCTCACCATCTGGCGCCACCTGCGACAACACTCCCCCCATGCCGACATTACTAGCATCCATGTCCAGCACAAAAGACAGCGCTGGATCCGGTGGGGCGAGAACAGAAGCGCTGATGAGCGTCCTATTTAGGCAGGAAAACACCTCCTGACAGTCCGGAGTCCACGTGAAGGATTGGTCACCTCGAAGGAGAAGGAACAAGGGTGCCCCGATGCAAGAAAATCCTTTCACGAACCGTCTGTAGTAGGAGGCCAGCCCCAAGAAGCTTTTAAACTGCTTCTGGTCTCTCTGTACTAGCCAGTCTTTGATTCCACTGACCTTCTCCTCCGACGTGCTGATGCCTTCGCCGTTCACACAGTGGCCCAGGAACTCCCCCTCTTGCCGCATAAAGGGGCACTTTTCTGGATGCAGCTTCAGTCCAGCTGCCGCAATTCTCCCAAGCACCAGCCTCAGAGAATCCAGTTCAGCCTGGAAGGACCCACCATGGACGGGGACATAATCCAAATACACCAAGCACTTCTGCCTTGGAATGTTCGAGAGCACGGTGTCCATCAATCGCTCAAATGTCCCTGGTGCATTGCATAGTCCAAAACTCATGACCTTAAGCTGTCAATGCCCACAGGTAGTACAGAATGCCGTTTTAGGTCTGGACTCAGCGGTGAGAGGGACCTGCCAGTAGCCACTGCGCAAGTTGAGCGATGAGAACCAGGCAGACCCTGAGACCAAATCCAATGTCTCATCTATCCGCGGAAGCGGGTAGCAGTCCTTCCTTGTCACTTTATTAAGTGGCCTGTAGTCCACACAGAAATGCGGTCTGGCACTCTTCTTTCTGGGAACCATAACCACGCCAGACGCCCACGGACTGTCGGATGGCTCTATAATCGTTTCCTCGAGCATGGCCCAGACCTTCTGATCTGCAGCCTCCTGTTGGACAAGAGGCAAGCGTCGGGGCCGCACCTTGACCGGTTGCGCCTCCCCGATGTCGATGTGGCGCGCCACCAAGTAAGTGAGAGCCACCTCATTCTCACTAAGGGCAAATACGTATGTACTCGAAGTCCCACAGAACCTGCCACAACTGCTCCCGCTGCTCGACATTCAGCCCATCGCAGTTCTTCTCCCAGATGAAATGGACCCCTTCCCGTTTCCCTGCTGGTTTGTCATCTTCGGGCGGCAACGCAGCAGATGGCCAGACTGCCCGCAACCCCAGCAGACTGGGGGGCGTGCACGCCGACTGCTTCCTTTCTCATGCTGTGCTGTTTATCACACACACCTTCTGACAACGACGTTACCGAAACGGAGCAGATTGTAGCGCCCCCTTCACTGCAATCTACCTTTCCATGGTGAGGGCCAGCGCCTCTCCCAGCACTGTCGGATGGGCTAGCTGGACGTGCAGGCGCAGCTCATCCGGTCTGAGAGCTTGGATAAACTGATCACGTACCAGTTAATTTTGGACTCCAACCGGCATGCCAGCATACCTGCGCTGACCCAGGCTCTCGATCTCATGGGCGAGGCAATGGAGAGGCTCATCCAGGCGCCGAACACGCTGCTTCAACTCACAGCGCAGAGAGTCTTTTAAATTGAACTCCCCGAAGCGCCTCTGCAACGCTCTCACTAGCGTGTTGTAATCGAGTCTCTCCTCGGGACTCAGCAGCAGCAGACAGGACGTAGGGTTGGAATTGGGGGGGTTAGATCACCAAATAATTCCCGAGCGCGGCACCGCTGCTGCTCACTGCTCCCCTCTCCCCCAGGGGATGGATTAAAATCACACGGGGATGGGTTAAATGCAGAGGACAAATTTCACCACACCCAGATGTGTGTGTGACGATCATCGGGACTTAAAAAAAAAAAAACTACAAGAACAAATAACATTAGACATAACAGTATAACTACTCCGAGTAGTAGTCTGGATGAGAATTGTTATACAAATAATGTTGCAATGTCATCTAATGTGAATATGGAAATTATTGTTATATAACTATACTCTTGTGGAATGTTGCGCTTTTTGCATCTTTTCATATTTGCAAATTAAAATATTTAACTATAAAAACAACAACAGAATAAACAATCTTCATTAATAATGGTAAAACTTACACTAGAATAGCTTCAAAAGACAAATGGCACACATTAAAACAAAAAACAAACAAACAAACAAAACAAACATTCTCTGCCAATCCAGAATTGTTTTTATAAGAGAGTCAATGTGGAACGGTTTATTATAGTGATGTGCATTACAGTTCTTTTAAGTTAACTGAATCTTTAAAATCAGTTCACTCAAAAGATTCGTTCAAAATCATTGGAATAGCTTCAAAAGACAAATGGCACGCATTAAAACAAACAATTGCGTCACTGACTCGTAAAGTCCCTCCTCCATCTAACGCTCGGTGCTGGTCGTTCACGAAGATTCACGAGTGAGTGACAGACAGCATTGCTGCTATCCCAGCCGACACACGTTATGCCGCGTATTGATGTTTTATTTTGTACTTGTTGGCTTGTAATTGATGGTGTTATTATACCGAATGTGTTGAAACGTGATGCCAACATTTGTTATTTGTGGGAGGGGGGGACACCAACATATATAACCCAACGTAAAACATACATATTGTCATATAAAGCAGTTAACCAAATTTTCATGCACAAAAATAAAAACAAGGAATAAAACACTCAAACGTTTTTAAAAAAATGTTTATTAAAATTATAATAATAAAAAAATAACAATATTTAATGATAACAATATTTAAGCGTATATATGCATACACGTTATTTAGTATTATTATTATACGTTATTAAGTATTATAAAATGAAGATTACCCAAAGAGAAGGATAATCTTCCCGCTCTTGCCTACCATGCCTACTATGACAGAACCCCCCCCCCCCCCACAAGGGACGGCTCCCGATGTCCCAAAAACCCAACCCCCCACGGCGGCACACGGAGGGGCGGGGGGGAAACACACCAGTCCAGACGACCCTACTGGTTTTAGAAACAACTTGAACGGTGCACGGCAGCGACTGGGGAAACAACCGCACTCGGCGGTGACTTGGGGGACAGGACTGCACTCAGCGGAGGTTAGGGGCCCAGGGCCACACTCGCGGCACACACTGGGGGCCTGACGCGCAATCGGCAGCAACTTTGGGGGACATGAACTGCACTCAGGCGGCAACTCTCACAACCCTGAACCGCACTCGGGCGGCAACTCACACAAACCTGAACCGCACTCAGGCGGCAACTCACACACACCGCACTCGGGGGGCAACTTGGGGGACATTAACCGCACTCAGGCAGCGACTTAGGGGACATGAAGCCCTCTCGGCGGAAACTCGGGGAACGGAACCGTGCTCGGCGGAAACTTGAGAAGTCAGAGCCGCAATCGGCGGCAGTTTGAAGTCCGGACCGCAATCACCGGCAATTGGAAGGCGGAGCTGTGCGCAGCGGCAAGACCCACCACGCGCTGCAGCAGTGGGGGTGGGGCCATGGACGATCGCGGTTCCGGCGCAGCTGGCTTGAATCTGGCGACGCCCGCGGGTCCTGCAACGCCGAGGTGGAGCCCGATGGCGACCACGAGTCTGATCTCGGCGGGAGGCACTCCGATGGCGGCCGCGGGTCCGGCGTTGCGGCAGCAAAGTCCGATGAATCTCGCAGCTGATGGCGCCGAGAGGACTCCGATGACGGCCGCGGGTCCGGCGTCACGGCAGCGAAGTCCGATGGCGACCGCGGAGCCGGTCGCGCTGGAACCTGCCCGGACGATGGACGTGGATCGGGCGTCGCAGTGGGAGCTGATGGTGGAGGGAGGTCCAAGCGCTGGTCGCTGTAGTGGTCGGATCATTCTGTCGGGCTTCGGAGGGAGTTGGAAATGGAGGAGGGCGACCATGTGCAGCTTGGACCAGGGTTTATTGGAAGAACTCAAAATACATACTTGGTACACTAACCTAACTCACTGACAAAACAAGACTGACTGAAAAAGACGTGAAACAAAAATACATCATGACATTAACACAACAATGACTAGACTGACTGACCAGGACGTAAGACAAGAAAACAACAGGACCTGACGACAACAACACACGCAATGATCCGACGGTGAGCGAGGGCCAGACAGGATTTAAATACAAAACACGAAACACGAGGCAGGTGAACGCGGTTACATTGATTGAGGTGACACAGGAAGGGAGGGGCGACGCGAACAGAAACCATGGCAACCTAGACACATAGCAAAACTGGGGACGAGACATGACAGAAGCACACTGACATGATCCACGGACATGAGCACACAGATAGACGTACAAAACAATGACAACATGGACGTGACCGGGGACGAATCATGACACCATCGCATCCCATTGGATAACAATACGTAAGCGTATATATGCATACACGTTATTTAAAAACTACTGTAAGTATTATAAAATAAAGAATACCCAAAGAGAAGCAAAATGTTCCCGCGGTTGCCTACCAGCGTATCCCTTCATGCAATTAAATCAGCTTGGAGAAAACGAGCACAAAATAAGAGATTATTTCAGTGAGTGGGTCCTTCTTTCCTTGGCAAATCGTAAATCTACATTCTGGCTTACATACTTCACGTTCATTCAATGAATTGTTCACGCCAAGAGTCACAACACGTTCACTGACTGATCCGTTGGCAGTTCATTCACTGATCCGTTCTTGAGATGAATGAGATGGGGAAATCACTCACTCACTGACTCGTTCCTCACTGATCCGTTCTCGCGATGAACGGGAAGGCAAATCACTCTCACTGACCCATCGTCGCCATGAACGGGAAATGCAGTCACTTCAAGAAGTGATTTGTTCACTGTTTTTCTTTCATTTTTAATGTCTGATATCTTTGTTTTATTTAAGGTCACTAAAAAGATGATTAAAGAGACGACAAGTGGAGGAGTGACCGTTAATGATGTTATGATGCACTACACACTAATTTCACTCCCATTTGGTGGTATAGGTAAGATGGCTTAACATTTTTATGCATGGACAGCACGCACGCACGCGCGCGCGCGCGCACACACACACACACACACACACACACACACACACACACACACACACAAAGTTGAATACACGAAGATTTGAAATCCACCTTCTCATTCATGAAGTGTACTTGAAAAATGAAATTTAAAACAAAATTAGTCAAGCATATCACCAAACTAATTAGGGCAAGTGCATTATTCAAAAAAGCAATACACAAATACTTACAATATGAAGCTGACTCAATACAGCAATCCAAAATCCATGGATCTCCTGCATTAGTTGTACCTCTGCTTCTCACAGCCTGTTGCCACTCCAAATTAAGACAATGTTAAGTAGTCACTGTCGAGCTTGGATAGCAAAGTAAATGTATTGTTACTTCAAACTAACTCAAAATACAACAATAAATGTGTAAAATGTTGGCAACAAAAGTGAGCACACTTTTTGAGTAAATGTATCGTTACTTCAAAGTTACTCAAAATAGAACAATGAATGTGTAAAATGCTGGGAACAAAAGTGAGTACACTCCAACTGAAAATGTCAAAATTTGACCCGAATGTCAATATTTTGTGTAGCCACCAGGGCTGTGGACTCGGTTCGGACTCGGGGACTCGGGCTCGGTCGGACTCGGTCATATTTTGCCGGACTCGGTGCTGATTTTGACCGAGTCCACCGAGTCCGACAATAAAAGAAAGAGGCAAGACGCAGCCAGAGAGTGTCAGGTTACAGTCAGCGCGGTAGGAGTTGGAAGAAGCAGTAAAAACTCCACCAATTTAGTAGTAGTTATATCCTTACTATTTTCCAGGTTCTTAGATAGCAAGAATAGGTCGGACAACGACGTGAATGATAACTGCTTTATTCCTTACTCACAGTGCGTTCACAGGGCGTACCACAACAACACAGAATGCCCATCCCACTTCCGGGGATTTTCTACTACGGAATTCGAGTTAGCCCAAAATACACAACATCTCTTCCCCTCTTACAATGAACGTGCTATATGCATGAACAACTAGTCGTATGCACCTATAACTTGACATCTTCAAGATCTATCAATAACTACCATTAAACAATTATCATATATGGTCCAGACAATTATGACAATAATATTCCCATGAAACCTTAACTTTGGGTGAAGGTGGACTACCTTGAATTATACCAAATTATAGCGAAAAACCAATGTCGTACGGCGTTGTACGGCGTCAGCACTATGTTGTTTTCAATAAAAACATGAAGAACTCACGTTTGCGTCAGTCAATTTTAATTTTTATAAAGGATTATTCTCATTTGATGTCTTTAAATTCATCCGCGTTCTGCCATTGAAGCGGGGTGGATTCAAAGACCAGTCGTACAGGCGGAAACGTTTTGTGATCAAATCTTTCATAACGAGAATGATTTGAGTGACTTGATTTGAATGAATAATTGAGAAGAAATTTCAGTTCTGAAGGCTCCTTTTGTCCCATGCAAAGTGACAGATGGTGGGGAGGGGGGATAAAAATTGTAAAATCAATTCACTCAAATCATTCTCGTTATGAAAGATTTGATCACAAAACGTGTGTGGCTTTTTCTTAAATGAACACGTTTGACATTGCTATCGTGCCAGCTTTTAATTATATTGCGCTGTCATGTTAAAGCAAATTAATAAATGCAACAATATTAATTTGCCTTGAAAATATCTGAGTAATAAAATAAAATGGTTGGATGGATGAATGATGATCACAATTAAGTATAAAGTCTCATCAAATGAGAATAATCCTTTATAAAAATTAAAATTGACTGACGCAAACGTGAGTTCTTCATATTTTTATTGAAAACAACATAGAGCTGACGCCGTACGACGGGTTTTTCGCTTTCCAAATAAGGGGTCATCACTAATTATTTGTGTTTAGATAAATGTCTGAGCTATAATGGTGTAATTAATGATTAAAACTTGAAAGTATCTTTTTATTGTATTCGTTTATATGTTTAATAAAGACAAAGCCATCACAAAACTGTTGTAATTATTTAGATTTTGATATAAAGAAGCAAAGAGGGCGTTCTCGTGCAAAATTACCGCCTACGTCAAAGACAGCAGGGACGCACGAAGCCTTTGGCAGGGCATTCAAACCATCACGGATTACAAGCCCGCGCCGCAGAGCTGTGAAGGCAACGTCCGTCTGCTCAATGACCTTAACCGCTTCTTTGCTCGCTTCGATGCTCAGAACAGCACTTGCCCGCTGAAGGCCACTCCCCCTTCACACGAGCTGCCCCTGTGCCTCTCCGCCGACAGCGTGAGGAGGGCGCTTGCCGCCATCAACATCCGTAAGGCGGCGGGCCCTGACAACATCCCGGGTCGAGCGCTGAAGGACTGCGCTGGTGAGCTGACGGGTGTCTTCACGGACATCTTTAACACTTCCCTGCAGCAGGCCATTGTCCCTTCATGTTTCAAAGCTGCCACCATCGTACCTGTGCCGAAGAAACCTGCTCCGTCCTGCTTCAATGACTACCGCCCCGTGGCACTTACGCCCATCATCATGAAGTGCTTTGAGCGGCTTGTCATGGAGCACATCCGATCCGTTCTCCCCCCCACCATTGACCCCTTCCAGGTTGCGTACCGAGCCAAACGGTCCTCTGAGGATGCCATCTGCTCTGCCCTCCACTCGGCCCTCACCCACCTGGAGAGAAGGGACTCGTATGTGAGATTGCTGTTTGTGGACTTCAGTTCTGCCTTCAACACCATTGTGCCACAACGCCTCATCAGCAAACTTGACACGCTGGGCCTCAGTACCTACCTCAGTCCGCTGCTTTTCATCCTCCTGACGCATGACTGCACTGCAACCTACAGCGACAACCGTATAGGGAAGTTTGCTGACGACACGACTCTGGTGGGTCTCATCACCAAGGGAGACGAGACTCAATACAGGCTGGAGGTTGACCTTCTGACCACGTGGTGCAGGGACAACAACCTCCTGCTGAACGTCGACAAGACCAAGGAGATTGTTGTGGACTTCCGGAAGGGTCACACCCAACACCTGCCGCTGACCACCGCTGACGGTGCTGTGGTGGAGAGAGTGAACAGCGCCAAGTTCCTGGGGGTGCACATCAGTGAGGATCTCTCCTGGTCCACCAACACCGCATCACTGGCAAAGAAAGCCCAGCGCCGCATGTACTTCCTCCGGAAACTCAGGCGAGCGACCGCTCCTCCGGCCGTCATGACTACATTTTATCGCGGCACCATTGAGAGCGTCCTCTCCAGCTGTATTGCTGTTTGGGGTGGCGGCTGCACTGACTACAACTTGAAGGCCCTGCAGCGCATAGTGAACACGGCTGGTAAGATTGTTTGGTCTTCGCTCCCCTCCTTGAAGGACATTTACACCTCCCATCTCAAAGTCAAAGTCAAAGTCAGCTTTATTGTCAATCTCTCCACATGTCACAACACACAAAGAGACCGAAATTACGTTTTTCTCTATCCCACGGTGACGAGACACATAACACGATAGACATACAAGTACGCGACACAATATAAAAACAAGAAGGCAAAAATTCAAACAATCAATAGTAAGAGTGATGAATAAATAATAAACTAGAATTTGCAATTCCTGAAGGAATTGCGTGTGAAGGTGAAGAAGTTGAATAAATATTGAAGGAATGCTGCAGAATGATGTTGAAACGAGTTGAATCGGTTGAAAAATGTAGAAATGAGAAGGGAAAAAGGAAATAGAGTAGAATTGGGTGTGAATTTCAAAATAAAAGATGTGAGGTTTTTGGTAAGTAGGAAGTTGTGGAATAGGTAGAAAAATGATGAACAGTTGAAAGTTGGAATGGGTTGAATCGGTTGAAAAATGTAGAAATGAGAAGGGAAAAAGGAATTGGGTGTGAATTTCAAAATAAAAGACGTGAAGTTTTTGGTAAGTGGGAAGTTGTGGAATAGGTAGAAAAAAGATGAACAGTTGAAAGTTGGAATGGGTTGAATCGGTTGAAAAATGTAGAAATGAGGAGGGAAAAGGGAATTGTGTGAATTTCAAAATAAAAGATGTGAAGTTTTTGGGAAGTTGTGGAATAGGTAGAAAAATGATGAACAGTTGAAAGTTGGAATGGGTTGAATCGGTTGAAAAATGTAGAAATGAGAAGGGAAAAAGGAATTGGGTGTGAATTTCAAAATAAAAGATGTGAAGTTTTTGCTAAGTGGGAAGTTGTGGAATAGGTAGAAAAATGATGAACAGTTGAAAGTTGGAATGGGTTGAATCGGTTGAAAAATGTAGAAATGAGAAGGGAAAAAGGAATTGGATGTGAATTTCAAAATAAAAGATGTGAAGTTTTTGGTAAGTGGGAAGTTGAGGAATAGGTCAAGAAATGATGAACAGTTGAAAGTTGGAATGGGTTGAATCGGTTGAAAAATGTAGAAATGAGAAGGGAAAAAGGAATTGGGTGTGAATTTCAAAATAAAAGATGTGAAGTTTTTGGGAAGTTGTGGAATAGGTCGAAAAATGATGAACAGTTGAAAGTTGGAATGGGTTGAATCGGTTGAAAAATGTAGAAATGAGAAGGGAAAAAGGAATTGGGTGTGAATTTCAAAATAAAAGATGTGAAGTTTTTGTTAAGTGGGAAGTTGTGGAATAGGTAGAAAAATGATGAACAGTTGAAAGTTGGAATGGGTTGAATCGGTTGAAAAATGTAGAAATGAGAAGGGAAAAAGGAATTGGATGTGAATTTCAAAATAAAAGATGTGAAGTTTTTGGTAAGTGGGAAGTTGAGGAATAGGTCAAAAAATGATGAACAGTTGAAAGTTGGAATGGGTTGAATCGGTTGAAAAATGTAGAAATGAGAAGGGAAAAAGGAATTGGGTGTGAATTTCAAAATAAAAGATGTGAAGTTTTTGGGAAGTTGTGGAATAGGTCGAAAAATGATGAACAGTTGAAAGTTGGAATGGGTTGAATCGGTTGAAAAATGTAGAAATTAGAGTAGAAAAACGAAATTTTAGAGAATTTTGGTTGAATTTCAAAATAAAAGATGTGAAGTTTTTGGTAAGTGGGAAGTTGTGGAATAGGTAGGCAAAAGATGAACAGTTGAAAGTTGGAACGAGTTGAATCGGTGGAAAAATGTAGAAGTTAGAAGTGAAAAACGAAATTTTATGAAATTTTGCAAAGTTTTGTGCAAATTTTAAAAGTGAAAACGTGAAATTTTTGAATTTGGCAAGTTCAGGAATGTCCCCAATGTGATCTGAATGTGTTGAATGATGTGAATTTCAAACTGGAACAACGAAAATGTGAAATGTTGAATCTGCCATTAAGAATGAATGGGGCAAAAATCGCCATAAATTTGTGAATTTTGCGAAAACGGAAAATTTTTGGAACGAGAAAAATGTGAGCACCCATGTCATGAATATTTGGAATAAGTGAAAAGTGGAACGGAGTGAATCGGTTGAAGTATGTGGAACTAGTTAAGCGACAAAAAAGTGAGCGGAATAAGTAGAATAATAAAGGACAGGAATAACAATAGTGTGAAGGTCTTCACCTTCACACTAATAAACAGATGACACAATAAATAAGGGGAGCAAAACGGAGCGTACCGTAAGGCGACCACGATTGTGAGTGATGTGAGTCACCCCGCTCACTCGTTGTTCGAGCTTCTGCCCTCTGGGAAGAGGTACAGAAGCCTGCGCTCCCGCACCACCAGACTCTTAAACAGCTTCATACTCCAGGCTGTTAGGATCCTGAACTCGCTTCCCCGTTCTGCGTAGCGTCCTGTACTTTTACTGTCTGTATGCACACTGGCTCTTATTTGTTGTGTTATCTGTTTATTAAGACCTTCACACTATTGTGAACTATTGTTATTCCTGTACTTTATTATTGTGTGAAGGCGAAGTTATAAGTTATACTACTTATTCCGCTCACTTTTTCGGCGCTTAACTAGTTCCACATACTTCAACCGATTCACTCCGTTCCACTTTTCACTTATTCCAAAAATTCATGGCATGGGTGCTCACATTTTTTTCGTTCCAAATATTTTCCGTTTTCGCATAATTCACAAATTTATGGCGACTTTTGCCCCATTCATTCTTAATGGCAGATTTCACATTTACATTGTTCCAGTTTGAAATTCACATAATTCAACACATTCAAATCACATTGGGGACATTCCCAAACTTGCCAAATTCAAAATTTTCACGTTTTCACTAAAATTTGCACAAAATCTTGCAAAATTTCATAAAACTTCATTTTTCACTTCTAACTTCTACATTTTTCCACCGATTCAACTTGTTCCAACTTTCAACTGTTCATCTTTTGCCTACCTATTCCACAACTTCCCACTTACCAAAAACTTCACATCTTTTATTTTGAAATTCAACCAAAGTTCTCTAAAATTTTGTTTTTCTACTCTAATTTCTACATTTTTCAACCGATTCAACCCATTCCAACTTTCAACTGTTAATCATTTTTCTACCTATTCCACAACTTACCAAAAATTTCACATCTTTTATTTTGAAATTCACACCCTATTCCCTTTTCCCTTCTCATTTCTACATTTTTCAACCGATTCAACCTATTCCAACTTTCAACTGTTCATCATTTTTCTACCTATTCCACAACTTCCCACTTACCAAAAACTTCACATCTTTTATTTTGAAATTCACACCCAATTCCTTTTTCCCTTCTCATTTCTACATTTTTCAACCGATTCAACCCATTCCAACTTTCAACTGTTCATCATTTTTCTACCTATTCCACAACTTCCCAAAAACTTCACATATTTTATTTTGAATTTCACACAATTCCCTTTTCCCTTCTCATTTCTACATTTTTCAACCGATTCAACCCATTCCAACTTTCAACTGTTCATCATTTTTCTACCTATTCCACAACTTCCCACTTACCAAAAACTTCACGTCTTTTATTTTGAAATTCACACCCAATTCCTTTTTCCCTTCTCATGTCTACATTTTTCAATCGATTCAACCCATTCCAACTTTCTGCTGTTCATCATTTTTCTACCTATTCCACAACTTACCAAAAACTTCACATCTTTTATTTTGAAATTCACCACAAATTCTCCAAATTTTCTACATTTCTCAAGTAATTCAACACGTTTCAACATCATTCGGCAGCATTCCCCGAAGAATTTATTCATACATTTCGCCTTCACACGCAATTTCTCCAGAAATTGCAAAATTCTAGTTGTTTGTGCCTTCTTGTTTTTTTTATATTGCGTCGTTTACTTGTATGTCTATCGTGTAATATGTCTTGTCACCGTGGGATAGGGAAAACGTAATTTCGACCTCTTTGTGTGTCTCGGCATGTGAAGACGTTGACAATAAAGCAGACTTTGACTTTGAAAAAAAAAAGAAAAAAAAAATATATATATATATATATATATATATATATATATATATATATATATATATATACAGTGCCTCGGCCGCCTTGAACCTTCAAAGGCTTCAAACATAAAGATATAAAATTTTAATTTTTTGTCAAGAATCAACAACAAGTGGGACACAATCGTGAAGTGGAACGAAATTGATTGGATAATTTAAACTTTCTTAACAAATAAAAAACTGAAAAGTGGGGCATGCAATATTATTCGGCCCCTTTACTTTCAATGCAGCAAACTCACTCCAGAGGTTCAGTGAGGATCTTTGAATGATCCAATGTTGTCCTAAATGACTGATGATGATAAATAGAATGCAACTGTGTGTAATCAAGTCTCCGTATAAATGCACCTGCTCTTCGATAGTCTCAGGGTTCTGTTTAAAGCGCAGAGAGAACCATGAAGACAAAGGAACACACCAGGCAGGTCCGAGATACTGTTGTGGAGAAGTTTAAAGCCGGATTTGCATACAAAAAGATTTCCCAAGCTTTAAACATCTCAAGGAGCACTGTGCACGCAATTATATTGAAAAGGAAGGAGTATCAGACCACTGCGAATCTACCAAGACCCAGCCGTCCATCTAAACTTTCATCTCAAACAAGGAGAAGACTGATCAGAGATGCAGTTAAGAGGCCCATGATCACTCTGGATGAACTGGAGATAACTACAGCTGAGGTGGGAGAGTCTGTCCATAGGACAACAATCAGTCGTGCACTGCACAAATCTGGCCTTTATGGAAGAGTGGCAAGAAGAAAGCCATTAAAAAGTCTCGTTTAAAGTTTGCCACAAGCCACCTGGGAGACACCAAACATGTGGAAGAAGGTGCTCTGGTCAGATGAAACCAAAATCGAACTTTTTGGCCACAATGCAAAACGATATGTTTGGCGTAAAAGCAACACAGCTCATCACCTTGAACACACCATCCCCACTGTCAAACATGGTGGTGGCAGCATCATGGTTTGGGACTGCTTTTCTTCAGCAGGGACAGGGAAGATGGCTAAGATTGATGGGAAGATGGATGGAGCCAAATACAGGACCATTCTGGAAGAAAACCTGGGAAAGACTGGGACGGAGATTTATTTTCCAGCAGGACAATGATCCAAAACATAAAGCCAAATCCACAATGGAATGGTTCACAAATAGACGTATCCACGTGTTAGAATGGCCAAGTCAAAGTCCAGACCTGAATCCAATCGAGAATCTGTGGAAAGAGCTGAAGACTGCTGTTCACAAACGCTCTCCATCCAACCTCACTGAGCTCGAGCTGTTTTGCAAGGAAGAATGGGCAAGAATTCCAGTCTCTCGATGTGCAAAACTCATACAGACATACCCCAAGCGACTTGCAGCTGTAATTGCAGCAAAAGGTGGCGCTACAAAGTATTAGCGCAAGGGGGCCGAATAATATTGCACGCCCCACTTTTCAGTTTTTTATTTGTTAAAAGGGTTTCAATTATCCAATCAATTTCGTTCCACTTCACGATTGTGTCCCACTTGTTGTTGATTCTTGACTAAAAAGTAAATAAATAAATATATATATATATATATATGTCGGCTGGATAGCTCAGTAGGATAGTCGCCAGACTATCAACCAGCGGGACCCGGGTTCGAGACCAGGTCGGGGCGGAGCCATACCATCATCCAGTGTGGGTCTGTGGGCAAGACCCTTGACGATATCGCCTACCTCATAAACATGATGAGAGATAAAGAATCAAATGAGACGTCGCCCGGACAAACAAGGTCTGCGTCAGGCGTTGGGGAACCAGAACGCCTAGATGTAAAGTGGGCTACTGGAACAAGGCGGAAATGGGCGAGATGTGAGAACCTAACACTGTTGGAGTGCTACTACTCCAGTGAACCAAGACAGAGAGGGTACATGAAGCGAATGTGGGAGCAATGGCAAGGGCGATATCCACACTCAACACTAACCGCTAAACAACTAGTAACTCAGTGCTCCAATATCCAGAAACGGCAATTGATATCACAACTTGAGATTGACGAGGTACAACACAGATGCCAAGTCACACAGGAACCCGAATACCAGGTCAGAGAGGAGTCAACATCAACTGCCCAAGTAATTGGGTACACAGCTCCAAGAGAATATGCAAGCCTGAACAAGTCAGCAACTGACCTGAAAAATAAGATCATGACTCGAATGAACAGCAGCCAACCCCGACGCCAACTACAAAGGCTAAGAGAAGCACCACCAGAACGCCTGGTTGAAGATCTGAATGCAGCACTGAGAACAATCCCTACAACCACCATCACTGAAACCAATAAGTTGATATACACTTCAGCAACAGTGATCCTGGAGATGCTTGGTTACAAGAGCAATATCAAGCATGAGATACAAGACCCACCATGGAAAACAAGGTTGGAGGCTAAGATCAAGACAGTGCGGAGAGACGTGAGCCAACTATCGGAGATCCAGAAAGGTGCAATGAAGAAACCAGCACCCAAGAAGTACAGCCAGATGAACATACCTGAAGCACTGGAGACTGCCAAACAGAGGCTCCTAGCCCTGTCCAGCCGCCTAAAGAGATACACAAGAGAAAGTGAAGCCAGGCGAATAAACAGGCTCTTCACAACCCAACCAGGAAAAGTGTACTCTCAATGGCAGGGTAACAACAGCAGAGCAGACCCACCAAGACTGGAGACTGTGCAATACTGGAAGGGCATATGGGAGAAGAACACATCACACAACAGGGAGGCACAATGGCTAGTCTCTCTAAGAGAAGACCACAGCAACCACCCTGAGCAGAACCCAGTTACCATCACTGTGACAGACATCCAAGAGAGAGTCTCAGGTATGAAGAACTGGACAGCACCCGGGCCAGATATGATCCATGCCTACTGGATTAAGAAGCTCACTGCACTCCATGAGCGCCTAGCAGAACAAATGAACCAGCTACTAAAAGTTGGAACTCACCCCGAATGGTTAACTGAAGGACGCACAATCCTGATCCTGAAGGATCCCACGAAGGGTACAGTCCCATCCAACTATAGGCCAATAACCTGTCTCCCTACAACATGGAAGATCATGTCAGGCATCATAGCGGCTAAGATAAGTGTGCACATGGCTCAATACATGAGCACAACACAGAAAGGCATAGGCAGCAATACCAGAGGAGCCAAACACCAGCTGCTGGTTGACGGAACAGTCGCCCGAGACTGCAAGACTCGACACACCAACCTGTGCACTGCCTGGATTGATTACAAGAAAGCCTACGACTCCATGCCACACTCATGGATCACTGAATGCTTGGAACTGTACAACATCAACAGGAACCTGAGAGCCTTCATTGCAAACTCGATGGGACTGTGGAAAACAACCCTTGAGGCCAATTACAAGCCAATTGCACAAGTCTCCATCAAATGTGGCATATACCAAGGAGATGCTCTGTCCCCACTGCTGTTCTGCATAGGTCTGAACCCCCTCAGCCAAATAATCAACAAGACTGGCTACGGATACCGACTCAAAAATGGGGCCACCATCAGTCACCTCCTATACATGGATGACATAAAGTTGTATGCCAAGAGCGAGCGAGACATCGATTCACTGATCCACACAACCAGGATCTACAGCACAGACATTGGAATGTCATTCGGACTAGAGAAGTGCGGTCGCATGGTGACAAAGAGAGGGAAGGTAGTCCATACAGATGGGGTCTCACTCCCAGAAGGAACAATAACAGACATTGAGGACAGCTACAAGTACCTTGGTATCCAACAAGCAAATGGCAACCTCGATGAAGCCACAAGGAGAGGAGCCACAGCCAAATACCTACAACGAGTAAGGCAAGTCCTCAGAAGTCAGCTAAATGGCAAGAACAAGATCCGGGCAATAAACAGCTACGCCCTGCCAGTCATCAGATACCCTGCAGGAATAATAAGATGGCCAAAGGAAGAGACTCAGACCACAGATGTCAAGACACGGAAGCTCCTAACCATGCACGGAGGGTTCCACCCTAAGTCCAGCACCCTGAGACTGTACACTAGCCGCAAAGAAGGAGGCCGAGGACTACTGAGTGTGAGAGCCACTGTTCGGGATGAAACAGCCAAGATCCATGAGTACATCAAGGAAAAGGCCCGAACGGATGTCGTGCTCAGTGAATGTCTCAGACAATGGCAAACAGAGGAGGAGTGGCTAGAGACACCATCATGGGAGGACAAACCCCTACATGGGATGTACCATCGACAGATAAGTGAAGTGGCTGACATCAAGAAATCCTACCAATGGCTGGAAAAAGCTGGACTGAAAAACAGCACAGAGGCACTCATCATGGCTGCACAGGAACAGGCTCTGAACACCAGAGCAATAGAGGTCAAGATCTACCACACCAGACAAGACCCAAGGTGCAGGCTGTGCAAAGAGGCCCCTGAGACAGTCCAGCACATAACAGCAGGGTGTAAGATGCTAGCAGGGAAAGCATACATGGAACGTCATAACCAAGTGGCTGGCATAGTGTACAGGAACATCTGTGCAGAGTATGGACTGGAAGCCCCAAGTTCAAAGTGGGAAGCACCCCCTAAGGTGACAGAGAATGGGCGAGCCAAGATCCTGTGGGACTTCCAGATCCAGACTGACAAGAAGGTGATGGCGAACCAACCGGACATTGTGGTGGTGGATAAACAACAGAAGAAGGCCGTTGTAGTGGATGTAGCAATACCAAGCGATGGCAACATCAGGAAAAAAGAACTTGAGAAGCTAGAGAAATACCAGGGCCTCAAAGAAGAGCTTGAGAAGGCCTGGAAAGTGAAGGCCTCGGTGGTGCCCGTGGTCATTGGGGCACTTGGGGCAGTGACCCCCAAACTGGAGGAGTGGCTACAGCAGATTCCAGGAACAACATCAGACATCTCAGTCCAGAAGAGTGCAGTGCTAGGAACAGCCAAAATACTGCGCAGAACCCTCAAGCTCCCAGGCCTCTGGTAGAGGACCCGAGCTTGGAGTGGGAGACCACCCGCGGAGGGTGAGAGGGGAATTTTTATATATATATATATATACGTGTGTGTGTGTGCGCGTCGGTGTGTGTGCATCATTTGCATTGTTTTAGCCTCAGACACGTGTTATAAGACCATTTACAAAATATTCCTCAACATAGTAGACAATGTTAGGCATCGAGAGTAATACCATTCACCGAAAATGAACCAAGCGTATAAATCAACAGCTATTCAGCTGTGGTGCAAGTGTAACAAAACAATTTGTTTCTTGCAAACAAAAAATGTAAAAGACACTTTTCCCAACTAAAATTCACACACACAACTAACAACTCTTCATTTTGGAACATGAAATAAAGGGAAAAGATGTCATATTAAACAGTGAGGCATTATGTGAGGCATTATGGGATGACACTCACTCACTTGTCTGGGGTAATGACGTCACTCAGGTTTATTTTTTTCTTTGCCAAGTCAAGGAAAAACTAAACAAAAAACCTACAGGGTAAAAAATGAGAAACCTTGAAAAGGGACCACAAATGGGAGGATCCCTCTTCCAGGATGACCAGGCTGCAATGGAGGCAGAGAGGGCACATAGAACACATCTTATTTTTCGCACCAAAAGGCGCACCGGATTATAAGGCGCACCCTCATTGAATTTTTTATTTTAGAAATTATTTCATATAATATCGGATTAAAAAGCGCATAAAATACGTACAAGCTATACAGCAACAAACTGAGGTCGACTAGGCTTGCGGTATGCATCCACTAGCCAATAACCAATGAGGCCTCTGTAAACAATCGCGTTTCTCAAACTATCTCCTATGAAATGATCGGAACTGAGTAAAGTTTGATCTAACACATTGATACTGCTTACCTATGTTTCCCTTCCATATCGCTCCGTAAATTCCTACTCCTTGCGTAGGAGGCTGATTTTCTGTCATTTCCGTCCGACCGCGCAACCGCAGCGCGCAGGACGCATTATTGTGACCGCGCCTTAAATTTACTCGAAACATTAACAGAGCCGCCTATTTTGAAATGAAATAGCCTCTTGCATATAGCAGCTATCATTATAGCATTAGCCACCCGCAAACTCCCATGAGCCTCAGCTCGCAGACTCCCATGAGCCTCAGCAAAGTGTCGTGGCAGCCCCCTGTAAACAATCGCGTTTCTCAAATTATCTCCTATAAAATGATTGGAACTGACTTAAGTTCGATCACATTGGTACTACTTACCTATGTTTCTCTTCCATATCGATCTGTAAATTTACTCGAAACATTAAAGGAGGAGCCTATTTTAAGATGAAATAGCCTCGTGCGTATAGCAGCTATCATTATAGCATTAGCCACCCGCAAACTCCCATGAGCTTTAGCTCGCAGACTCCATTGAGCCTCAGCAAAGTGTCGTGGCAGCCCCCTGTAAATAATCACGTTTCTCAAACTCTCTCCCATAAAAGTGATATTATGGGAAAATTTTACCACATTGGTGCTGCTTATTTATTTATGATTCTGTTGAATATTGATCCGTAAACATACTCGAAAACATTAACGGAACAGCCTATTTTGAAATTAAATAGCCTCGCGCGTACAACAGCTATTCAGTGACGCCCCCTGACCACGGTTGCCGTAATGCTGGGAAGCGATGCGACCTTGTAATTTACATTAACATTTTGGCAGAGCGCTGTGTACAACCAGTATGGATCAACAAATTCATCAATTGATCCATATATAAGGCGCTCTGTTTTTTTTTTTAGTAAAATTTAAGTTTTTAAGTGTGCCTAATCGTGCGGAAAATAAGGTAATATAAAACAATCCAAAGGAAAAGTGGATGTCCAATTAAAAGTGAAGAGCTGCAGGAGGTGCCCTCGATTCTTCTGGCAGTGTCTTTGAGGGGGGTAATCCGCTGCAGTTCCCTTATCCTGATTGGTCCGCGAAAAATCCAGACAGCCGTTGTCAGTTTGGGTGTCACCTGGGAGGGGGGGAACCCAAACTCCAGCCAAATCGGCTACCAAAGGGTTATTAAAGGCCGTATTGTAAAAATGTGTCTTTAAATATGTCTTAAATGTTTCTAATGAGGTAGCAGTTCATTGTCCATTGGTAGGGCATTTCAAAGCTCTGGGGCCTGAATAGAAAATGCTCTAGACCCTGCAGACATGTTTTTGGCCCTCGGGGGTCACTAAAAGACCAGCGTTTTGTGAGCGGAGGTTACGGGACGGAACATAAGGAACAACTAGTTCGACAAGATACGAAGGCGCTAAGCCATGCAATGATTTATAGGTTAATAGAAGAACCTTGAAGTCACATCTTAAATGGACCGGGAGCCAATGTAAGTTGGCTGATATTGGGGTAATGTGATCAAATTTTCTTGTCCGTGAAAGCAGCCTTGCAGCAGCATTCTGTACTAACTGTAGACTTTTGATACTGGACTTAGGAAGACCAGAGAATAATGCATTACAGTAGTCCAGCCGCGACGTAGTATACGCATGCATAATAGTTTCCGCATAACCGGTCGAAACAATCCGACGAATCTTAGCAATATTACGGAGGTGAAAAAACGCAATTCTAGTTACCGTTTTTTTCCGTGTATAGTGCGCCCCCATGTATAATACGCACCCTAAAAATGGCATGCTGATGCTGGAAAAAAGCCTGTACCCATGTATAATACGCACCCAATTTTTATGAAATTTTTTTTTTTTTTTTTTTTTTACTTTTTTTTTTTTTAAGTCCCAATGATCGTCACACACGCAGGGAGGCAATGGGTCCCATTTTTATAGTCTTTGGTATGGTCTTAACTAGGCTGGATGTAATTTTTTTTGTTGGCGTTGATTTCTCCGACTGCCCGTAAACGCACCACCGTGCTCCGTGCGCGCACGGGACAGCAAACGAGCAGGTGATCGAGCAAGCGTCTGATACGAGAGCATTGCGGTCGCATGGAGCGTGTTTGAAGTGAACAGCAGAGAAGAAAGGAACAAGGCAAAGTGTTGTGAAATAAAATATTACCTGTAATACGGATTTAGGTAGAGAACTGAACTCTCGCTCTTTATATAGCTGACGTGTCTTGCGCATCCGTTCTGCGCATCTGTAATGGCGGCCTCCGTATGATATCCGGTTTGCGTGTGTGCGCGTGTGCGTGTGTGCGCGTGTGTGCGAGAGCGAGAGAGAGCGAGAGAGAAAGCGCGAGAGAGAACGCTCAACCGTAGCGCGCCGCCGACCGCCCAACTGCACCGCGCTGGTCGATTATTGTGACAGAGCCGTCGCTGAAATTTAGAAGATACCGCATTATTGTGACCGCGCCTTAAATTTACTCGAAACATTAACAGAGCCGCCTATTTTGAAATGAAATAGCCTCTTGCATATAGCAGCTATCATTATAGCATTAGCCACCCGCAAACTCCCATGAGCCTCAGCTCGCAGACTCCCATGAGCCTCAGCAAAGTGTCGTGGCAGCCCCCTGTAAACAATCGCGTTTCTCAAATTATCTCCTATAAAATGATTGGAACTGACTTAAGTTCGATCACATTGGTACTACTTACCTATGTTTCTCTTCCATATCGATCTGTAAATTTACTCGAAACATTAAAGGAGGAGCCTATTTTAAGATGAAATAGCCTCGTGCGTATAGCAGCTATCATTATAGCATTAGCCACCCGCAAACTCCCATGAGCTTTAGCTCGCAGACTCCATTGAGCCTCAGCAAAGTGTCGTGGCAGCCCCCTGTAAATAATCACGTTTCTCAAACTCTCTCCCATAAAAGTGATATTATGGGAAAATTTTACCACATTGGTGCTGCTTATTTATTTATGATTCTGTTGAATATTGATCCGTAAACATACTCGAAAACATTAACGGAACAGCCTATTTTGAAATTAAATAGCCTCGCGCGTACAACAGCTATTCAGTGACGCCCCCTGACCACGGTTGCCGTAATGCTGGGAAGCGATGCGACCTTGTAATTTACATTAACATTTTGGCAGAGCGCTGTGTACAACCAGTATGGATCAACAAATTCATCAATTGATCCATATATAAGGCGCTCTGTTTTTTTTTTTAGTAAAATTTAAGTTTTTAAGTGTGCCTAATCGTGCGGAAAATAAGGTAATATAAAACAATCCAAAGGAAAAGTGGATGTCCAATTAAAAGTGAAGAGCTGCAGGAGGTGCCCTCGATTCTTCTGGCAGTGTCTTTGAGGGGGGTAATCCGCTGCAGTTCCCTTATCCTGATTGGTCCGCGAAAAATCCAGACAGCCGTTGTCAGTTTGGGTGTCACCTGGGAGGGGGGGAACCCAAACTCCAGCCAAATCGGCTACCAAAGGGTTATTAAAGGCCGTATTGTAAAAATGTGTCTTTAAATATGTCTTAAATGTTTCTAATGAGGTAGCAGTTCATTGTCCATTGGTAGGGCATTTCAAAGCTCTGGGGCCTGAATAGAAAATGCTCTAGACCCTGCAGACATGTTTTTGGCCCTCGGGGGTCACTAAAAGACCAGCGTTTTGTGAGCGGAGGTTACGGGACGGAACATAAGGAACAACTAGTTCGACAAGATACGAAGGCGCTAAGCCATGCAATGATTTATAGGTTAATAGAAGAACCTTGAAGTCACATCTTAAATGGACCGGGAGCCAATGTAAGTTGGCTGATATTGGGGTAATGTGATCAAATTTTCTTGTCCGTGAAAGCAGCCTTGCAGCAGCATTCTGTACTAACTGTAGACTTTTGATACTGGACTTAGGAAGACCAGAGAATAATGCATTACAGTAGTCCAGCCGCGACGTAGTATACGCATGCATAATAGTTTCCGCATAACCGGTCGAAACAATCCGACGAATCTTAGCAATATTACGGAGGTGAAAAAACGCAATTCTAGTTACCGTTTTTTTCCGTGTATAGTGCGCCCCCATGTATAATACGCACCCTAAAAATGGCATGCTGATGCTGGAAAAAAGCCTGTACCCATGTATAATACGCACCCAATTTTTATGAAATTTTTTTTTTTTTTTTTTTTTTACTTTTTTTTTTTTTAAGTCCCAATGATCGTCACACACGCAGGGAGGCAATGGGTCCCATTTTTATAGTCTTTGGTATGGTCTTAACTAGGCTGGATGTAATTTTTTTTGTTGGCGTTGATTTCTCCGACTGCCCGTAAACGCACCACCGTGCTCCGTGCGCGCACGGGACAGCAAACGAGCAGGTGATCGAGCAAGCGTCTGATACGAGAGCATTGCGGTCGCATGGAGCGTGTTTGAAGTGAACAGCAGAGAAGAAAGGAACAAGGCAAAGTGTTGTGAAATAAAATATTACCTGTAATACGGATTTAGGTAGAGAACTGAACTCTCGCTCTTTATATAGCTGACGTGTCTTGCGCATCCGTTCTGCGCATCTGTAATGGCGGCCTCCGTATGATATCCGGTTTGCGTGTGTGCGCGTGTGCGTGTGTGCGCGTGTGTGCGAGAGCGAGAGAGAGCGAGAGAGAAAGCGCGAGAGAGAACGCTCAACCGTAGCGCGCCGCCGACCGCCCAACTGCACCGCGCTGGTCGATTATTGTGACAGAGCCGTCGCTGAAATTTAGAAGATACCGTTTTTTTCCGTGTATAGTGCGCAATATTTAACTAATTTATTGTCCTAAAATCTGGGGTGCGTATTATACATGGGTACAAAAAAAAATTTAAATTTTTTTTTTTTTTAGTTTTTTTTTTTTTTTTTTTAAAGAAAGTCATGGTACAACAAAACCAACAACAGGACTGACCGACAAAGTCGTGGAACAAAAAGACAGGGTGACATTACCAAAGACAGGAACAGAATGACTAACACATGCAATGATCCAACGGTGAGCAGACAGGACTTAAATACAAAACACGTTACATCGATTGAGGTGACACAGGAAGAGCGGGGTGACGCGAACAGAAACTATGGCAACCTAGACACATAGCAAAACTGGGGACGAGACATGACAAATCTCCCCCGAAATAAAACTCACCTTTCTTCTTGTTTGTTGTCAATCGCGCATCGCATTCAGCCATCCTGCCCAACACACTTAGTAAAATTCATAATTGACGACACATCGTTTGATGCGATGGTGCAATCCTCGATGGTGTGTTATTGTCAAATATTGTTTGTTTTTTAATCTCCATCGCGGACCGGACGTCATACGGAGGCCTCCATTACAGATGCGCAGAACGGTTGCGGAAGACACGTCAGCTATATAAAGAGCGAGAGTTCAGTTCTCCACCTATTAGTTTCAATTCACAGTTTAATTAGCAGTTTCAATCAGCAAATAACAAAATGCGTATTACAGGTAATATTTTATTTCACAACACTTTGCCTTGTTCCTTTCGTCTCTGCTGTTCATTTCAAACACGCTCCATACGACCGCAATGCTCTTGTATCAGACGCTCGCTCGATCACCTGCTAGTTTGCCGTCTGTCACAATGTACCCTACACAAATCCGAAACATTTGTTGCGGCTCCGAGTCACGACGAGGGGCAAGTTTTGGTTTCCAAGGGTGTTTTTATTCCTCTTCAACGTCTCTCCCATACAGAGCCGCCTCTTTCCCGTGTGCGCACGGAGCGCGGTGGTGCGTTTAGGGGCAGTCGGAGAAATCAACCCCAACAAAAAAAATGACATCCAGCCTAGTTAAGACCATACCAAAGACTATAAAAATGGGACCCATTGCCTCCCTGCGTGTGTGACGATCTTTGGGACTTAAAAAAAAAAAATAAATAAATAAAAAAAAAATTAAAGAAAATTCATAAAAATTGGGTGCGTATTATACATGGGTACAAGCTTTTTTCCAGCATCAGCATGCCATTTTTAGGGTGCGTACTATACATGGGGGCGCACTATACACGGAAAAAAACGGTAAATTTTTTTTTGTACCCATGTATAATGCGCACCCCAGATTTTCGGACAATAAATTAGTTAAATTTTGCGCACTATACACGGAAAAAAACGGTATGTTCTTAATGTGCTTGTGAAAAGAGAGCGTTTGCTCAAATTTTACCCTGAGATTAGTTACAGTATTACGCTGAGTAGGGGTGTAACGATACATCGATACACATCGATTAATCGATATAATGCTCTACGATTTATTGGCATCGATGCTAAAGGTAAACATCGATTTATATCGCCGTGTTTGACCTCGGACATTAGACGCGACTTCATTTTGAAATCCAGTTCATTGTTGCTTGCTTCCTCTCTCCGGGAGCAGTGCGCCCGGCGTTGTTGTGTTGTGAGCAGAGCACGCACGTGAAAGGGGGAGGCGACAACTAGTACGCGGCTCCTGGGCTGGTGCTATGGCTAGTGTCCAAAGAGACGAGGAAATTTGCTCCCCTTTAGGCTTCAAGTCATTCGTTTGGAAGCACTATGGATTCCAAAGAAAAGATGGCTCAACGGACAAGACACGTGCAGTTTGTAAATCCTGCCACGCGGTGATCAAATATTCAGGGAGCACAAATCTCGCCGCACATTTAAAGAAAAAACACGACATCAAAGTTCAGTGTTAAAGTAAGCAATTTGTATACTACAATACTCTTGTAATTTCCTAAATAAAGAGTTTGCAGTACCTTGTTGATTTTGCGTATGAATTGTTATAAATCAGGATATTGTTCTATATTTTTTATTTAAAAAAAAAATCGATCGTAGAGCACTATATCGCGATATATCGTGAATGAATCGCAGCAGGCTTTAAGATATCGGCAAATATCGTATCGTAGTTCTTTATATCGATATTATATCGTATCGTGACAAAACCCGCGATTTCAAAGTAAAAGTCAAAGTCAAAGTCAGCTTTATTGTCAATCTCTCCACATGTCACAACACACAAAGAGACCGAAATTACGTTTTTCTCTATCCCACGGTGACGAGACACATAACACGATAGACATACATGTACGCGACACAATATAAAAACAAGAAGGCAAAAATTCAAACAATCAATAGTAAGAGTGATGAATAAATAATAAATAAACAGATAACACAATAAATAACGGAGCCAGCAAGCATAGCGCAAAAGTAAAAAACATCATAAACAAAAAGGCACAAACAATAAATAAGAGTAATAACAAATAATAAATAATAAGAGCCAGCGTGCATTCAGACAGTTCAGACAGTAAAAGTACAGGACGCTACGCAGAACGGGGGAGCGAGTTCAGGATCCTAACAGCCTGGAGTATGAAGCTGTTTGAGAGTCTGGAGGTGCGGGAGCGCAGGCTTCTGTACCTCTTCCCAGAGGGCAGAAGCTCGAACAAAGAGTGAGCGGGGTGACTCGCATCACTCACAATCGTGGTCGCCTTGCGGGTGAGATGGGAGGTGTAAATGTCCTTCAAGGAGGGGAGCGAAGCACCAGCAATCTTGCCAGCAGTGTTCACTATGCGCTGCAGGGCCTTCAAGTTGTAGTCAGTGCAGCCGCCACCCCAAACAGCAATACAGCTGGAGAGGACGCTCTCAATGGTGCCGCGGTAAAATGCAGTCATGGCGGCCGGAGGAGCGCTCGCCCGCCTGAGTTTCCGCAGGAAGTACAGGCGGCGCTGGGCTTTCTTTGCCAGTGATGCGGTGTTGGTGGACCAGGAGAGATCCTCACTGATGTGCACCCCCAGGAACTTGGCGCTGCTCACTCGCTCCACCACAGCACCGTCGATGGTCAGCGGCAGGTGTTGGGTGTGACCCTTCCGGAAGTCCACAACAATCTCCTTGGTCTTGTCGACGTTCAGCAGGAGGTTGTTGTCCCTGCACCACGTGGTCAGAAGGTCAACCTCCAGCCTGTATTGTGTCTCGTCTCCCTTGGTGATGAGACCCACCAGAGTCGTGTCGTCAGCAAACTTCACGATACGGTTGTCGCTGTAGGTTGCAGTGCAGTCATGCGTCAGGAGGGTGAAGAGCAGCGGACTGAGCACGCAGCCTTGGGGGTCCCCCGTGCTCAGCGTGATGCTGGCGGAGATTTTGTCGCCAACACGTACTACCTGTGGCCTCTGACAGAGGAAGTCCAGTAAGTTGCAGAGGTAGGTACTGAGGCCCAGCGCGTCAAGTTTGCTGATGAGGCGTTGTGGCACAATGGTGTTGAAGGCAGAACTGAAGTCCACAAACAGCAATCTCACATACGAGTCCCTCCTCTCCAGGTGGGTGAGGGCCGAGTGGAGGGCAGAGCAGATGGCATCCTCCGAAGACCGCTTGGCTCGGTACGCAAACTGGAAGGGGTCAATGGTGGGGGGGAGAACGGATCGGATGTGCTCCATGACAAGCCGCTCAAAGCACTTCATGATGATGGGCGTAAGTGCCACGGGGCGGTAGTCATTGAAGCAGGACGGAGCGGGTTTCTTCGGCACAGGTACGATGGTGGCAGCTTTGAAACACGACGGGACGATGGCCTGCTGCAGGGAAGTGTTAAAGATGTCCGTGAAGACATCCGTCAGCTCACCAGCGCAGTCCTTCAGCGCCCGACCCGGGATGTTGTCAGGGCCCGCCGCCTTACGGATGTTGATGGCGCCAAGCGCCCTCCTCACGCTGTCGGCGGAGAGGCACAGGGGCAGCTCGTGTGAAGGGGGAGTGGCCTTCAGCGGGCAAGTGCTGTTCTGAGCGTCGAAGCGAGCAAAGAAGCGGTTGAGGTCATTGAGCAGACGGACGTCGCCTTCACAGCTCTGCGGCGCGGGCTTGTAATCCGTGATGGTCTGAATGCCCTGCCAAAGGCTCCGTGCGTTCTGCTGTCCTTGAAGTGGGCGGTAATTTTGCACGAGAACGCCCTCTTTGCTTCTTTGATGCCCCGGGACAGGTCGACCCTCGCAGTCCTCAAGCCAGCCTCATCCCCTGCTCTAAAGGCTTTGTCCCTGGCCCTCAGCAGCTTGAAGACAGCCCCTGTCAGCCATGGCTTCCGGTTAGCCCGAGTGACGATGGATTTTGAGAGAGTCACATCATCAATACACTTCCTGATGTAGGAGGAAACAGAGTACACCCCTAACGCTGAGTGATAGTACAGTTATCCATAGTTATAGGGGTTTCCTTAAATAAGTGGTGAGAACGCGCTGGACCAATTATCAACATCTCAGTTTCATCTGGGTTAAGACGAAGGAAATCGGTAGACACCCATTGTTTGATCTCCGCAAGCCACGCCTCAAGATTACAACAGTTCGGCAGATTTGTCATCAATAGCGGGATATATAATTGAGTGTCATCCGCGTAACATTGAAAACTAAAGTTATATTTACGTATTATGTCCCCAAGTGGAATCATATGAATATTACCAATTTTTTCCATGTATAATGCGCCCCCATGTATAATACGCACCCTAAAAATGGCATGTCGATGCTGGAAAAAAAGCCTGTACCCATGTATAATACGCACCCAAATTTTTATTTATTTATTTATTCATTTTTAAGTCCCAATGATCGTCACACACGCATCTGGGTGTGGTGAAATTTGTCCTCTGCATTTGACCCATCCCCGTGTGATTTTGATCCATCCCCTGGGGGAGAGAGGAGCAGTGAGCAGCAGCGGCGCCGCGCTCGGGAATCATTTGGTGATCTAACCCCCCAATTCCAACCCTTAATGCTG